>NC_081760.1:10445227-11045227 GCF_963082965.1 Carassius carassius
AGACATTGTTTAATAAACGTTATTTTAGCCATGCATTTATTTGGTTAACGAAAGAGACATCGCTGTTAGAATACTAAATGATACAGACTTCAATGACTTACTCCTTCAGTAACATGACCGATAATTATTCTAATAAAATATTTTTTTTATAGCTAAATCTGGGTTGGTTAGAATCTGAATGCATAATGATAAGTTTGATGACCTTGGCATATAAAAATGTTCAGTTCGATTCTTGAGAGACTTTTTCTTTTAGGCAAGTTATGCAGTTTTACTGAATGTGGGAATAAGGGAGGATATACACAACACTTGACTAATTTCTTTTGTTCGTCTTTTTGTTAAATGCAAAGATACAAGAGGCTTCAAGTCAGAAATGTTGAAAATCACTAGATCAGAGGAACAGATTTGAACTTAATTTCTGTGGTTTGAGCGGTGTTTAACCATGCAAACCTTCCTGCTACCCTCTGGAATAAAAAAAAATAGGTAGAAAAACAGAAAAGGTACTGGCAATTTTCGAATTAGTTGTTTACAGTGTTATAAAATGAACACAAAAATTGCTGACTCTGGATGACCACAAATCTGAAAGAAATCTTTTAAAGGCATCTTACTTAGAAAGAGTCTACATCATGCTCTTTCTTGCCCCAAGGCAAAAGTGGAAACACTTCAGGAATGTCGAAGTCGTCATCAGATTGGTTGAATTCTAAAGGATTTCCAGGAGACGTGTGTCGCGTTCTTTATTGTTCTGTCTAGAAACAAAGATGCCGTGTTGCCAAACCCTTTTCACGAGAGAAGAAAGCCGTAGTGTTTACAACTGTGATGACGAGCGCTTATCAGGATCAACTAAACAGACTTTCAAAAGTATGTGAAATATTGACATTTTGCGGGCATAGAATCTTTAAAATACATCAGAGAGTTTTAAACGTTTCCATGCCCCGAAACGTGACAATGAATGAAATGAACTGTGATTGGTTGTTTGACATGTCGGTCAAAGAGCCTCATGGGCGGGCCTTGGCCAAAGAAAGATGCCATGGATTCCAGACCTTCAGCCGTCAGTCTGAAGATCTGGCTACGCGAGACTACCACAACCAAAATGATAACGACATAGAGAAACAAATTTGTTGGAATCATTTTCAAAGCTTTTTTTTTTTTAGTTGATGAATTTTAGAGAGCTTGAGCAGACAACAAAACTACAGTGCACGATTCTAACAAAAACAATGTTATTGTCCACTAATGTGAACGCTAATGTAGAATTGTTTCTTTGTGCAAATGGGCGAAAACAAATAGCTGAAAATAGCAAAAGTGAACAATTGCTCAAAATTTACTCCCTCTCAAGCCATCCAAGATGTAGATGAGTTTATTCCTTCATTGGAACAGATTTGGAGAAAATTAACACATCACTTGCTCACCAATGGATCCTCTGCAGTGAATGGGTGCCATCAGAATGAGAGTCCAAACAGCTGATAAAAACCATCACAATAATCCACAAGTAGTTCACACGACTTCAGTCCATCAAGTAATGTGATGTGTTCGAAAGAAGAAACAAACTCATCTGTATATTTGATGGCCTGATTGGACACCAGGATTGTCCAATTCTCCTATAGTTCACAATTTACATATCAGTTCAATTCAGTGAAAACCATCCCTTTTTTCCTGAATAAACACAAAAGCATTTGAAGTTGAAAACCAGCTTATGGGTGTATATTAGAGATATGTGGAGGTCAAAGTCAAAGTAGAAAAATGACATTCAACAATACATTTTTGTAGTTAAATGCTCCAAGTGATTTTTATCATAAGCAGTAACAACATGAGAAAAACAATCAATATTACACAAGGATAATCTGTCCTTAAATATCTGAAAACACAAATCTCTGCAAATCTCTGTATCAGATGTGTCAGCTTGAGGGTATCTACAGGAGAAGAGACGAAACACACTCTATCGTGCAAAGCAAAAACACGGTTTCCTCGGCAAAGAGCTTGTTTTTCCACATTGAATAATAAATACAATCACAGCAATGCGGACCATATTTGCTGCAGGATTTTAGACTAATCAGATTCTACAGTGGGGCTTGAACATAATTCTAATTAAAATTTTATATATGTATATATATATATATATATATATATATATTTATTTATTTACATTATGACTCTTTAAGACAAAGTGTAAGAATAACTTTTGACTTTAAAGGAATGTCCACCTGCCTCTAATAAACAGATCTGTAAAACTTTCTTTGTACGTGAAAGATTGTTTTTATATACATATTTCCAGTTTTGAAGATATTTCCCTCTAGTATGATTAATAATTAAAACAATATATATCGGATCATAAAATCTTATTATATTCATTCAGTGTCATGTAATGTAAGGAGTCACTATGACCTTTGAACTGACATAAAGAGAAACGAATAATCAAATTATTTATAAGTATTCTAGAAGAGCTTTACATGGTCAATTCTAGAAATAACTTGATGACTTATTGTGTATGTCTTTCAATGATACATACAAATAAGGTGCAATCATTTGCTTAGGATTGCCCTCTTATGTGCATTTAAATAAAAAGAAAAAGAAAAAGAAAAAAAGAAAATAATTCAGTCAAGCCCATGCACAAACTACACTCAAAAATTTTTGTTTATCATTTGAATTATATTTCAGGCAATCTTTGACCTTTTGGTGTAAATTTTACAATGCAATACAACATACACTACCGTTCAAAAGTTTAGAGTCAGTAAGTCACTTATGCTCTCCCTGGCTGCATTAATTTGATCAAACAGTAAAAACAGTCAAATTGTGAAATTATTACAATTTAAAAAATTTATATTCTAATATTTTAGGTGTCATTTATTCCTGTGATGCTGAAGCTGAATTTTCAACATCATTACTTCAGTTTTCAGTGTCACATGACCCTTCAGAAATCATTCTAATATACTGATTTGCTGCTCAAGAAACATTTCTATGTATTTGAAATATATATCTTTTAATCACTTTCAATCATATGAATGCTTTTTGATCCTCGCTGCTTAAAAGTTTTCATACCTTTAAAAAAAAATAAAAACATACTGACCCAAACTTTTGACCAGTAGGGTATTTGGTATGGTTATGAAAATCCAGGAAAAAGTCCTGCAAGATTTGAGTAAGTGCACACAAACAAAAATGCAAAAGTGCATCCAATTATAATATATTGAATGAATATGAACAGAGTTAAACCCCTAATTGTCTACATGATGTGGGGGGGGGGGGGGGGGTCAAGCACTAAGAATGGGGAATTTGTCTGACAGCTAAAGTCTGCTGCGCTGCATTCACAATCAATTTTGTGCGAAAAATTTACTTTATAGATTATATTCTCAAAAACAAGTAAATGACACGATCCAATTAAAATCCAAGAAATTAATCTGGAATGCAGCCAAATGTGCTCAAGTTTTGTCACTCAGAATATACCTTAATAAACCTTAAACATTTATTTGAGGCATATTTTCTATTCTTCACTTTAACCAATTTTAATAAATAAAACCATCCATTTCATAGGAATATATTATAGAATATATTAGGTTAGCTATGATGATGAAAATAAATGTTTGACATAACCAATGTTTTCAGTCTTCAGTCATATCCTGCTCATCCTCTCCTTCCACAGTCCTAAAATTCCTTCCAGTCCTAAAATTCAGCCCAAATGGCTTGTTCCCATGACTTATAACAACACTCAGCGTGGGATTGATGAACCAGAGGGCTCTTGTCATCTGTCGCAGACATGTGGTCTTTGACAAAAGATACAGTAAATGATTAAAACAATTTATTTTAAATCACTTTTAAAATCTGAGTTGAGGCTGAAGGCTATTTGGATCTGTCAAAAAACCTTCTTACCATAGCTTTTAGGATTTGTGTCATACATTTTACATTTTGGACATTCACCTGCGCAGGAGGAATCAAAATCCCATCAACAATCACAGTGATCTCGCTCCCGATAACGACAAAATAAAGGCATAGATGACCGCAACATTCCCTTTCACAAATCTTTTGTCAGTATATGGTATCTACAAAGCCTATAAATAAAATAAACAGTTTAGATGATTGGAAGCTAAGAATCATGCTGGGCAGCGTGCTGCTGACTGCTTGGGGGTGTTTCTGTGGAAGCCACGCCCACTTCCTGTCCATCGACACCAAGGCCCAACCCCTCGTCCATTTGTTCCAGTTCACTTTGGTCCAGAAGCTCAAAGTCCTCTTCCTCCGCGGGTACGAGCGTGAGATCTGGTTGCTCTTCTGTGCTTGCTTCGGTGACGTCACCATCCTCTTCCTCTTCCTCTACACTGGCTTCTTGGGTTGATGGTGACTCGAGGGACGATTCAATCAGACAAGGAGGCGTTTCAGTGGGAAGAAACGAAGCCAGGTCTCCTTCTCCTTCGCCTTCGCTAGCCTCCGTAGATCGCAACAGGGCTGAGAGAGTGTTCTGTACTACAGTAGAGATGGCCGTGCTCACTATCTCCTCACTAAGGGCTTCCAGGGACCGAGCAGGTCTCGAAACATCCTCAGCCAATCCCCTTCCCTCTTTATCAGTACCCACAATGCTTTGGTCTGCCCCCACCGCTTGTCTGTGTCCATTGAAGTGCGTGTTGACAAAGTGGAGCGGAGATGCTAAGTGCTGGATGAGGAGGCTGGCAGGAGACAGCGGTTCCTCCTGGAGCTCGGAGCCGGACGCTGCCGTCTGCTTGGACCCCAGGACACCCAACGGGAAATGGAACAGCCCCGCTTCAATAGAAGGCAGTTCATCCACCGACGGGAACTCCGCTAGATCTCTAGTGAACGCCTCCTCCGGTTCACTGTGCACGCTCTGCTGATCCAGGTCTGCTGATGAAAACACAGGCAGTTTTGGAGTAAAACCATTGATAAAGCAGAATTTAAAAGCTTTTTTCTGTTAAAATAATTAATGAGCCATTCAGTTTGATTATGTTTAAGTGACAGTCCTAGTAAAAATTGTTAAATGATTAACTCCAATTCAATTTACACCAAAAAGTTTGTGCAAGACAACTATTACAGCAGCAATTTGAATTGACATAACATTGTTTTTTAGAATTATTACACAAATACTTGTTGCCCGTGTTTCATAAAAGAGGCTTTTCTTATTAGAATACAGTCTGGACTAGCTCAGAATTTTTTCGCAACATAGCATTTAAAGTCAGCGTGAACAAAGAGTAGCTGCCGACTTCAGTATTATGAAGTATTTCCAACTGAAACGGAATATTGAATAGAGAGCGGGGTTTTATTTTAGCGCTCCTCATCTCCATCTCTCGCTAACTAGCAAACTAATGGTTGAATGGGAGAGGTTAAGGATTTTCTGCCCAAGCCATCAAACTGACATCATCAGAGAAGGAATGCCATTCCAGACTTGAAGCAAATGTTCAGATTTTGATAAAGATTTCCAAGACAAACTATTTTTGATTAATCATTAAGACTAGCAATGAGTGCTAAGTAAATAGTATTAATTTTGATTTCATGTTGACTTGTTTCATATATATACATCTGCCTTTAGATTTTTCATTTATTATCGTTCAGTAAAAATTTGACCACTTTCAGTCAAAGAAAATATTTTTTTCAATATGCTATTTTATATTATGTTTCATACACAAAAAATAATACTTTCATTCAGCAAGGATACATTAAATTGATCAAAAGTGATGGTAAATACATTTATAATGTCACAAATGATTTTTATTTCATTAAATAATTACATTAAATAAATGCTGTTCTGTTTGAACTTTCTATTCATCAAAGAATCCTGAAAAAAATGGCTTATTGTTTCTACAAACAATAAGCAGCATGAGAGTTTTCAACATTGATAATAATAATTTATTCTTACACAGCAAATCTGAAGACAGGAGTAATTGACATTTTAGTACTTTACTTTAAATTGTAATGTTATACAACGGTACTGTTTTACTGTATTTCTGATCATATAAATGCAGGCTTGATAAGCATAAGAGAGTCTTTCAAAAAACTTTAAAAAAAGAAAAATATAGACCCCAAACATTTGAAAACATTCGGTAGTGTACGGAGTAAATCATGCCTGTTAAATGTTTGTCATCTGTGGTACTGACCCATTTATTTGAATCAGTCTGACTAAACTCATCAAGCACATGAAAGAGCGTAGAGTACCTTCAGAGACGTCTGTGAGCTGTGGTGTAGTGGCTCTGGATACAGAGAATCCTCCACTCTCCAGTATGGATGCCTCCTCATCGGACAGCTCAGAGTCTGTGATGGCCATCGCCAGAGCCGTAGTCTTCACATCCACCTGCTCGAAGGAACAACCACAATTACACTGTTCAGTAGTGTTTATTGAAAATGAATACTTTTATTCAACAAAGATGAATTAAATTGATCAAAAGAGATTTAGAATGTTATCAAAGATTTTCATTTAAAAAAAAAATGCTGTTCTTTTGAACCTTCGGTAAACACTTTAGTTTAGGGCTTCAAAATTTTCTATTAGCTAATTGCTTATTAGCATGAATATTACTAATATATTGGCTGTTTATTAGTGATTTAGGTTAGCTAATTGAGGCAAAAGTTGATGATAACAGTTCGTCAGTACAGTAGTGAGAACTGGTCTCCAAAATAAAGTGTGACTGAACATTCTATTTATCAAAAAATCCTGAAAAAAAAAGAAGTATCACAAAAACATTAGCACAACTGTTTTCGGCATTGATCATGTTTCTTGAGCAGCAAATCAGCATATTCAAATGATTTCTGAGGGATCATGTGACACTGAAGCCCGTCGTAATGATGAAAAAAATTTACTTACAGTTTATTTACAAGTTCTAAAAGTTTACATATAGAATATGGCCGCTTTAAGATGGGATATAGTGAGTCTCCTCATCATCAAACATGAAATGAAGGACCTTGTATCAGGACACTCACAGTAGGGGCGAAACATGACAGCTCCTCCTCGCTCTCGCTCTCGCTCTCCGTCTCTGCCCCCGGTTCATCACCCTCTCCCTGCTCCTTCTTTAGCTCTGCACAAACACACACGTCTCCTGAGCGCAATCTAACAGGAAGTGACACACTAACAACCCGGTTTGTGATGAGCCTTCAACAGTTATATCAGCAGCAAGAGCACACAATATACTGGCACCAATATTGAACAAGTTTTAATTGTTGTTATCGGTCCAATATTGGATTCAGACAATATTAGGGATTATTATTCAAATTCAAGCTGTAAACTCATGCCAGGTTTTTTCATGCCATAATTTACTGTATTTAAAATGTCTTAATGCCTGATTTCATGAACAGGTGAAAAATATCAGACATATCAGATTAATTATCAGCCATTAAATAATTAATTGTCACCACTATGTAAAACTTATTTCCTAACCGAACATTCTGTGCATGATATAGTTTAAAGGCTATTGTGTTTATTTAGCAATCTAGGACACTAAACAAAGGAAACGCTCTCACTTCTCTTGTCGTATTTGCGGCGCTGTGTGTCTCCTTTCATGCTGTAGTCGAGTTTCATCAGTATGGGCTCCAGTCCGGTGTACATTTTCTGGATCAGCTCATGGTAAACTACCAGCGGCCACAGCAGCACACTCAGCACTAATGCAGGATAGAGAAAAATACAGTTAACCCCTACATACAGTACCATTCAAAAGGTTGGTGTTGAAATTGCAACCGGGTTCTTCTGGGCTTGAAAAGTTATGAACTCCACAGATTTTACGCCGACTCGGTGGTGACTGGGAGACTACATTTCTGTTGCTCCTCTATCCACCGCCTTTCTGAAACGTGTCGATTTTTACAAAGCTCATCGTTCTGAAAAGCGAGGTGTGCTCTGATTGACTAGCTATCTAGTGTGTTGTGATTGGCCGAATACTTCAAGTGTCTAATGGACATTTTAGGCCCTTTACAAATGAGACATTTGTTGCATCCAGTGGGGACATAATCACTGATTATAATGACTTATACTATCTTTTTACATGTTGCGTTGCATATCATGCTGTGTAAACATAAGACCATGTCTGCATTTGTTATAGGAGAAATGACAAACAACAAGCGCCGCTCTACACTGCTCAAAACATACATTTAAATTGTCAGTTGCAAACTCTTTAAATATGAAAACGTTCTTACAGGTTGTGAGAAGCACCAGACTGTCCTTGCAAAGTTGGAATTGCCCCACTTTGTAAAAATAACTCTCTCGGGTTCAGGAAAAGTCCTTCGTAAAATGCGCTGCAAACATCTGAATATTTTGGTTGAACTGTTCTGTAACAGTGTTGTAAATACAACTTAAACACTGATTTCTAGTTGTGTCCTCTTTTGGAAGGCCAAACAAAGTATTTTCGCTTCCATGACCAGTGCTTTAAGTGGGCCGGTACGCACCGGTACTCAGTACCGCCACTTCCAAATATAGCTCTTGAGTGTACCGCCACCTCTCCGTGCGCCCAGAACGTGCTTTTAGCGTACCGGTACGCTCATTTGGACATCTGTTTTAATAGAGGTTTTAATCTTTTGCCTGCGCTGCCGCTTTTCAGAGCGCCCTTCACAATGCAAGCTTCCTAATTCGTCCCACCGAGAGGGGAGACTACATTACCCATACACCCTTGAGTTTTACAAGTGAAAAGCGCATGCGTCGCTTTTGCTGCTTTCAGTAACAACTCAACGTGGCCGGAGAGGGTGTGTGAAAGGTGCACACTCGGCTCAGTAATAATTCATTACAGTGAACATCACCCAATATGCTTTCCTGACTTCAGACTATGAGTACTAAAACAACCAAGTACTCCTCGCTGCAGACTGTAGCGCGGTGACGTCACGTATGTACGTCACGTATGTACGTCACGTATGTACGTCACGTATGTACGTCACGTATGTGTTTACCGCGCATGCGCAGTAACGTATATGTATTTACCGTAAATACGATTGTGCGCCGTACCAGAGAATGCTCTGGCCGTACTGACTTTTTTTTATTAATGCACATATGCAGGTTCATTCACTTCCGGATGTTCGTAAGGTATGGTGGCTATGAGATATTACTTTTGATTTCTTAAAAATTTGCGTTTATATTGCTTTTAATTGTAAGAATGCTTTGGTCATAATCATAGAGAGTGTCATTGCAAATGTGGGCGATTTCAAACATTTATGACATGTTTTATGATCTAGTATCCGAATGCTGGTCTTTCAAAGTCTTATTTCGCCTAAAATGAACCATTAAAGATGTCTTAAAATAGAGCAGAAAGACTTTATTAATATAAGTAATGCCATTGATGATTGCATGCATTGCAAAAAGAAATATCACATTTGTAATCTTTTTCATTAACATTATCAAAGATTAATAGATACTTTAACACATGTATTGTTCATTGTTAGTTCATGTTAATTAATACATTAACTAGTGTTTACCAATGACACTTTACAGTAAAGTGTTACCTCTTAAATTGACCTTCATATGTCTTCATATGACTTTTTGGGGACATCAGTGTCAGTGAATAGAAATTCAGAGAAGAGACCCACTTCATGTGGCTAGAGTACTGTAATTAACTGTTTTTCTTTCTCTGACAGACTGTATAGCCCTCAACTGTAAAATTTTCAAATTGAAACAAAAGGCCATGCTTTCTCAAGCCAAGCCAACCTAAATTTTGACTTGACAAACTTTATTAATTTAGTTGATGTTAATGCAGGTTATAAATTAAATCTCTTAGGTAGTTTACAGACAAAGCAAATAACACTTTTTCTTACACCATGCTATAATATATTTAAAAATACATTTAAAATATTTTCCTTGTATGGCTCTTCTGCCTTTCTTTAAAATGATTTAATATTGCTTTAGTATTGTTTGTTCTTTTATGTAAATTAGGTGTCGTGAACTGGAGTGCATTGTCTGAACAATACAACCAGAGTTCCGGGCGTCATGTTCTCTGACCCAGTGTACGGTGCAGTGAGATATTTAAAGACTGTCCACCTGGCTGTGTGAGGAATCGCAGGAGGAGAGTCCTGTGTGGGTTTGATTCATTCAAAGAATTTGAGGGCTACAGCTTGGCTTATTGTTTTATCAGTGATGGAGGTCAATTTCAGATTTTTTTTTCTTGTGTCATGTCTATAGTCTTAATCTATATTTGTATATATTATATTTTCTGTTTTGTTCTTTGAAATAAATAAAAAAAGATCACTGTCATCAGTTTGGTTTTTTTGGAGGCACCTTGCATAAAATGGGATGCAGACACTGAAAATATACTGCATGTAGTCAACTGAACTTACAACTACTTTATTGGCTTAAATGTTTCACATGCAGAATTTCCAAAGCAAAATAAAAATGTCCAAATTTATAGTTAATAAATAGATAAACAAGAACCATAGCAAAAGAAAGATTAAAATAAGAAAGGCAGTGGTTATTTACACTAAGTGCAAATAGCTATATATTCTATTTATACTATGATAAAATAGCAGGATTTTCTGCTATTTATATTACTTATTGCAAATAGTGGCAATTATCTGCACCTCAGTATTGTAGTACATTATAAAACAGTATGCAATAATTACTGAGTGTAAATTATAATTTTAATTCAAATTATTAAATGGATGCCACCATATTAGGACAATAAAGCCCTCCCACACAACTTTTTGATTATTTCCTCCGTTTTTATTTAAAATAAATGCTTTTCTGATGTGATTTTAAATTTGAAAAGGGAGAAAAACACTGTCAAAAGGCAGATTCGGATCGATTGCATCAAATTGTGAACAACACACATTTTACCATCTGCACTATTAGAGCCGACGACTGTATTATGTGTTGTAATTTTAACTAGCTCAATAAGAAATATTAGGTGCCATTAAAGTGTAATATTACAATATACTCAGTGAAGTAAAGTGCAACAGAATGTTAATATATTGTTAGTAAGATACTACACAGATATTACAGAATAAACTTTAATTCCGTATAATTTTACCTCAGATGAAACATGGTTGTTTTTTCTGTCTTTTTTTACACCTTAATGTTCTTTAATACTTTAACATTTAGAGTTTTCTGTTAAGTATGCGCATCATTTTAATGCACGCACGACTTGAAAACAACTAACGTCATCACGCAATGCAAATTACAAGCGCATGCGCGGTAAACACATACGTGACGTACGTGACTCGCTGGCTGACACCCCACCAAGTCTGAATGATATCGCTGCAGGTCAGACGCAAGCTAATGAAGTAATGCAGTAGCTCTTTCAGGTAGGGTGACCAGATGTCCTGAAAAATTCGGGAGAGTCCTGAAATCTAAACTGTTGTCCCGAATCCCGAATCTGGCCCTAATTGTCCCGAAAATTATACTAAAGCAAAATCTTGAGTAGTTATTGTCTGATAAACATTAAAAACTGTCTGCAGAGGTTGAGTCGTCCTGCAACCAGCCCCCGCCGGCTGCTCATTGGCTGCAACATCTTTTTTCTAAGTTCTAAAAAAATACCGTAGTCCGTAGGCGGCTATAGGCACAAATTTAGATTTTCATTTATCTAAATAATCTATATGTACAAAGACAATACGACCTTTTTGTCCCCTTTTTGTTTTAAAGCTTGATGAAGAGAGCGCAAGTTGCTGCAGCTGCGAGGAGGACAGTGATGCACGCGTACAGGAGTGATTTACAGTTCGTGGCACTGTGTACAAAAAATAAGTTTAAGCTCATTAGCGTTAGCGTTACAGAAAGGTCTGATGTTACAACAGTCATTGTTTTGTTTTTTCTTTTTACAATGACATTTGAGTTCATGATTTTAATGTTGTTGTTTCTTGTGGCAGACTAAAGAGTAATGACGGTTGATCTTTGAATAAAAATGTGTTTAGTTAAGGTTTGAAATTCATTATCTTTTATTATAGGCTGCGAAGTCTAATATCATAAGCCCCCCATCCCGTTACAATCCCGTTACACCCGCCGGCGTGCTTGCTGCAACCACATTTGACAACCCTGGGCTGGACTCTATTTCGTCCACGGTGAAAGCCGATCCAAAGCACAAAGTTGATGTATTGGCGAATATCGTCCTCTTTTGGAAGGCCAAACAAAGTTGTTTCACGAAACACACAGTGTCTCCATGACATGGTGGTGATGGCGACGACAACAACAATACTACAGCGAGAAAAAAGTGATGCCTTGTTTCTTTGCGTGAACATTTGGGCATTGTTATGCAAATCTTCCCACACAGTGATGTAAACATGTGGGGTCATGTTTAAACGAGGCGTTTCAGGACATGGACGAGGAATTTCTCTTTGTGTTTGAGACTTAAGTCTTTGCAACTTTAGGTATTTTATCTATGCACGAAGAGCTTGTAACACTCCAAAGAGAAACGAAAACTTGAAATTGCATAATAAGTCCCCTTTCAACTTTCAGAGGGAAAGTTTATGACTCGTTGACTTCTAGCATGGTGCTTTGCATATGTAATTGGATTGGTTGTTAATGCAAAAACTATTTATATGAAATATGTTGCATAGGTATCAACCTAAAATATACCCTATCATTTAGATAGTTATATAAGTTATAGTTAAGTATAGTTGTGTTGTCTCCGTGTTGTTTGCTGGCTTTCCCTTTTATGTTGGAATATTCCCACACATAAATTCTGACCAATCAAAAAGCAGTTTAGGAAATACGTCATGGCCAATGAGAGATGTGGATGTTGTCATGTGACTGCATTTTGGTTCGTTTCAACTGGTTCGGACCAAAGCAATCAGTGTGGTGTGTAAAGGAACAAAAAAAGCTGAAAAATGCTACAATGTATAATTGTTTGCCCTTGGTTCTGACCAAATGAACCGAGCTAGAGATGTGAAAGCACCTAAAAATGCCCTTTCATTACAATCTAGGTGCCTCAGGACCGTGATTTCTACCAAGGGGGACAACCCCCAATAGAAAGGTTTTGCTGTGAGTTAATGAAAGAAGTCTTTTTCTAATGGCAGTGTGTTACTCGGTTTCGAAGTGACTTCCAGTGGGGTGAAGTGTATTCTTTTGGGCCATAAAGCCAGTCAGTGGACTCAAATAGTTGTGTGTTGTGTGCAATTTAAGTAGCTGGTGCAAAAGGGCAGCAGTGTGTGAAAAAGTAATGTATGGAAATCAACAAACACAACCGAGGGAAGTTTGCTCACATATGATGTAGGAGATCATAATCCCGGGAACGTAATGTCCAACCACAGCCAGCAGGACACATCCTGAACACATCATGATGCAGAACTGATGAGGAGAAACAGAACGACTGATCAGTAAACACTTTCTGGACATAACATGTTTGGGGTCTCTTCTGCTCACCAAGGGTGCAGTTACTGAATCAAAAATACAGTAAAACAGTAATATTGTGAAATTTTATTAAGATTTAAAATAATTGTTTTCTATTTGAAAGCATTATAAAATGTGATTTATTCCTGTGATGCAAAGCTGAATTTTCAGCATCATTACTGCACTCTTCAGTGTCACATGATCCTTCAAAAATCATTCAAACATGCTGATTTGCTGCTCAGGAAATATTTCTTATTATTATTATCAACAGTTGTGCTGCTTTATATTTTTTCATGATTCTTTGATTAATTTTCAAAAAAACCTTGTCAAAGTCTTTACTGCCACTTTTGATCAACTTAATGCAGATTTGCTGAAGAAAATATGCAGGGGTTAAAGCAAAAAAAAAAAATTTTCCGGGGACGGGGCAGGGCAGCACATGTAAAGCATGCAATGACTGTGACAACTTTAACATTTGTAAGGATACTACGGCAAAGGTATTGCTTTCTTCATTCAAACTGATTTTCTTTTTCATGAATATATGATTGACCTGCAGAATGAAAGCTGTATCATACACTTGGAAAATTATGAGCTATATCATCGCTTATCAACACTAGGGGTGTAACAATACACTTAGCTAATGAGATGAGACAAATACTTGGTTCACTAGAAAGTGACAATATTTTAATACTGTTTTTAAGAAGTTTTCAATAAAATGTTTGTCTTTTTATTACAAAAAGTAAAAAATGCAGTTGTATTTAGAAATATTTTAACTAATCTATGGCTGTAACTAATGATTCTTTTGGTAATCAATTAATCTACAGATTATTTTGACAACTGAGTAATCCTATTTATTTATTTTTTTTAGTAACACAAACAGACCTAAGTCAAAACCGGGCTTTAGTATGACTTTTTATATATAAACTAACAATTAGGCAATAATAATTGGCTCAAATAAAACATCAAAAGCAAGAAATTACAAGATTGTATTGAACAACACTGTTAAAATACATAATGTAATATGCCTATATGTAACATGAACATAACTGGAGTACATTATGTGTTAAAATAAATACCTGCAGAGGGCGCCAATGGCCTGGTGATGTTTCACTTTACATCTTGTTTAAAGGAGCATTGCGTAGGTTCTGAAATTTCTAACTGTTACTGACACCAGTGGCCGTCAGAGGAACTGCAGCCAATCTCATGCTCGTTCTCAGTGCGCACGCTCTTTTTTTTTTTTTTTTACTTACGAGGAGTGTCCGTGGGTGTCTGAATTGTGCTGAAGGCTGGTCGCTTCTTTCCATCCGCAGAGTCCATTTGAAAACACTATTGCCGCTGCTTACTATAATGGCTGGCGTGCCGTACGGTAGACGAGAAGACGAGACCGCGCATGACGTCACATTTTGTGAATTTTCGCACCAATTCGGGCCCGACTCCTCCACACACAATTGAGCCTACAGGCTGATAGAGGCAACCGCGGTGGACAGTCGAGGTGTCTCTATCTTAAAGATTTTTTTTTAATTAAAAACCTCCAGATAGCTCCTTTAAACAATGTTTAAATCCATTAAATTTTAATATTTGGCCACGTGCAGAAACATTTATTTTGAAATCGCGATGTACAATACAATGGCATATTTAGACATACTGTAGGTTGATGTATCTGCTGTGTTGGCAAAGATTTATAAATGATTTACGTTACAAATCTAGGGAGATAATGCACACGGTTTTTCCAGATTAACATAACGTTAAGCAATTAAAATTCACAGCGTATACAGAGGAAGAGTTTAGCCCCTTTCACACATACAGTCTTTACTGGTAAAGTTACCATTAATAGATCATGTGTGAACAGGACATTTCAGAAATCCCGGTAAATATTTTTTGGCAATCATATCATTCTTTTGGAGATGACATAATAACTCTGAGCTGTTTACAAAGCTCCGCTGCTTTATAATGAGCTTTTCTATGTAAATATGCGCTAGATGGATATATTTGACCATTTCGCCTCACAGCTTTTTGTCGCACTTCTCTATTCATAGGGCTGCGACTATGCAATTGAATACTATTATGCACATCTCGTGTTTATAAAAGCAAAACATTCTGACTGGCTACTAATGTTAGTTTGGTTGAGAGTGAAAGTTGCACCTCTCATACCATTGGTAGGCGAACGCATGAACTCAAAAGTTTTTTAATGTAGGATTAAACGCTGCATGCCGGAGAACTTTAAGCCCTGAATATGTATCTTATTAACCTCAAACTTTTAAATGGTGTAGACTTTTGAGGTTTTGAATGACATAAGGATGAATAAAGACAGATTTAACACTTTTATGTTATTTTGAAACATTTAAAAAATATTTCTCTCCCCACCTTGCCATGGTTTTGTCGTTTATACTGAAGCATTTCTTGGATGTAAAGCCTGAAGGTGAGGTAACTCTCTGCAAGATGACGGCTGAGCTCCTCGATGCTTAACAAACGTGGATGCTCACTTAGCGTTTCTCTGTAACAGCATTTACAAATTAACTTCTGCAGTTCGGACAAATTTAAACTAATTTAATAAGGAAACAATCTGTTAAGATCGGGTGCTGTTGAGACATGCACAGAATGAAGACACATACCTCTCAACGACAGACGCCTCTGGATTCCACACTGTAGAGAACAGAGGAGCAAACAGTAAGAGCAAAATAAAAGAGGTTCCTACAATAAACTGTGACTGTATGGGCATCTTAAAATTAAAATGTTCATGCGATCTCAAACATGTTAAATTCTCATTGGACCAGTTTTGCGATCCCTCCTTGTGTCTTGAAAACATAGATGTTTTACAATAGAAGTGTCTCTAACATTAGGTCTAAAAGGTTTTACATGCTGTATTTGTTTAATTCAGTAAAAACTGTCATATTGTGAATAATTAATTCAATTTAAATGACTTTTATATGAAGTCATGTTTTCTACATGAATTTTTTTTACACTGTTATATATTCCTGTGATGCAAAGCTACATTTTCAGCATCATTACTGCAATCTTCAGTGTCACATGATCCTTCAGAAATCATTAACATTCCTTATTACTATCAATAATGAAAACAGTTGTGCTATTTGATATTTTTGGTTGAAGTGGTAATAGATTTTGTCTGAATTACTTGATTAATAGAAAGTTCAAATAAACAGCATTTATATTTTGCAGCATTATAAACATATTTATAATTATAAAAGCAACTTCTTACCAAAAAAATAAATAAGTTCTATGTATTTATAGAACACCTCGGTATTATTATTGTTACATTGGGGCATATAAATCAAAATAATCAGTAGATTACCGGTGATCTGCGGCAGCTTGCTTTTCCATCTCTCCAGTAACGTCAGTCCAATGAGACACACACTCAGGAGGAACAAGGGTCTCAGAGATGTGGACGACAGGAGCCTAAAACACACATATATCTGTTCAAACATCACAATCTGACATATATGACAGAATATGACAGAAATAAGTCGTGTATGTCATAGTGTTGCACGGTGCACCGATACTTCAAAAGTATTGCGATTCTTGGAAATTAAAAACATCAGGATTCCTAAATTTATTAGTATCGATACTTCAAAGAATGACTGCGTTCCAGATTTGTAAGAGACGTATTTCATGTTGGTGTGTGCAACGCATGCTTCCAGTGCCTCCCTATGGACGTCTGTGTTTTTTCTCCTAGCGCAAGCAGCAAAAAAACACTACAGCGAGATGGCTGCATTAGTGGCTTTACTAAAATGTGTGCATAATCGCATCAATAGTTTAAATAAGTTGTTCAGATGAACAAAGCAAGAGGTTTTCTTGCATAATTAACATTTTTATTGTTTGGACAGATACAGTAGTTCATATATAATTATAACATTAATAATGGTTGTGATTATAATAATATAACATTAATCGGGGATTAAACGTGGAGTTATGTTCTGTATGCTAAATATGAAAACGAGCGTTTCTGCACAGCTCCTATAACTGTGCTTTGTATCTGCTGATTGCTGATCGAGATTTACATGCTTGGCTCACTGACCACGTAAACTCAATTCATTTCATTCATAAATGAGATGTATCAGCTCATTCAACTCATTCACGAATGAGAAGATCTCTCGATCTCGTTCATTGAAGGGTGTATGGGTTCACTATATTCAACAATCACATGCTCCGTCACATCTTGAGTAACTCTTTGACAGGATGAAGCAGTTCACAGAGCTGTTCACGAGCTGCGCATGCGCTGCTAATAGCGCAGTGCTCGCACGCTGCTGTGGAGGGAAGAACTTCAGTGAACGAGAAATATGAGTCAGTGGATTACCTGAACGAGAACGATCTGTTCACCTAAAAGATTTGTGCTCGAACGAACCATCACTAGTGCAATTTTATATAGCCTATATTAAATATTTGGAATATATATATTTTCATACTTTATTAGGTTATTTGATAAGGTTACAATACGAAGGTCTAAGTAGCAACGTATCTTCCGTGATGTCCCCGATGCGCGGGGCGGGTACTTTATTTGCGGGGTTGGCTGGGGCGGGCCAAATAATTTCATAAAAGCGGGACCCTCTGGTTGGACAAAAACCCGACCCGCGCATCACTAGGCTGCATGAGCGAGCACAAGTGATACTGTGGCAGCCGGTCCACGACTGGTAGAAAAAGATGACGCTCAATAAAGATGACGCTCATTATTAAAACTCACTCGCTGAGTTTTCTCCTCTGAAAGAAAAGGTTGCACAACTGACAGAATAAGTTACAATATCTGAGATATTGCTGCTAAATTTTATTTGCTTCTTTTTTTTTTTACTTGAATACCATTGCTTAAATTGATATTATTTATCTTTTGACATCTAATCTTCTGAGTTCAGAAACATTGTTTAACATAGTCGCTGTTCATATTTTTATTCAAAGTTCAAGATATATTTATTACTCTTATGTTTCTTATGATAACTGAGATAATGCTGCTAAATGTATTCTTTCTTTACCATGAATGTCCTTGCTCTAATTTATTTTTTATATTTTGATATTTCATATTTTGTTCAAATGTTTAATATATGATATATATATGATTAGAATGTTGTCCAGGTTTTAAAATAAAGCACAGTAATGATATTTGAGAGTGTATTTTCCCTTTTCAGGAAAAGTATCGAAAAAGTATCGAAATCGCAATTCTTGACTAGGTATCGTATCGAAACAATAATTTTGGTATCGTGAGTCGTGACAACACTAGTATGTTATTTTCCCATATATGAAAATTTACCATAGTTCTTGCCTACTAACTGTGATATCACCATAATGAACAAAGGTAACATTGGTATACATTTACCATATTATGGACAGATAAATATCTTTCTGTGTACTGTGTTTGTGTAAGTAGAAATGTTTTTTATGTTTATTATTATGTTATTATAAATATAATTGTAAATATTATATTTTTATGTTTATTTCATATGTATAAAATACATATTATATTGTTATAAATATTTAATGTTATATATTAAACAAATGGTGGAAGTTCCGTGATGCAGATGGTATTATCATGGTAAAATACATATTTTTGTGGTAAAATCTGTTTGAAAAATGTCATGGTAATACCGCAGTAAATGTCCAAAGCAAACACGGTATTACACTGACATTTGTTCAATAATACCATAATCATACACCATGGTGTTTACCCCTTAAAAAAAAGTATTATGTTTTTTTGGACAAGATGCTATCATAGTTTTTGAACATATCATACTGTTAAAAAAACAGTACCATGTACTGTAAATACCATACTGTACTGTATATGAATATGGCAGACATTCAGTTCTATGGTTTATAGTATGTTATTACCGTCTGATAACATAATGACTGTACTATGGTCCTGCCAAAGTACTTTTAGTAAATGGTATGGCACAGTAATCACGGTAAGACGTCCAAAACCCATAGTACTAGTGTATACTACGGTAAAGTACAATTACTATGGTATTTACACGGTCGCCCAAGAATACCATGGTATTGTATTAATGATAGTATCCAAAACAAAACAAATTAGCACATGTCCGAAGAAAAGTAAGCGTACAGCGAAGCTGCCACAAAAGCAACACGGGGGAACTTCGACCAGAAGCAACTACTAACGAGCAGATTAAGCCGATTACTAACTAACGTTACTCGTCAGGATCAGCGTCGTCCCTTCCAAATGAACATCGTTATTCGCTCGTGTCTCACCAGAACAGCGTGTTGAGCGCGAGCGCGGCGATGCTGCTGTGTAGCGGCCTCTCCCACACCAGCAGCCGCTGCGCGCAGATCACCGCGGGCTCACACTGCGACAGCCACCCGCGCAGCCGCTCCCGAAGCCGCCGCAGCTCCGGCTCGTCCTCCGCGCTACCGGGCGCGGGGAACCAGGCCTCCAGACCCGCCGATGAGGAAGACACCGAGGCCCGTCTGCTCGCCATTGTCACTTGTCCAGTGTTGTTTGTTTATGTGTTGATTACGGGGTTTGGTCAGAGGAGGCTCGTCATGGATTAGTAGAAAAAACAGAAGCACACCGCGGATCTTACAGGCTCTGACAGTGTCACATGCTCAGTGTTTACTGCGCCCATGGGTGACATCTGCTGGATGCTGCACATACACACAAACGCCAAGAATTGAACTTGACATTAATTTAATTTGATTTATTCATTCAGTGTTGTTTATATTTAATTAAAATACTTATACTATGATATATATATATATATATATATATATATATATATATACAAAATGTTAAAAACATACTATTTAATTTAATTTTTTTCATAAAATGTAATTAAAATAAATTTACATTAAATTAATTGCATTTTATTAAATATCCAAATATCATTATTATTAAACTTAAAAATAAATTATTATTATTATTATTATTATTAAACTTAAAAATATTAATTTATATATTGTCTATATATAATTGTTATTTTATTAAGACTTCAAAAAGTACTTTATTCATTAAAGAAATGTTTTATTTAAAATATGTATGTGTTCTTTACTGTGTCTATAGGAAACAGTTATTAACAGTTGTTAATTTATTATTATTGAGTAGGCAATCACGCAAAGAGCACAATGAATTCTTTATTAGATTAAAAATATATATATATATGATAATCCAACAATTTATTTCATCATAGCAAAGCAAAAAAGACAAACTAGATGATCAATTTGATCAAAATCCCAGTCCATGTGCTCACTCATACAAGAAAACAATGCAACAGTACTCATTTATCATACTTTCTCAGTTAAATGAAAAAATGTGTTGTTTAATATATTACACACTGTAACTGACCATGAAATTTTACAATATGAACATATAATGTAAAAAATATCCTTTCTTGATTCTATCTTGCAGTCATATCTGCTTTAAAAATCTGAAACAGGATAAGAGAATACACTTACAAAGAGTAGCATGGTATTACCATGCTTTTTGAACTAGATCATACAGAGAGCACAAGACAGTGACTGTGTTTCCAACCACACTGGTGTTAAATGTCCATAACAAAGGGCCCCAGGTCACATCCCTGACCCACCAGCATATTCTCAAACATTCAAATACTCATACAACTAACAAACAGGTCATGCACAAAGCATGCGCAAAGTACTCTATTCATCAGCAATTCTCTATGATTAGTACTGCATATAAGCGCTTTCAATTATTTTCATTGCTCACTGGTTGTGAATATCTAAAAGTAGAGAGAAAACACATCAGCACTGTGGAAACCAAATTTTTAATAATATTTCACAATTGTACTAATTTTGATCAGCTTCTTTCAATGTAAAAAAATAAATAAAACAGACCTCAAACTTTTAAATGGCAGTATAGATAAATCTATGTAGCACCTTATATGCAAGCTATGATTATTCTTATCATACGTGGTGCCAGCAACCCTGACAACCACCAAGAAAACTCAATTGCGTCAACTACATAAGCAAGCACAAAGTTTTAATACCTCGCATCTGGTGTGATACTGATGAGGCACTGATTGTGATATTGCAGATAGACGTCTACAGAAACATTGAAAAAATATCTAAATGTAAGTCGTTCATAAGTAACACTATGCAGTAAATTTGCCCTATAATCACACAATGATGGTCAGCTGCGTGAGATATATTGAGCACTGTGGAGATACAGGCAGCCTGATAATGTTTCACTAATACATGTGTTCTCCTAAAATCTGAACTGATGTAAAGAATGCTTATTATAAACATGTATAGTATATTTTTAAATGTTTTAGTAAGTCAAACCTATATAGTCCCTTAAGACTTAAATATAATGAACTGGTAGTGACTGTATTTTGGGTTGGTCACAATATCTGCACTGGAAAACATCATCTGTGTAGTTCAGATTTTTTACTTTGAAATGAATCACCTCTCCATGTCCTCCAGTTAATAGATCAGAACCTACAAGAGAAAGAAAGAATTGTTTTTTTCTTATCCTATTAATAATTTATTTAATTGAAGATACAGTAGATTTTTTTAAAAGATTATTTAAAAAAAAATATATATATTTTAATTTATTTTAAAATGTAATTTATTCATGTTGAATTTTCAGCATCATTACTCCAGTCTTTAGTATCACATGATCCTTCAGAAATCATTCTAATATGCTGATTTGCTGCTTAAGAAACATTTCATATTATGCTGAACAGTTGAGCTGCTTAATATTTTTGTGATACATTTTTCAAAATTCTTTGATGAATAGAAAGCTCAAAAGAACAGCAATTCTTGAAATATAAATATTTGTAACATTCTAAATGTCTTAATGCTTCATTGGTAAAAAAAAAAATTGTATTAAATCAATCAATCAATCTTACTAACCCAAAAAAATTAAGCTATAAATGTATGAACAAAATATATTTAAAATTATATTTAAAAAAAAAAATATCTAAAACTCATACATTTAAAAACTATTATTTTTAATATAATTTCAGCACATATCACTTGTGTTCGCTCATGCAGCCTAGTGATGCGCGGGTCGGGTTTTTGTCCAACCAGAGGGTCCCGCTTTTATGAAATTATTTGGCCCGCCCCAGCCAACCCCGCAAATAGAGTACCCGCCCCGCGCATCGGGGAAAAAGTTTTGAGAATTTGCTGCTTAAGTTTTTATAATAGCAATTATATGTATATATACTCCAGAATGTTATGCAGAGTGATCAGATGAATTGCATAGTCCTTCTTTGCCATGAAAATTAACTTAATCCCAAAAAAACCTTTCCACTGCATTTCATTGCTGTCATTAAAGGACCTGCTGAGATCATTTCAGTAATCGTCTTGTTAACTCAGGTGAGAATGTTGACGAGCACAAGGCTGGAGATCATTATGTCAGGCTGATTGGGTTAGAATGGCAGACTTGACATGTTAAAAGGAGGGTGATGCTTGAAATCATTGTTCTTCCATTGTTAACCATGGTGACCTGCAAAGAAACGCGTGCAGCCATCATTGCGTTGCATAAAAATGGCTTCACAGGCAAGGATATTGTGGCTACTAAGATTGCACCTAAATCAACAATTTATAGGATCATCAAGAACTTCAAAGAAAAAGAGGTTCAATTCTTGTAAAGAAGGCTTCAGGGCGTCCAAGAAAGTCCAGCAAGCGCCAGGATCGTCTCCTAAAGAGGATTCAGCTGCGGGATCGGAGTGCCACCAGTGCAGAGCTTGCTCAGGAATGGCAGCAGGCAGGTGTGAGCGCATCTGCACGCACAGTGAGGCGAAGACTTTTGGAAGATGGCCTGATGTCAAGAAGGGCAGCAAAGAAGCCACTTCTCTCCAAAAAAACATCAGGGACAGATTGATCTTCTGCAGAAAGTATAGTGAATGGACTGCTGAGGACTGGGGCAAAGTCATATTCTCCGATGAAGCCCCTTTCCGATTGTTTGGGGCCTCTGGAAAAAGGCTTGTCCGGAGAAGAAAAGGTGAGCGCTACCATCAGTCCTGTGTCATGCCAACAGTAAAGCATCCTGACACCATTCATATGTTGGGTTGCTTCTCATCCAAGGGAGTGGGCTCACTCACAATTCTGCCCAAAAACACAGCCATGAATTAAGAATGGTACCAAAACACCCTCCAACAGCAACTTCTGAAGAACAATGCATTTTCCAGCACGATGGAGCACCGTGCCATGAGGCAAAAGTGATAACTAAGTGGCTCGGGGACCAGAATGTTGGAATTTTGGGTCCATGGCCTGGAAACTCCCCAGATCTTAATCCCATTGAGAACTTGTTGTCAATCCTCAAGAGGCGGGTGGACAAACAAAAACCCACTAATTCTGACAAACTCCAAGAAGTGATTATGAAAGAATGGGTTGCTATCAGTCAGGATTTGGCCCAGAAGTTGATTGAGAGCATGCCCAGTCGAATTGCAGAGGTTCTGAAAAAGAAGGGCCAACACTGCAAATACTGACTCTTTGCATAAATGTCATGTAATTGTCGATAAAAGCCTTTGAAACGTATGAAGTGCTTGTAATTATATTTCAGTACATCACAGAAACAACTGAAACAAAGATCTAAAAACAGTTTAGCAGCAAACTTTTTGAAAACTAATATTTATGTAATTCTCAAAACTTTTGGCCACGACTGTAATCAAAAGTACTGAGAGTATTCTCTCTTTTTTTGTCTCTGTTGTAGAGATTATTTATAAATAAAAGGCACAAAATAATCAGGTTGAGAAAATAATTTGCATGAAAATGTACTGAGGCCAAATCATATTTCAAGTCACTTTGTTATCATCTATTAAAGAAACAGTATCTGCTTCATCCAGCATTATGTGGACACAGTCAATGCGAAATCAATACGATTTAAATCACGAAGGAGAACACAAGGTGATCATTAGAGAAGAGGCAGGGATCGCAACCCACCATAGGTGACCTGTAATACCGATGAAGAATATTAATGAAATCTGTGATTGTCAGCATACCTGGGAAAATGGCAAGGGAATGAAATAAACAAGAGCACAATTCATATAGATAAAAATAATATGCACACACTCAGCAAGTTCAGTCTTACCCAGAAATCTCTGCAGTTTGTCCCAGGGATGCTTCAATAAAATATGAAACCCTGCCCCCCTGGTTGGAGCGCGCACAGGTTGTTTCGCGTGGTTTGTGTGATATGCGCGCGACCATTCATTCCTTTATGAAGGGTCCAAAATTAACTTTATGCCACACCTGCCAAAGGCCAGCTAAAAAAATTCGTAAAATATTTCTTGAAATATTTAGCCATTAAACAGGTTTTAATAGGCTATTATTTTGTTAAAATTAAGTATGAAGTGAAAAATGAAAGTGGAGGATTATCGTAACTAAATCCATGCCAAAAATCATTTATCGAAATAAAATATAATAATTTACACAATTTCTACTAGTCGAGAACAGTTCTCATTATTGTTCAGTTTAAGTTGAAGTACTTCATAATGAATACTAAAAATGTATAAAACGAATATAGACACATACAATAAATAAATAAACCTAGAAAAGACCAAAACAAGTTTGAGATTAATATATTTTATTATTTGCATTGTTGCAGCTGTATGTATAATTTCTATACAAAATGTACAAAATTGGGACAGAAAATGGCTAACAGACTTTAGAAGTTATTAACATATAATGGTAGATATGTAATAAATCACTAAATCAGATATTAAAGGGTGCTTTTATGTCCGAGTCGTAATAAAATATAATTTAATTACATTACGTTTAATGAACATAAATCCAAAATTAAACATTAAAAAAGTCGAGCGATGACCCCGAATCTATTAAATTAGTCTGTTCTGCAATTTTTCAATACTTTACTACTTTAGGTTATCAAAATATTGAGGACTATTTCTTCGAACAGTTAACTAAAGCAATCTATGGTGAATGCTTTGTGGATGAGGTATTGCATCAACCATCTGACCATTACAAATCTCAAGAATATCTCACTAAATTGTATAACTGACATCCCTTTTTGCTTTCCTTCTACCCTTCCTCTTTGAACCCAAGTGAACAAAACCAGGCTTAAATTCAAACTATTTACCAACTTGACAATAAAGGCTTTCGCAGGAAGGAACTTCAAAACAATACAGTCCTCCTCTGGACAATGCCATGTAGCGCAAAGCCAGGCAAGCTATTCAAAACAAGAACACACACTTCTGCACATAATAGCAGAGTTAGATAAGTTTTGTTTACTTATCTAACTACTTACCATTATTTTTGCTTGGATGCCTTGGAGGTTTAATTTAACAGCTAAAACTAACCAAACTAGCCCATCCAGAAAGAGAAAGAAAAGAAAGCCTGTTCATTCCTACTGCATTAGCACACACTGCATCACACACATCAAAACTCAAACTGTCAATCAGCATATCATATGCCACTTTTGTAATAAACTTCCTTACAACCTTCTCCCCAACGTACTGATATCTCACCACAACCCAGTTACAACCAATCCATATGATTGGTTTGTATTCAACATTAAGGAAAACCAATGGACTTGACTGTGTATGTAAACTCTGCTGGTTTTATTTTACTCATCTAGCCAGGCAGCAGAAGAGATGGTGATTTCCCAAATGGCAAAGTCGTCTCTTGGCAACATGAGTGTCTTTGAAATGGTGGCATGGAGCCAAGATGGGGGTCCGGAAATATCAAGTCTTCACTAAATGGAGCTAAAAGTGCTGTGAGACGAGCATACCATGGAGAGGTAAGAAGCGCCGAGCCATTGCGAGCTATTGCGCAGTGGGGAAAACCACCGGTGTGACAGTGAGAGATCACTTCTGATACCAAACAGTCTTGTGGCTGAATATCCAATGAGGAGTTTGAGTAGGAAAGAGTGGAGATGATGGAGCCCCAGAAACAAAGCACCATGTTCTGATACGATGAGGAGGTAGAACCCTGCTGTTCTGACAGAGCAGCACTGGGCAGTGGCTTCAAGCTATTGTTGGTCAGGCTGCAGCAATGGAGGTTTGAGGTTGGCTGTTGCGTGTCTGGCAAGAGCTCAGGGAGAAGTGCTGGTGTATTAATGGATGTGTGCTTCATCGGGTCCAGGTAAGTGTGGCTGGTATTGGGAATACAGCTGTGGATGACAGCAGAAGAAGCAATGAAACCGGCTACGCTAGTCAAGTACAGGAGACCCAACATACAGGTAACCTGCAGGGAAGAGAGAAAACACAACAGGTTAAAGATTTCATTGCACGATTAATTGAAATAAAAACTGAAATCGCAATATGTCTTAGTGTGTTTATTAAATCGGAAAGCGTTACTTATAATATGCATTTGGGAATGCAACATGTGTCAACCATCTTCTTAAACTTGTGAAACTAGCTATTGTGAAAAGAAGAGGCTTTAAGAGCTTCCTGTGTTTTTTCCCTATGATTTTAAAGTAAAGCTCATATTATTTATATATATGTATATTTATACTGTATACATAAATAAATATAAATACAATTTTGTCCAACTTTTGCAACACAGTAAAACTGTTCAAGTATATACACTACTGTGCAAAAGTCTTAGGCCACTTGTATTTTCACCAACAAAAAATGGTTTTCTGTCAGTTATTTCTGTTTTGCTGTATTGTGTCAGTAGGAAATATCAGTTTACATTTCCAAACATTATTTTTTGCCATTAAATGTAATAATCCAGAGATCTGATCTCACCATAATCCAGTCTGTCTGGAATTACAGGAAGAAACAGAACAAACTGAGACAGACTAAATCCAGAAGAACTGTCACAATGTCTCCAAGACACTTCAAGAAACTGACCGGCAAAGCTACCTGAAAAACAATGCGAAAGCTCACCCAGGATAAAAGCTTTTTTAACGCATTGTGTGGTCACACCAAATGTTGATTTAATTTAATTAAGTTAATAGAAGTTAATTAATAAAATCTATTTATGGCATTATTTTTGACGGCATCCTCACTTTACAGCAGTTTTACACAAGTGCCTAAAACTTTGTACAGTACTGTAGCTTTACAGGTTTCTTGAAGAATTTTGGAGACATTGCCACAGTATATATGTGTGTGTGTGTGTGTGTGTGTGTGTGTGTTTTAGGCGACTCGTGCATGTCATATGGGCTATTTTATGAAACCTTTATGAGCTTCTACTGTATTTTGGAGCTCATACATGTTTAACTGTGATTATTCACCTTGGTAAAGTGCTGGTAGATAACTGATAGTGCTTCCCTCCAATTGGTTTGCTCCATCAGGACACAGAGATCAGTGTAGGTGAACCAACCTCGCTTCATACCTTGTCGCTCCGCAATGCTACAAGGACAAAGTCCATTGAAATATAGATTTTTATATTACACGTGTGTGTGTATATATATATATAGGAACATAACCAAACAACAAAATGAGCATGTGTGAAGGCCTTGAACTGTGTCACATAACTGTGAGAAACAGAAACGTACTGCTAAACCAACTTACTCTTATAAACATTAGACTGACAAGTGCAATTGCGTTAAGTCTAAGCGAGTCACTGTCTAGTTGCAAAAGACATAAATACTTATGGGCAATTAAAACAGATCATGTCATTAAAAATCCTCCTTGATCTTTTGAAAAGAAATACGTATGACTCAGTATAGTTTGAGATGTAGATAAAGTACTGAAAGTTAACCAACCTGCATTCCACCTGACTGAGGACTTTAAAGAAGTCGCTGGGCTCAGTGAAGAGGTTCCAGTCCTGTAAATGTGAAAGATTTTGATTCATATCAATTTCGACAGAAAACTCACAACCAGTAATGCAACAGTCCAGAATTAGCCTTAAAAAACAAGTCGAACTACTGTAAACAGCTGTGGTTCTTTGGAAAGGTGGAGAGTCACGCTTACGATCGCATTGAGGAAGTTAATCTCCAAAGTGTTGACAGTCTGAATATCCAGCTTGGCCGCAGTACCCCATTCATCGTTGAAAACCTCCTCCTCTTCTCCTTCATCATACAAATATTTACTGGCAACCATCTGGAGATAACATGAGAAATTCAGAGAAATTAGACTCTCAATGAAATGGTCACTGAAACTGACTAAAATAGCAAATTGACTTTTTAAAACATAAAAAAAAAATGAATACTTGGATGTGCATACCATGGATATCAAAAAGAGGTCTGAGGATGAGATCTGTTGTAGGTATTCAGGGTTTCTGTGTCGCAGTCTTTCAATGTATATCAAGGCCAACATCATAGCGCAGGGAGATATACATGCTTCCCTGTAACACAAAAAAAGGATTCAATGTTAATCCAGTGAAAATGTTTTATACACAATTTATTATAATGAAATTACATTTTGAAATCAAAGATATAATGCGATCCTACCTGGCCACGTGTGCAGCGTACTTCTTGTGGAGTTTCCTTATGGGACTTGGGGCAGATTTCTGGAGCAGTTCAACAGCAATATCTAGAGGAAATACAATGATAAGTGATCTACCAGTACTGTAAAAAAAATTAATAGAACAT
The DNA here is from genome assembly GCF_963082965.1 of Carassius carassius. Taxonomy (NCBI): domain Eukaryota; kingdom Metazoa; phylum Chordata; class Actinopteri; order Cypriniformes; family Cyprinidae; genus Carassius; species Carassius carassius. The sequence goes on from NC_081760.1 coordinate 10,473,838, forward strand.
TTTTTTTATATATATATCTCTACCTAAAAACAGCCCTATCTAGGAATGCTTTGATATAGAAACTTTGCCTGACCCAGAGCCATATAGAGAGAGTTGCGACCACTCCATTGACTCCAATGGAACACTTTTTTTTTTTTACAGCAATGGCGGCTCGTGGAGCCTCTTATAAGTTCCCGGAAGTAGCAGCAAACTGATGCCGCGCCATAGAGATGCAGCTGAACAAACCGTTTGCGACGCACTTTTAAAAGGGAAGACGGTTAAATAATAAGATTATATATAATCAGTACATCTAAATGACAATTGTATATTAAAACCTTCTAGTAGATTATTACTCATTAAATGAGTAGATTTAAGGGATGTTATCAGATAACAGATTAGGCTAGGATTGGAGCTGAATAAAGTTAATAACGAACACCCTATTAATTGTAAAATCTGTTCTCTTAATTCTGTTTCACCCATCGTGTTTGGAATTAGAGAAAAGGAGTCTAAACATATTTTTTTTGCAGGGTGGGGAAAGTTAGCTAACGTTACATAGCCTATTAGTTCAATACAACGTTTTACCGCGTGTGACAGCGGTGAGTGGAAGTGGTATAAAGAGGTTATAAAGTTTGTTGCCTATTACACGTATTAAATAATTAAATTCCTTAATAATAAAATGCACCCTATTGATATAAATTTAGAGTGAATTGAGTTTGCAAAAACATGGGTGGAGTGTTTTTAGTCATTGTGATTCATTGACTATTACCTGTCTATATTATATAACCTATCTATATTATAATACTACTGTATTATATACTTAGACTTGTTAGTGTATAAAAGTAACATACTGTAACATTCTGTAGGTGCTGGTAGGTGGAGGATTAGTGGTGCCACAGTGCTGAGGGGACCATTTTTTTGAGAGCTGCATTTTCATTCTTTATTTTTCTTAGTGCTGCCTTTGCATTTTTTTTAATATATATTTTCTTGTCCCTTTAATTTTTTTAATAGACCCAGGTAACTGGCAGATGGTTCACTGGAATGCTGACTGACTTGCTGCTGACTGACTGAGTAGTGTCACCCGTCCCTGTCTCTCCTCTCTAGCCATGTCCTCTATTTCTTCAATGTCACTTTCCCTTCTCTAAGTGTCCTCATTCATTTTTTCCACAACCTTTGAAACTGATAGAGACAGAATACATGGTATTGCTAATTTTAAATATTGAAAATGTCACATCACTTCAAAATTAGAAATATTACTTCAACTAGTACGAGTTTGTACTTATTATATATGTATCACCTGAAATAATATAGATGTGATCAGCAGCGATTTGCTGTATGTTTACAGGTCTAGGGGTGCATCGTGGAGCAGGGGGGAATCTCAGCTCCCTGCGTTTTGCAAGGCTTTGCTTGTTCCTTATTTCTAGTAAATAATTTTCCATGTAAAAAGTGCAAATAAATTTAAGTATAATTACCTAACAATTTTTTGTTGTTGTTTTAATTTTTATTTATATTTAGATTGCTCCTACTGACTTGAGCCAACCATTATTTTCTCCTCTACATGTCAGCGGGAAAGCCATACATCTGCCTTTCTGGAAAGCCTTTCTCTGACCGAGTGGAGCATCCCCATGCAGCACAGTAAACCATGGTGGAGACTATGCAAGGACAACATGAAAAGAAAGGACACATACAAAATGCTTGGCATGCTATTAAATTTATTAGAAATGTATTCATGAATTGCTGTAAATAGTTAATTGCATTTATTTGAATAAAAATGCAAAGACAAAGTAATCTCGTAATATATAATTACAATTTAAAATTACTGTTTTCTATTTTAAAATGTAATATACTCCTGTGATGCCAAGCTGAATTTTCAGCATCATTACTTTTCAATGTCAGCGTACATGTTTATATATGAGTATGCTTAAGTTGTTTTAAACCTGAATATATTGTGTATATGAATAAGTATTGTAAGAATTATACATTAGATATAATATCTATAATACATAATTATATTACTATATGCAATTGTAAGAAATGTAAACAATAAGCTTCATTTTACATTTACTTAACATGCTAATTACTGCTGTTGACAGTTAATTGATCCATTGTGCGGTGTGAGCTGAAAATCACCTGTCACCAGCCTGTCTCTGTACTATCTGAAAGTCATCAATATGACATTAGTTAACATGAGATCAGTGAAAAAAAAGAACAGCAACCCGTGTTTATACAACTTAACGTTAGCCTGAAATAAGTTTTTAAAATAACGGTAATTGAACACTAATCCTCAATAATGACCTGATTTGATATTTTAAAAACAACATCACTGTAACTACATACTCATGCTACATACACATGTCGTTGTGTTGTATAAATATATAAAATAAATGCATTTATTGACTCCTTATTACCAGAAATCGCAGTTCTGTCACTCTACTCTATCAGTTTGAATGGCTGCCAACGCAATTCCTGGAACTATCTAAAGTCTACATGAATCACGTGACAACCAAACATTTCGAACTTCCGTTGTCGCAACTCTCTCTCTATATGGCTCTGGTCTGACCTAAAAACATTTTTATGCTATGACCAAATGTTAATATGAGCAACATGTTTCCTCGGTAACTTCGAATAATTGTAAACAGAAGTTTAAATAAAAACTTTTTAAAATATTTTTTTAAATAATTGTTAATACATGAGACAAAACAAGTAAATCAATAATTGGCACTGCAGAAACAACCACAGACGCTGGCACTAGTTTCAATAACGTTAGTTGACTCACCTGTCATGGGACATGATAGAGCATCCAACGGGCTGTCAGAATACAGTCGTTTCCTCACTCTCTCTGACCACTGCTCATGTCCAGGAAGAAACTGATCATGATAACAGAACATAACGTTTCATGGTTTAAATTTCAAATGTCTTCATTTTTATTAAGACTAACGTTACTTCACATCAGGAAAACAACGACAACACTATGGTGTGTTTTTCCTATCACACCCAAACATTGGGCCCCTGAGGAAGCCTCGAACTATACTCACAACAAATAGTTACTGTCTTACATACTAAAATAAAGCAGATATTTGCTGTATTTAAGAATAATTATTTTCTTCCAGTCTAACATTCTGGGCTGTATATGAAAGAAGACGTTAAACCCTATTTTAGTCAGTTTCCCGTGAGTTTCTGTCACCCGCCAAAACAGCGCAACTAGAACAAAAACACCCCAGATACTGACCGTAAACTCCTGGAAGTCAGAAAAGGTGAACGTCCGCTCGTCAAATAAATCACCAAAATCCATTTTGGGCTTCCAGCATTAATTTAAAAGAACTGAAAACACGGAAAGGCCGAAGGAAGGCGTCGTGGAGGCGCCCTCTCTCTCTGACGCGACAGCTGCGTTGCGACGAATTCACAACAACAGTTACGCAAGAGCAAGACAGTGTGCTTTGGCTGAGTTGCGTAGAATTAGAATAACAGCGTAAATGTGGATCCGCATGACTAGAGAAGGAGGACAGGAGCGGGACTTATTGGACCGACCTTGGGTCAAACATTTTAATAGTGTCTAATTATTTTTTGAATAAATACATAGTTTTACATTTTAACTAACCGCCATGCATTTTATTAAGCGCTGTTAAAGTTCCACAGCATCACGGAACACCACGTCAATGTGATTGACCGATCTCAGTAGATTATGATTAATCTCTGTGACTTTTTTTAAAATAATTTTTATTTGAAAGCCATTTTTTTAAATCTATGTATATGCCAATTACTTCACAGAAATAGAGGAATAGATTTAAACGATTATATGTTTAGTGTATAAATATACCCAATAACAAACAAAAACACGCTGCGATTTGAATGATATTCACGAGAGGATTCGTATTTTTGTCCGTCAGGCGCCCCCTAGAGGAAGTTAATGTATTTTCTAGACTCTAGGCAAACTTGCACTTTCATACTGATATACTGTATAATCTAAATCATTATGATAGTGACAGTTTATCTGTACTATTATGGCGAAAGTTTCATGAACTTTATGTCGTCTGGTCTAGAGTCCAATCACTTAACCTATTTAATATTCATGACATGAGCCATATCTTCGATAACGTCGCTCATATGTTATAGCATCAGTGAATAGTGTGCAGTCTCTTGAATTCATTTGAAACTATTTTAAAGATTCAGTGTCAAGGTCAGCAACAAAATATTTACAATGCACGTCGTCATTAGTTAATCTTGACAGTAGTTTTTTTTTTTTTATGCCAAAAGAGCTGTTAATAAATCAAGTGATTTAATCTACATCAGTAAACAAACATTAGTCAGTATAAGCACTTTCAGTTTTACTCTGCACACATACAATGAGCAGCATGCCTCTCTAAAAAAAAAAAAAAAAAAAAAAAAAAATTCCCCCCCTTTTCGCATCAATCTTTTTGATTTTCTTCTAATTTAACTGTTACACATTTTTGAAAGGTTGATTATTGTTATTGAACACATTAAGCTGAATTGTGGCCCTAGAACCAATTAGGCCTAATCCAATTATTTTATTTTTATTATTATTAATAATAATTTTATTTTCAAGAAAAAAATCACCAGCTTACATATCACATTCTAAATGTAGCCTGTAACTTATTTGGCATAATAAACAGGTAAATATTAGTATTTATCTAATGTAGCCACCAACAACCAAACCACCAGCACTTTCAGCACAATGATATAACAACAAACAGAAATTCTTTTAAATGTCAAACATAACAGCATTAAGCATGAAATGTCTTTCCCTTCACTACAAACACAAAACGTGAAATAAAGCTTATTTTCAGTATTTATTTTCCTTGTCCAGTCCTATGCAAAGCAGGCTGGGAACGAAAAACCTACCAAATTTCAAAGTTAATTAGACAATTTCTATTAAGTTACTGCAATTTAATTTGAGAAAATTAATTACAGTTCTGTCATGAAGACTCTAGGAGAGTTTAGCTTGGTAATATAACCTACATGTAAGGGATAATCAACGGTTTTCCATGCATTAAAGGATTTTAAATGCACTTTGTGGAGGCAAAGAACCACTCCGCTTCACGTATGCCATTCTTGTCTTTACTGTACAGTAAAGTACATACAAAAAAATCTGACTTTATCCATTTTATCCAAGGCAAACTCCACCTGTTCTTTGGATAATCAATAAAAATGTACTTAAAAACTTTTGTGTCAAGCTATTTACATACAGTATGAGTGAACAACAACATCCCAATGGCTCATTTCAACCTTGTCCCCTGAGTTTAGTGTCAGTCCTATAAAATGAACATGCTCCTTTGTCCCTTTAGTTGAACTGAAGTTGTACACTACAGAAATCTATTACATCTATGCAATAACTAGCACTCCACATACACAGCATGATCTTAAAACACACACATGATCATAAAGAAAGTAAAAAAATCAGAAATTAATATTAAAATTGACAAAAAGATTTTTCCCCACTGGCTATAACTAAATCCTAAATTTAAATAAATAATACATTTATGGCCATATTAATTAGAGATATTATTGCACTTTGAGGGAAAGGAGTGGGGCGTAATTGCAAAGAAATATCAAATTGGACTTAAATAAATAAATAAATAAATCCTAAGGCAATATGTACCACTTTTAAGAACTGGTAAAAACATAAAATGATATTGAATAATGATCATCTAACATGTCAAAACAGCATTGGATGAGCTTTAAATACACACAAAACCAGATCTGGTTGCATGTCCCAAGTGTCTAATGTCCCTTGTGTCCTGCAGTGGATGTTTGTGGCTGTAGTTTCTCAGATTTCCTGTCTTTCGTCTCCGTGTCAGAGGCCGAGTCGGAATCCTGGGCCTGCTGCTGTTTCAGCCACATGTCAGAGTACAGGCCTCCCTTCGCCAACAGCTCCTCATGTCTACCACAAACAATAATACTGGGCTTCAAACCGCATAGTTCATGTATTAACCCATCTGAATTTGTGTTCAGCATACCAGTGAATAAACTCACCTTCCTCTCTCAACGATCTGTCCATCACGAAGTACAAGAATCACATCGGCTCCAATGACAGTCGACAATCTATAATATGCATGGCAATGATGGTGTTAAGAATATCTGCAATCTAGTTTCATGATTGTTTTATCACTACAATAATCGATGGAAGATGCTTTGATTGGAAACATCTCTCAGTGAATTCAGTGATGGGTTTACCTGTGTGCCACCACAATGGTGGTTCTGTTGGTGCAGACTTTAGCCAGTGAGGCCTGAATATTTCGCTCAGTCTGTGTGTCTAAAGCAGATGTGGCCTATGGATAGAGAATGAGTAAATTAGTCAATGAAGATAAAAGTACTTTGAAATCTCATCAATCAATTCACAAAGAAATCACAAGAAGACAATCGGTTACTTGTTTTCTATTTCTGTCCAGTATAGACGAAGAGAATCTCCACTCACTGAAATTTCATTAGCCCCACATCCTAACCGAATATTAAACTTGTCCTTACAGACTGTGATTTTACTGCATTGCGAGGTTTGGAATCAGATGAATTTTTTGATATTTTTGAAAGATATATAACTTTTATAAAACAGTTCCATGGAAACTGAACTTTTTTCAAAGTTCAAAAGAGCAGCATTAATTTTTGTCCCAGCATTTATCCTTTGTTATATTATGAATGTGTTTACTGTAAGTTTTGATCAGTTTAATGCATCAATGCTCAATCATTGCTTAATAATCATTCAACAGTAGTGTATTTCCACAGCATTACCAAAACCTGCTAAAGCAATTAGACAACTTCTCAACAAGAAATCATAAAAACACCAGGCAAAACTGGGATAATTCCCTCATAGTGTACACGTTCTCCCATAATGCACTGGTGATGTTGTACCTCATCGAGGAGGATAATTTGTGGCGCTTTGAGGATGGTGCGAGCGATGGCGACTCTCTGCTTCTCTCCTCCACTCAACTTTAGCCCTCTCTCACCCACCTGAGTGTCATAGCCTGCAAATAAATATCAAATGAATATCAGCTATAATCTAAATACTATACAGTCTCAAAATGGATGGCACACTAGTTTAATTTTAGCATCACTGAGATACCATTTTAGATTTCATTAATATTCATTTTAATTTTAGTAAATTAGTTGTACACTGTAAAAAATCCAACTCACAAAAAGTTAGACTAATGATTATATTTTAGTTTAATTAAATGCAAAAATGTTGGCATAACTAGTGAAGATGTTGGTTCAACAATCGTTGGACCAACCTAGAATTGATTGTAAATTCAATTTGTAAATTCAAGTTAACAATCATACAAGTTGGGTTGGAGGTTGGAGCATGCACACTGTAACCACCATGGAATTGGCACATGTGCAATGAAGCGCGCCAACACCGAACAGACAAAGGAGCCTCACCCTAACTGTGGTGGATACGGTGAATAAGCTAAAGCCCCAAAAAGTCAGCGTACTCCTTTAACTTGCACTTATATTGCTCGTTTTGTAACATGTTTTGTGTTAACAATTTAAAATGTTAAACATAGAACATTTTAAAGTATTTAGGACCATTTAAATGAGATAGCACTTTGAATGTTTTTTTTTGTTTTGTTTTTTTCTGCCTATTCATTTGATTACTTTTTTAAAGAATGAGTATGGCTAAAGTTACCAATGTGTTTCTGCTGGTTTGAAATAAAACCTGGACCAAAATATCAAGCAGTTTTTCTAACCTTGTGATGCTGTTTAAAAACACATTTTTTGTCAACTGAACGTACTTTAAGTCAAGTGGAAATAAAATTCAAGTTGAAATTACATAACAAACGTTTTTTTTAACTATAAACACTCAATCAGCTGAACAAAAGATCTTAAGTTGGGAGACATGTGACCTTACTCAGTGAATTGAGTTAAGTGAACTAAATCGTTTAAAAGTTGAGTAAACTCAAAAAAGCTGTGCAGCAAATTACCTTGTAATTTTAAGTTACCGTATTTTCCGGACTATAAGTCGCACTTTTTTTCATAGTTTGGCTGGTCCTGCGACTTATAGTCAGGTGCGACTTATTTATCAAAATTAATTTGACATGAACCAAGAGAAATGATTTTGGTTAAAAAAAAAGCGACTTATATATGTTTTTTTCCTCATCATGACGTATTTTTGGACTGATGCGACTTATAATCAAGTGCGACTTATAGTCCGAAAAATACCGTAAATCAACTTTTCTTTTTTTACAGTGTATGGTTTTGCCATTTCATTACTTTCTGTCTTTTTAAAATCTGTATATAGTATAAACTATATTTTATTGTATATCTTATTTTAGTACATTAGGTTAAAGGAGGCTCAATTTGGAGTAGTCGGGCCCGAATTGGCGCGAAAATTCACAAAATGTGACGTCATGCGCGTTCTCGTCTACTTGGGCTTACAACCGTACGGCACGCCAGCCATTATAGTAAGCAGCGGCAATAGTGTTTTCAAATGGACTCTGTGGATGGAAAGAAGCGACCAGCCTCCAGCACAATTCAGACACCCACGGACACTCCTCGTAAGTAAAAAAAAAAAAAAGAGCGTGCGCACTAAGAACGAGCATGAGATTGGCTGCAGTTCCTCTAACGGCCACTGGTGTCAGTGACGGTTAGAAATTTCAGAACCTACGCAATGCTCCTTTAAGCAAAATGAAAATGAGAAATGTTGCCTAAGCAAAGATATATATATATATATGTTTCTTATTTCCAGTATGTTTTTCTTTTTCCCAATAAATGTTTTTTTTATGGTTTTAATTTTATTTATAATTAAGGTTGGGCCAATGGATGATGTCATCGTCCAGACATCATGCTGCTGGACTTCTGCAGTTGAGTATGCCATGAGTTCATCGTCCATTGTGATGTTTCACCACAGACATTGTCTGACGCTAATTTAGTAGACATCGCCCAATGCCATTTATAATAACTCTGTCCATGAAATGCTCTGTCCATTGCAATGACCTAAAATAATCTTAACACATTTTATATGAATTTTCTACCATTGAATTATGCTTTCAATGCTGAAAACTTGTGGATTTTTGTGTACAATGAAATGATTCTCACCATCCGGGAAGGTTATGATTTTGTCATGGATGTCAGCGGCAATCGCAGCCTCCTCCACCTCCTGGTCAGTAGAAGTAACACGACCGTAGCGGATGTTGTCTCGAATGTTGTCATTAAACAGGACGGTATCCTGAGGGACGACGCCAATGTGAGCGCGCAGAGAGGACTGCTTCACCTGAGATGCAACCAGACAAATGAATTAAGAGCTTCCCATATATAGTGCAAAAAAACGTGAAACATAAAATACAGGAATTCAAATAGTTGAAGCAGGATTTTAAAAGGAATATTTGGGTTCCCTCCTGTGTTTGTATCAATGACCGCTTCACCTTTGAGATGTCCTGGCCATCTATCTTTATACACCCTCCCTGAACATCATAAAAACGGAAAATCAGACGAACAATGGTGCTCTTTCCTGATCCAGACTGTCCAATCTGAAATAAACCAAAGCAATCCTAAAGTGGTTACACATACACTAGCGGAATAATTAAGATTTCCTCGTTCTGTTATGCTGGTTTGGTGCTCAATTATTAATAATGGTTCTTATTATTATCAGTGTTTGCTGCTTAACATTTTTGTTGAAATGACAATATTTTCTCATTATTATTTTATGAAATGAAAAACAAAAATCTCCCATGAAATAAATAGTCTTTTTTAACATACAGTACATGTCTTTACTGTCACTTTCGATTAATTTAATAAAAGTATTAATATCTTTACGTTTTAATAAGATCTTGCCCACACTTTTAAATGTGTGTAGTATATCATAGTTTGCACAAAAATATTAAGCAGCACAACTGTTTTCAACATTGATAATAAGAAATGTTTCCTGAGCAGCAGAGAATAGAGTAGAATAGAATAGAATAGACTTACAAGTGCAGCTGTTTGACCGGGAAGTACGGTGAAAGAGACATCTTTTAGAATCTCCTTGCTGCAAAAATATCCACAGCATATGAAATAAAAGCTGAATGAACATGGCTTATTTTTGACCCAAGTTTTTCTAATAATAATAAAATGAATACAACTGAAGCTGCTAACCCTTCTGTGTAGCTGAAGAAGACATTTTCAAACTCTACTTTTCCCTGTGTGTAGTCCAGGTTTCCTGCGTTAACATCATCCTTCACCTAAATTGAATCATCATGTCATTAATTATACAAAAGCTTCTATCAAATACATTTCAATGAAAAATTCATCCACTCACCTCTTCTTCCTCAGTGAAGAGCTTGAACATGCTTTCCATATCAATGAAAGAGTTCTGGATCATTCTTTTACAGGAAAGATACATGTTTACTCTTTGTTCTTTTAAAAAATGTATGTATCTATACACTGAGATAAACTATTAGGCAAGACAAAAGCTTCATACCTGTAGTATGTTCCAAACCAGTTGAGAGGAGTGTAAAGCTGGATAATGTACGTCCCAAACAGCACATAATCTCCTACCTGAAAGACCATGAGGAGTCACATGACAATGAAAAACAAGTATATATATATATATATATATATATATATATATATATATATATATATATAGTTTTCTTTATTTTCATGACTATGAAAATTGTAGAGGACATATATATATACACACATTAAATATATATATACACACAGTACAGACCAAAAGTTTGGAAACATTACTATTTTTAATGTTTTTGAAAGAAGTTTCTTCTGCTCATCAAGCCTGCATTTATTTGATCAAAAATACAGAAAAAAAAACTATATTGTGATATATTATTACAATTTAAATAATTGTTTTAAAATTTATTATACTTTAAATTATCATTTATTTCTGTGATGCAAAGCTGATTTTTTAGGATCATTATCACACGATCGTTTAGAAATCATTCTAATATGATGATTCATTATCAAAGTTGGAAACAGTTCTGCTGCTTAATATTTTTTCAGAACATGTGATACTTTGTTCTAAAAAAAAAAAAAAAGAAGAAGCTATGTTTTTAAAATATAAATATTTTGTAATAACAATATACACTACTGGTCAGTAATTTGGGGTCAGTAATTTTTTCTTTTTTTTTTTAATAAAATCAATACTTTTATTCAGCAAGGATGTGTTAAATTGATAAAAAGTGATAGTAAAGAAAATATATTATTAGAATATATATTATTAGAATTTTTATTTTTATTTTAAATAAATGCAGTTCTTTTTAACCTTTTATTGATCAAATATATTAGACAGCAGAACTGTTTCCGACACTCATAATAAATCAGAATATTAGAATGATTTCTAAATGATCATGTGATAGACTGGATGTTACATGTGACTGAAGGCTGGAGTAATGATGCTGAAAATTCAGCTTTGCATCACAGGAATAAATTATTTTTTTAAAGTATATTCAAATAGAAAACTATTATTTTAAGTTGTAATAATATTTCACAATATTACTGTTATTTCTGTATTTTTGATCAAATAAATGCAGGCTTGATGAGCAGAAGAAACTTCTTTCAAAAACATTAAAAATAGTAATGTTTCCAAACTTTTGGTCTGTACTGTGTATATATATATATACAGTAATTAAAAAAAAATGTTTTATTTTACTACATTTTATAAAAATAACTATATGGAATTTTATGACAATTACAATCTTATAAATCCCTGGTTGAGAACCTCTGAATTGAAGTTATGTAGTGGATTAGCCAAGATGTAGGCTGTTTATGAAGCAACATTCAAGTTTTTCTGCTATAAAACATAGCTTATTTGATGGCTTCAGAATGAACTACCAATGGTCTGATATCTGAGGTGTCCTGACTGTTCGTACCTGAAACTTTCCTTCTGTCACGAAGTACGCACAAAGCAGAGATCCAGTCAAAAGACCCAAACCGATGATGAGGTTCTGCGTTTGATTTAAAAACGCCAGAGAGGCGTTGGTCTTCCACTCCGATACCTAAGCAAAAGGAAAATTGCATTTATTTATATTACAGTGAGCTCTTCCAACATTAAACTAATTTAAAATCAATAACCTATAAAATACAGATTAAATATAACAAATTATGTGTGGATTGTTTAAAAAAAAAATTACCTGATATTTCAAGATAGCATCCTCAAAGCGTCCTACTTCATAAACCTCTGCATTGTAATATTTCACCTGTTTACAATATCATAATTTAATCACAGCACATGCAATGTTTTATTATGTGCATTATATTGTATTTGACAATAATGCATATTGCATATTTTTTATAACACACATTCAGATGCTTTACTTAAACAAAGAGAGAACAAAGCAAAGCCATACTGTCTCGAAGTTCAATAAAGAGTCCACAGCTTTCGATTTGGCATTATTATCTTGTATGTTCATATCTCGTCTGTATTTCGTTCTCCATTCAGTGATTACAATAGTGAGAGCTGACAGAGACACAGATTACAACAATTAATCAATAAATCAAATGCTATAATCCAAGTATTTCCATTCTTCTTTCATTAGTGACTCCTGAGACGAAAGAATCAAAAACAATCCTGCAGAGTTTAGGTATGTTCAGAACTACTGTACACAATTTTTCACATTTTGTGAGTTTATTATTAAGTAATATCAACTGCAGTTTCAAAATAACACATTTTTTTCACAAGATCAAAAGAGAGACCAATTGCAGAATTCAAGAAGCGGCACAAAGAGGAACACTGACTGATATTTTGGCATTATTTTAATACTATAAGTGTTTTGTTTTTTTAGTTTTTATATTAGCTTGAATAAGCTTTTATATTATACATTAAGTTTGATATTTTCAGTTCTCATTGTAATTTTGATCTTTTTTTTTTGTAATTTGTTATGTGCTTTTGTCATTTCAATATTTTTCATATCCGTTTTTGACTTAAAATGACTTAAATTTATTGAACAAAACTCAAAATGGTTGTTTATATAAATAAATAAATGAATGAATAAATAAATAAATACTTTAAGTAATGAAGTTTTACTAAAACCAAACCATTAAAGAAGCAACTACAGCATCTTCAGCAATGTGTGTGTTCATGTATTCACATTTAGAAATGAGCATTGTTAAATACTTACTGAGGTAGAGGGCCATGCAAACGAACACTATGAGGCCAAACCAGGCATTAAAATTCGATATGAAATAGACAATGGCGATGACAATATCAGCAATAGTGGGGAAGATGCTGAACACGATGTAGCTGTTGGAAAATAAACAAAAATATGTATTTCAAGATAATACAAACTGAGATCACTTTTACTGCGAAAGCATACTGTGGGCTCTTAAGTTTTATATGCATGCATGCTAATGCATCCAAGATTAATATTGCACACAGACCTAATTGACCTTGTTTATACTTGAATTTCAATGCAAACACCTTGAGGTAAGAAGGTCTCTAGTATCAAGATGCAGTATACTGCAAAGCTAGCTCTCACCTCAGCAGGCTGTTGATAGATGAGGTTCCTCTGTCGATGCTTCTCAGGACGTCCCCTGTGCGGCGACCCAGATGCCAGCGCAGAGACAGAGAGTGCAGATGAGCGAAGAGACGCACCTGGACCAAACGGTTAGTGTACTGCTGCACACGAATCCACAAGAATGAACGCAAGTTACTCACAAACCCAGACGCACCTGGATATCGATACAAATGAAGATCAGACTGTGGTCAGATTCTAAAGGATATTCCATGTCATGCTACAAAGATATCATGAAATTAGGAGATGTTCCCCTCACCAGCTCCACCTCCCTGCAGGAACTTCAGGAGCCCGTAAACACACACTGTAGTCGCCAGAGTCTTCCAAGAGCTCCCATCTGTCAGCTGGTTCACTGGGACAGGAGGGAAATCAATGTGTTAGCATGTAAAAGACATTAATAATCAATTTGGAAAAGTCTCCAAATCTGCAAAAAGGTAACTAAATGTAACAAATCATGTAAAAATGTTTATTTGGAATATTAAACATTTTATTAAACTTTGATAGTTGCCTTAATCTTTTAAACGATCAAGAAGATAGTGATCAGAATACTTTTTATAAAACCACCTGTCACGTTCCCGAATCTATGTATCAGCATATAATGAGAATGTATTGTGCATGTTATTTTTTGAGAGACATTGATGTTGTGACATGATCGATGAATGATGTGGATTTAAAAACAGATTATTATTTTAGCTGCAAGTATTCAGTGATTGATGTGAAGTGTGTTATATTGATGTTCTAGTACTAATATTCCAACCGACAGCCAGCCAAGTTTTTGACAGACATGTCTGTAATTATAAAATGTGCAGGAGAAATGTTTTGTGTGTGTGTTTGTGTGTAGTTCATAATATTTATTTTAGAAAATTATGTTTTTTTCATAGCTTAGATAATTACATGTTACTCAGAAACTGACGTTTCATTCATCTGTCGAATTCTTTGACTTTTGAAAATCAAGTCTTTTATTTTCCTGTCCAATTTTGATGTACAAAGTTGTTTTTATTGTTTCCTGTAACAAAATATTTTATTAAAACCCATGAAAATGCAAATCTTGTTAAAAATTATGAAAAATCACTTTTTAAAATGGTTGTTTCATTATTACACCTGTTGGAAACTCAGAAGCGGAGACCAGGAGACTGTTTGGTATTGTCAGCAGGACTCTAATTGAGAACGTGCTGTGTGGTGCAGCAGTCATTAAAAGTCAGTGAAACATTGTAGTTTATATACATTTAGGGAGCAATACTTAAAAATGGAGACAAAGCAACTGGCATATACAGTAGGGGGCCATCCAAAACGGTGGTTCTACTGCCGCGCGTACCGCCGCTGCCGTGTCTGCAAAGTGCATTTGCAGCTTTTGACCGCTGAGTGGCGCTTTAACCACAAGTTATCAAACAAGCGCATCAAAGCACATTTTCGCAAATAGCCGTCAGCTTTGCCTCACCGATGTGTAACATTTGACAGCTGCAGTCAAGAAAAATTAAAGAAAAACAGTGTAGTTAAAATATTTTACATTCACGGATGAAAGTTTATTACTTTTGAAGTTACGTGCGTTTCTTAGAACGAATTCAAGCAGGATAAATGTCAAGCCTATGAGCCTGTGCTTATATTTTCTCTAAGCTTCACAGAATTACTCCATATTTTAGATTCGACACATTTACTAGGTGTGCAGTATTATTTATATAATATTAATATTATTCTAAATTTTATTATTCTAAAAAAGCAATGGGTATTTTCATTGTATATGAAAAAAATTAATAAATAAATAAAATAAAAAATAAATTCTAAATTCGTTTCAAAGCATGCATTGATACAGCATGGAATCGACAGCCTATGCATGCAAATAGGGCTAAGGATCCCATTTGAGATACGACAACTGCACCGAAAGTGCAATTATGTATTTCCCTTCCATCGCATAAATAACTGAATAGAGTTATTTATGAGAGTAAGACTCTTATTCTGTACCTATGTTCTTGTAGAAGATGGGTACAAACACATTGATGACACGCTCCACTCCCAGCAACCCGAGACAAAGCAGAACTAGCAGCTGGAGCAGGGCGTTGCCTTTAGGCCACATGTACGGCACCAACAGACGGAGCTTCTTCCCAAAATCTTTCCAAGTAGACTGATTCTCATCAGAATTACCCAAGAGTGGCTAAAAAGATGCAAGAATTGTATTAATGAGATTAATAATGAAGAGAATAAGATGTATTCATGCAGATTTGAGAGTGAATCTAATGTCTTACTACACTGTGCTCCACATCTCGCTCATCTTCATTGACCAGAAGCATGTACGGTCGGCGTGGCAAGCCTGGAGCTTTGAGGCCTAACAGGAACAGCAATCCTGAGGCGAAGTATCGAACTAACCAGAAAGCAAACTCCATCTGTAGACATAAAGTCACAATGAACATTATGCATACAGTGATTATGCTATTGTTTTCTAGAATCATACATCTCAATATCTAAACATTAAAGTGAAAGTGAAAAGAGAATGACAAAGAATGACATTTCTATAATGTGTAATAATAATTAAAGTATGACATTACTATAATATGTCTCACATTTCGAGAGTTTTAGTCATTAGCTTTAAAACAAAGGACTTTAGCTTTTGTGGTTTCTTTGGCTTTAATAAAATATTATTTTGTGGTGTGGAATTAATTGGAATTGATCCAGTGAATTGACCTCATTTAATTAGTAACTAATTAAATTAGTAAAAAATCTGTAGCACTAGTAAGTTGTGTTTAAAACAAATTTAGAACAAAATGCTTAAAAAAAGAGAATCAAACACATTTTTAAATATAAAATATATAAGCCTAATTTAATAAAATATAAAATAGTTTCAGATTAATTTTTACGTCTACTAACATTTATAATCATATTATTTATATTACAATTAATTACAGTCATATGTAATTTCTAAATTGATTTAATGTTTAATAATTAATGATTATTGCTCATGTATTAAAGTTTTAACAATATTTTTAAATATAAAATATTTAGATTATACATAGTATAATACGTATATCTATCTACTCTATATTTATCCTGATTT
This sequence comes from Carassius carassius, assembly GCF_963082965.1. Lineage (NCBI taxonomy): Eukaryota > Metazoa > Chordata > Actinopteri > Cypriniformes > Cyprinidae > Carassius > Carassius carassius. The sequence continues at coordinate 10,490,314 of NC_081760.1, forward strand.
TAATTCTATCCTATTGTAATTTGTCCTGAGATAATTATAAGAGTTAATGCAATAATAATAATTTTTATTTTATTATACATGTATATATGCAAAGCTTTTTATTATTATTTGAAAACTGGACTATTTTTGTAAATGCTTATTTAGGAAAATCTGGCAAATTAGATGCCATTTTTAAAACATGCATTTAACTTCTGCTTTCAACATTCATAAGCAAGAGCGAGTAGAGTAAAAGTGCCATGTCATGAAGTTTCGCAGAAACTGTTATCTGATTGGTCAATCTTAAATAGTCTGGGCGTGGCAGGAAGGAATGCAGCTAGTGACCATGACTCAACAGTATTTACACATGGCCCTGCCTGCTATTTAAATACACAAAATGACTCAACAATATTGTTAATGACCATCAAGACAGAATTGACAGAACTGGAGTCATTTGTTGGATCCTCTATTTATCATAAATTTCACATTATTACCATAATGCCGATTCATGCTGTGTGAGCAGCATTCCCACATGTCACCACTTTGAAATATTTCCACTTCAGACAGAACAATGGCATCTGTGCCAAAGGTTATTAAAGCACAGAAATACATTATAATTACAATAGAAATTACATTAAAAAGCACTAAAAAGAACCCTTTGTAATATAATCTACATAACTTGACAAAACCTGGCTTGTAACTTGACAAAACTCAACATGAAGAAAGTTTAGGAGAAATAAGCCATTACTTTCCAACTGGTGGATGATAAACAGTCAAAAAATTGACTTAGATTATTGCAACAAATAATCATTATTAACATAAACACCACTCCCAAACCGATCACACACAGGTACCTGTTGATCAGACTTTTCCAGATTCCACCACCACTGAGGGCTCATCCAAGACACAAACGCCAGGTTTTCAGCCGCAAATGCTACAGCCCAGAACAGCAACAGTAGCGTACTGTGTCCTCTGGTTCTGTCCCTCACCAGAGCCCTCCTCCTCTCCAGATGCAGCAGGGCCACAGCCCAAATCCAGCCCAGCATGGAGAGACAGCCCGACAGAACCACGTATCCCGGTAGCTCTCCGCTCCGAATGATTCGAAACACCATCCAGCCCAGAGCCTGCAGGACGAGCAGCACCGACAGGCCCACTTGGAGCCGGTAAAGTCGAGAGCGAGGGATGAACTTGGGCTCCATGTCTGTGCCATAGCGTCTGTAGCATATACACAGAAAAGTGCCGAAGAGGAAGGAGAGGGTGAGGAGGACGGATGGCACCAGGGTGAAGTAGAAGCAGAGAGTCAGACCCCCCTCTGTCCAGACATGCTGCATGGAGACTCCTGCTTCACAGTAACTCTTTATATCCACCATGATGATGATGATGATGATGATGGTGGTGGTGGACCCACAAAAAGAATATCTGGAAAAAACAAAATGGTGAGAAACCTAATGAACTTTTATTTCCCACAACAAAAACATACCGTGGCAGTACCATAGTACAGGGATTGTAATGGGAATGCAATGGTACAGTATGGTTTCCATATTCATATACTACAGTGTTTAACTTCAAGGCATTTACTACAAATGACAAAAAAATACCTAAGTAGTGTCATGTACATGTGGAAGATGTTGTATTTTCATGGACATTTGCAAAGAAATAAGTATTACCATGGTACCTGCTCCAAAATGGTACTACTGAAGTAAATTTACACAGTTCTGTGGCTATACCACATCCATGGTAGGCTACTACCTGCGTTATTATAGATAAACTAAACTAAAATTACAACTGAAATAATAATAATTAAAAAAATCATTACTTCAGATTAAATGAAAAAAAGCTAAGCAAGAAAACATTTCTTATTTTTATTTTGTTTAACTTGATGTAGTAAAATAACTAAAACGAAATAAAAAACCGATGAATGAAAAAACATTTCTTATTTTTATTTCGTTTAACTTGATGTAGTAAAATAACTAAAACGAAATAAAAAACGATGAATGAAAAATACATAGTTTTAACAATACTAATTTAAATGGCAAAAATACAAAATAAAATTATTAAAACTTTTTTTTTACATCTTAAAATGGAAAATCTAATAAAAATATCTAAATATAACAAAACTATAGGCCTAATATTTAATAAAATAACACGGCATAGTACAGTGACTACTACTATGGTGCAAAAATTATTAACATATTCATATACCCTGGTATTTACATGCAACCCAAAGTACTTCAAATAATACCAGGGTATTACCATGGCACAATAACAAAAAACAACAACAAAAATAAACCCTGAAACCTTTTACAATTACATATTATATTTAAATGTGATATACAGAAGTCAAACAGTTGTGACGAACTTACTAAAACGCTAACGTTACCGTGGTAAAATATACTGCACTCATAACACGGTACTGCCTCGCTACTGTACCATGTCCAAAAAATAAAGTTTTTCTTTATGAGTAATTAATTACCATAACGTACCATAGTATTAGCACCTGATACCACGTTAATAAAATATATATATATATATATATATTTAAAAAAAAAAAAACTTAGGCCAGTAGGATTATGAACTAACCTTTTGCAAATGTCACTGCTTCAAGTGCGTCTTTGAATAATTATCCCCTGAGATGACTGTTACTGCTGCTAAAACATTTAAACGTCTGTGTTTGCCGTCGCGGTCATAAACTCACCTTGTTCACTATCCGTGACATAATACAGCCTGCCTACACAATAACACCGGGGCAGACAGACCTCACACTTCTCTGGGTCCTAGCGCACTAAATATCATACTCTAATGTAATGTCAACAGGTGGCGTGGGTAGTGTTACTTTTTTCAGCGCTAATTAGAATGGTCCAATAACACGTCGTTGTGATTACTCGATGAGCGTTTAAAAACAAAGGTTAATTATTGCGATTATGGCAAGCCATTTAGTATATAAACCTGATGCAGAAAATCTTCATGCATTCATGACCTCTAGACTGGACTATTGTAATGCACTGCTAGGTGGTTGGTCTGCATCTTCAATAAATGAGCTACAGGTAGGCTAGTCCAAAATGCAGCGACTAGACTCCTTACCAGGTCAAGAAATGAATTTACCCAAATTTTACAGTATCTGCACTGGCTACCTATTACGTTCCGTGTCAGTTACAAAATATTACAAATCAATTTTGCTTGGTTGGAACAGCTACGCTAATTATGTCTCTATTTATTTCTCTATTTATTTCTCTTTCTGCCGTGGAATTGACACCCTGTGGTAACTACACACAAGCTCCAATCTGGATCCTGAACACCTGATGCCAACCCCTCAGAAGACATCAGTTGACTCTGAAACAACATACAGAACTACCGAATTTTGCTAGAGTTTGATTGCAACATATAATCATTGCTGTTTATAGTGTTCATCGTCTGTTTGATGAGATTAACTGAATTTCCCGTACATTTTAGCCATATGTAAATCAATTTGACATACAGTAGTCACCACTGACAAACTACTACTAAATATATTGTAGAAACTTAATTTCCAGAATCCATTTTCACGCTACTAGTACTTTTTTTAGGTTCTAATATCTGTTCCATTAGTTACAATTATTTATTTGTTGGATATGTTTTTAGATTCTAGTACTTTTTAAAAAGATTATTAATTAGTTGTTATTTATTAGATAGGCTACTCAAACTCATTCATTAGATACACACTATACTTATTCAGTCGATAGGCCTAATGTACTTATTATTAGATACTAATACTTATTTAATTAGTAACTATTCTGTTGTTACCAAAAACACATTTTTTGCCATCCACATCTATGGAAATAGATATCAGCTTTGATATTATGTTCCACTTGTTCCATTTTTTTATTGATTTATTTTTGAAACTATTAGCCTAAATGTTATTAGAGAGTACTTTATTCTTATATAACAGTGTTTATTAATTAGATTGTACCTAATAAATAGACACTAATACATATGATTACAAACAAGTATTCATTATTGGTTTGGATGATGCTACGTTTCGATTAAAAGGGTACATGAAATGGACCCTGATGAAGTAACAGATGTCATTTGTAATCACAGTATATGACGTTTTGTGAGGATATGTTAATACCTGTGAAATCGTTCAGGAAATTTCCAAACAACAAACCGTGGGTTACAAAATCACTGAAGATTCTTCTGTCAAGAAGACATAGGGCCTTTAAAGAGAGAAATACATTAAAACAGCACAGGCTAGACAGAGAGATTAAGTGTGAAATTAAGAGACCTAAAGCAGTTTATAAGAAGATTTTGAGTCAAAATTGAAAATAGGGAATTCAGGTTCTGTTTGGGAGGGGATGCATTTAATGAAAGGTCAGGAGAGTAGGAAAACCAGTAATAGAATTAATTTGGATGGATTCAGTTCAGACAGTTTTGTCACAGGAATTTAATATTTAGTATTTAAGATTTGTTACTTATGATTTTAAACAGGAAATTTAGTGTTTGAAAAATTAATGTAGGGTAAACGGGGACCATGCTTATGTATTTTTTTTTTTTTGCTGAGCCGTTAGGACCTATATTTTATAAAAAAAAAAAATTAGTCTGCCCCTTCAAAAAAAAAAAACCTACCTGGACGGTGGAAGCAGTCTACAGTGATTCAGAATCCCTTTAAGACTAGTATTCTACAGTCTTTGTATTGAGTGATTCCAGTGCCAAAAATGAATAGTGCACAAACATTTGATGATTTGTGGTGCTTAGATCTTTAGTTCTGAAATGTTTTGAAAAATTTGTTAAGAGAGAAATTATGCAAAGTACACAGAGATCTTCAGACCCCCTTCACTTTACGTAAACGAGGTGTAGAGAATGCAGTAGTAACTCCCTTAAACTTTAGCATTTAAATAAGCCAAAAACATTGTTAAGTTACTTATTATTGATTTTTCATCCGCTTTTAAAACCATTCAGCAAAACATTTTAGTTGAGCAACTCATTATTGAATTTGGATTGGATTTTAATCTTGTAGGATGGATTTTAGATTTTCTTGTGCAGAGAACTATTTTCCGAATGGCTGGTGTCATCTTATGGGACACCTCAAGGATTTGTCTTCTCTCCTTTATTATTTATTTAGGAGTAGTTTTAGAAATAGGCATATTATAAAATTTGCTGATGGTTCTGTAACTGTTAGCCTATTGAGTGAGGAGGATTCTGCGCATGAGCCTGTGTTTGATGATTTTATTGTCTGGTGTCAGAAGGCTTTTCTAAAACGTAATGTTCTTAAGACTAAGGAGATAACTGTTGATTTTAGTAGTATGAGCAAACAAGTATGAATGGAGTGTGTATTGAGAGTGTTAAACAGATTAGTAAAACAGATCGGCTAAGACATTAATTTATGTCCTCAGCTTAAATCTAAAGTAAATACTTTTTAGGATGATTGTGTGTTTGTGTTCTGTAGTGTTTATATGTTGTCTTGTGTGAAATGCTTGTATGCTGCAACCAAATTGCTTTGCATGGGGAAAATAAAAAAAGATGAACTGAACAGAACTTATTCATTATATATACTTAACTTATTGATTAGCTACGTATTCAGTAGATACATGTTAATTAGATAGCAGTTCTTATTCCAAATGTAAGATTTTTTATAATAATTTGACTGAACTCTACAGGCTTTTCTGACTAGTCATGGCATAAGGCAGGTAAAAAAGCAGGTGTGACTAGTATAACATTTGTTAGTAACGATTAGTGACACGATCATCAGCTGGAGTGTTCATGAACTCCAGTAGAGGGCACTCCTCTCAGGACTCTTGCATTTGGTGTCCATTTCCCATAATCCCGTGTTTAGGGCTAATCAGCACCAGGTGTTCCCCATTACCACTCCCCTATATATACTGTGTTTGGACTGTCAATGATTGCAAAGTCTTGTTTAGCCCCGTCTAGCATTTCTGAGCATATGCTTCTTGATTTTATTTATTACCTGTACATTATCTTGGACTGCCCCTCTTCTATTGATTCTCTGCCGCCTGCCCTTCTGCCCCTCTGCTTTGATTGTGACCTGTTACTTGCCTGCCCTGATCCAAGCCTGGTAACCGACCTCGATTCAGATTATCTGTGCTATCATTGACGCTGTTGATAGACCTCTGCATGTTTTTACCACGTATTCTAATAAACATTTTGAAAGGATCCAAATGCCCCTGACTCCATGTTACAACTAGTATCTAATGAATACTTACAAGTATTATTTAAAAAGGTACTAGTCACAATTGGAACACATACAATCAGAACTGAATAGTTAATATCAGAATGACAGATCCTCATAATGGTATACTACTAAAAATAAAATGGTATAATAATAGTTAGTAGTCATTAGTGAAATAGTGTCTAATAAATAAGAATTAGTATCTAATAAATAAATAGTAGGCTATCTTTAAAAAGTTGCCAGAACCTAAAGAATAAGCACTAGTGGCTAATGAATAAGTAATGGGATAGATAGCTTATACTAGTAGCTAAAAAATAAATTCTAGAAGCATGAAAATAAGAACATTTTAAAGATTATGTGTTAACCCGGCTTGCCATTTTGCTGTGAATTTCCATATGTAAAATATAGAATTTGGGGACGCAATAATTAAAATGATTATACTTTTTGGAACATAAATGTAAGACAAAAAATGTACGACATTTATCAGACATTTGAATGCGACTCATTGGAAAATTCTGTAGATGTGTCAAGCGCCTCCTGGAGGAATAAATAAATAGGTGTTAATAGTTGAAAAAAATGATTCATTGAATTTACTAATTTTTTTATGGTAAGTGGTTGCAATCAATTTATTTTAGCTATATTTAAATAAACTAATTTAGTTGATTAAATTTCAGCAAAATGTGTTTATTTAAATGTAGCTAAAATAAATTAATAGCAACCACTTACTATACAAATTTTTTTTTCAGTGTACATGTTTATTATTACTACTATTATTATTGATTTATTTTAAGAGACAGACTAAACAGCAACATTTATTGTGTAAAACTCAAACAGTTGCTAGTAGCCATTGTTTTTCCATACCATGGAAGTCAGTGGTTATAACATATGTTTGGTTACAAACATTCTTCAGAATATCTTGTTGTGTTGAACAGAAATATGAATTTCCTACAAATTTAAGACTATTTGAGAACAAGTAAATGATGTCATTTTTGACTGAACTATCACTTTAAATATGCTAACTCTTTTTGCTGCAAACTGGAATTTCACCAGCAGAGAGCAATATTATACAGGCAATGTTTGTCATGAACATGTGCAGTACATACTGCCTACACTACCCTCTACTACCTAATATTTTTGGTAGTATGTGCAACAGTATAAATAAAATGCATTCGCATTTAGCTATCTGATAAAATGAGTAAACCAGACAAATGCTGTCATTACTTCAGGTCCACACATCACAATGGAAATGGAAGGTCACGTTGTTGCATTGCACAGTATTATGTGCAGTGTGCTCGGTTGTAAGCCATCCAGATATTCCATATATACAGAAAAAATTACATATTGTGCAAAATATACTGTAGAATACTACAGCAATAGTAAGTGTAGAATATAGCAGTGTGGTTTTGCAAACACAGGCCTTTTCTTTGTTTTGCATTGTGCTGAGGGTAAGGTCATTTTTTTTACTTACTCCATGCTTTTGCACACTTAAAACATGAAGAAAAAAACCCCTGCTAGTCTATTTATGTAACTTCTTGTCATTTTGTATGTGTATATTTAATACAGTTCACGTTTATTTGTATAGCGCTTTTTACGATACAAATCATTGCAAAGCAACTTTAAAGAAAATTAAGTTTCTACAATATTTAGTAGTGGCTTATAAGTGGTAATCAGTTTATGTGCAAATGACAGGAATTTTCTGAAAAATGTATACCAGACATAGTCAACCAAACGATGAATACCATTAACAGCAATTATAATGTGATTGCATAGTAAGTAACAATATTTGTTAGTTATGTATGTTGTTTCAGGGTTAGCATCATCTGAGGTCCTCTGAGGGGTTGGCATCATCTCTTCTCAGGTGTTCTGGGTCCAGACTGGAGCTTGTGTAAATCCTAGTTTCAAAACAGAGAAACAAATAGAGACATCATTAGCATGCGCATTTGATCAGATACAACTGCAGTCACAAATTATGAAATGCATTATTCGAATGCTTGGTGATAGAGATGTGTTTTTAATCTAGATTTAAACAGAGAGAGTGTGTCTGAACCCTGAACATTATCAGGAAGGCTATTCCATATTTTCTTGACCTGGTAAGGACTCTAGCCGCTGTATTTTGGACTACCTGTAGCTTGTAGTTATATGCATACCAACTCCTATTCATTAAAACCACTAATGCCATGTAATGAGTGAGTATAGGAACGAGTGAGAGTTAACAGATGAAATAAGTCAAAATTTTATATTTATTAATACAGTTGAACTATACTCCACAGCGGTGAATCCTAAAACAAGCTATAAGCGGCTCTGGCATAGCAATACCAGTGTTTCTTACAGGATTTTTGTTAAAACTATGGTGGTGTGTCCTCGGTCCTTCTAGGGGGGTTCGGAGGCATGCCCCCCCGTGAGAAAATTTTGTGCATTTTAATGTTAAATTCATTAATCTGGTGCACTTTGAGAGTTCAAAATTAAAAGCTCCAACCCATATTCAGTGTGCAAATTAAAGAAAAATTCAAACCTCTTTTAGCTACAGTGTCTATTTACATTACACCTATACATAATAATAGTTATAATATTAATCCAATGACAGTAATAGCCATATTTTGTAAAACAAATGCACAAAAAAATAAAGGAAACTTTCTTAATTAGTTGTACCAATTTCTATACTTGAAAGAGATAAGCACATGATCTTTTATTTTGATGCAAACTGCATCAAGCTTTTATTTTGGCGGAAAACATGGTTTACAAATGCCTCTTATTAAATTTCTAGTGAATTGCGGTAATCGTCAACTATGCAGATGTGGAAATAATCTACACTCATGACATGGCCTAAGTGTTTTGAAAGTAGTTATGCTTACCGCAGGCTCTACACTTTCTCATCTCTCTCCTGATCCTCCGTCCTCACTATCATCATCTGCCACAGGAGCTGATGAAGGTCAGAAAACATATATTTTGACACAGTTTACAGTGTCTGCTTTAAGGGCCTGGTTCTATTTTTTCACGCTATTTATCTGCACATTCCTTGCATTTCTTCTCCATCTTTTTTTACAGATACACACTAGGTGTTTCTCAATGTCAAGGATCCTTCCTTGGCAGGACGTGTCCTTCCAAGTCACTTCCTTCAGAGGCTAGGCGAGACTCCACTTAAGCATTCGGAGAACACGTAAATGGAACAGGCTAGCAAGTGCACGTAATTGCGTCATTACGTCAGTGAAAAGATCAGTTTGAATAACGCTGTATCGTTAAATTACTTTGGACAACTTAACTAGTTATTTATAAAAGAAATGCCGATGACGCAACCAATTGTTAAATGACAGGTCCGGTTCAGTTAACCATTTGTATTTGTATAATTTACAATATAAATATGGTAGTAATTTGTACTTGCATTTAAACGTTAAACTTTACTTATATTTACTACAGTTATAACAAATGTTTGGTAACGTAAATAAACACCGTTAATCCTCCGACTCCGCTAACGTTCGACATTTTTGAATTTTTCAACAAGATAGCAAAGCTGCGCGCATAGGATTGTGGGTGATTTGAGAGCGCGAAGGATACACATATGCATCCTTTCCTGTGTATGGGATATTCTTCGAACGAAGGACTCAGTCCTTGGTTGAAATTCCGAGGATCCTTGACATTGGAACAGTCCTTCGACGGATGTCGATGACGTAGCATCCTCGGAATACTGGCTTCCGAGGATCCTTCCTTGACATTGAGAAACACCTACTGACACTGCTGCCGCTCGCTCACTCGTTTAAAGTTGTGATTGGGCCAGCCCAGTGTCAATCAAGAAAAGAGCCAATGGGCCGCTGATCTACGTGTTTCATGGGCTGGTCTGTCAGAAAAAAAAACGAACACTGACTTTGACCAATGCATTACACCGGCACAAACCCAGCGCCGCCAATTAAGCAAAACAAAACAAAACGAATGGGCCGCCGATGTACAAATTTTATGGGCCGTTTAAAAAAAAAAAAAAAAGGATGAGTATGAGATATATCGGCCCAAAAAGCACGTTGGCCCACCGGGCAAATGCCTGGTATGCCCAATGGCCAGTCCAGCCATGGATGACTCCCCATTTAAATAAACAAAATGGTAGCGATCGGACAGGTAGGATCTAAACCATCTTAGAGCCTGCCCTTGTATACCTGTATAGGTTTGTAATCGATCTATGAGTATGTCATGATCTATGGTGTCGAACGCAGCACTAAGATCAAGTAAAAGTAGCAATGAGATGCAGCCTTGATCTGATTCAAGAAGCAAGTCCTTTGTAATTTTTACAAGTGCAGTTTCTGTGCTATGGTGGGGCCTGAAACCTGACTGAAAATCTACATAAAGATATTTTTTTTTTTTGCAGGAAGGAGCTCAATTGAGCATGTTATCTAGAAAAAATGTTAAAAACTTTAAGATGGTCAAAGAAGTTCAACTTTTAATTTAATGTGTCCTTACTAAAAAGTATTTATTTCTTAATTCTTCCAGACCCTAAACTTTCATGGTAGTGCACTTTGCTTGAATTAAGACTAGTCTTGTGCATTTTATAAAATAATACACTTCCTGGTACATGTTATAGTGAACTATTGCTACTTTATTCATGGATTTACGTCTGTGAAAAATCACCTCAAGACCACTTGGTAGAAAATCATTGAAATAGTGTTAGCCACAATAAGAGTGACTTAAGAGTTCAAATTAGGGCTGGTAAGCGTTAAGATTTTTAAAAATCTAATTAATTACATGATGTGGAGATTAATTAATTGCACATCAAATTTGAAGAAATTACTCTGAAAAGATAATTTAAAGTCATTGTTGTGCAAAGCATCAAACAGAGATTACAAAAAGCAGGGTTCAGCAAGAAATATTTTGTTTGAATAAAATTATTGCATTTACTTTGGACCATGTGAGTAAATGATTACAGAATTGTCATTTTTGGTTGGGTGAACTATAACTTTAATTTATTTTCTTAATTTTATTATTATTACTATGAAAATATTAAATAATTTCTTTAATGAAATGATACTCTAAATAATAAACTAAAACTGCCAGTAGGTGGTGGTAAATGTCTTAATGATTAAGTCATCGAGTCATTTATTCATTTGTTTGAATCGTTCAAATGGCTGATTCATTTAGGAGTGAAGTAAATGGTTTTTTATGAAAGGTTCGTTGAAGCATTAGGCTTGTTCGACTTGAAGCGGATCATCACCATCAGACCGACCTGTGTGTGACATCAAAGAACAGCAAGAGCTTAGAGAGCAGACGATTCCTTGTGCTTTTGAATCGCCCAGGGTTCACCCAATTCATTCAAAACGTGGATTAAGAAATGAAATGCCGCTGTGGGTTGCTCAGGATGAACAGTTTTGATTTTGTCTTTATATTTTGGTTGGCAAAATTGAGCAAAACAGGCAACATTGTGTCTAAAATGACACAATATCTACCTGCTTCATATTAGTCATCAGTCGACTGTATGAAATGGCAGATGATCCACATAGGTCTGGGGCGGGGCAAGTGCGTTAAACGCGTTAATTATTTTTCTCCATAATGAATCTAATTAATGCGTTAAATTACCAACCCTAGTTCAAATACCTTTTGGGTCCACTGTATATACAATGATGTAGGTTTGTCACAACCCTTACTTTTCACCTTCTTAAAAAAAAAAAGAAAAGAAAAAGATTTATCCATCAAATTGAAACTCTGGCTGGTTTGGTGGTTGCAATTGGACTTTTGTGTGTAATTATACTTGGAACACTATTTTCTTTTGTCGCAGTTCTTTCGCAGTTAGTTGGTTAAAGCCCATTAGCTTCTTATTTCTGTTCAAGGGGTCCCATCTGTAGCAAAGGTCCCAGCAACTTTTAAAAGGACTAATGCAGAACTCTTTGTCGGTTTGGAGCATGGTAACAATTTTCCATTCACAGTTTTTCAGTGTAAAAGATGTGCAAATGCACTGGTGTATTTTTTTATTTTTATTTATTAGTTTATTTATCAGGGACAATGCAGCGAACATTGTTACATACATAATTATCATAGACAAAGCCATAACAAAATGTGTAAATGTGTTGCATAAAAGGTTTCTAGCCAATAGGCTAATTTGCAACCCCAGTCCCTGGTCAGGCCTTTCTAAAAACATATACTAAATATAAACTACGTAGTGTAAACTACACAATCATGCAACAAATACCTTATAAACACTAACATTAACATTTTACACAATCCCGACCACATTACACAACACAACACAACACATCACATCACATCCAGCACAGACAATACATTGCAACAAAAATGAGTCAATGTCCACATATTTGATTTTCTTTCAGCCAGTGTTTCACCTTTCTATTAAATGTTTTCAGGTTGGTTTCTGTTTTTATTTCCGTTGGTAAATCATTCCAAAAATGGGTCCCTATCACTGAAAAACTTGAGTGGCCAAAAGTGGTTTTGCGCCCCTCTGCTATGCAGTTGCCACCCGCTGCTCTCCTAGTGGCAACTCTCCTTGTGTTTATTTTTGTCACAAAAGGACAGAGTACGGCTGGAGCTTGATTATTTATACATTTAAAAATCAGCTTAAGAAAAGAGAACTTAATAAAACTGTCAAAATTTAAAAGCTTGTATTTCTGTACAATCAAATAGTGATGCCACATAATTGGTTTCTGATCCATTATTTTCAGTGCTTGTTTGTATAATGACATGATGGGTTTGACTGTTGTCTGGGAGGCTTGACCCCATACAGTAACACAATAAGATAAATGAGAAAGTATCATAGCATGAAAAAACAGCAAAGCTGCTTTGACAGGTATATGATGCCTAATCATTCTAAAACAGTTTAGGTTTGTCCGAACAGTCTTACAGAGTTTGTTAATGTGTGTATTGAATTTGAGTTGGGGATCCAGAATAATACCTAAAGATTTTAATTCCTCAACTTCCTCTATGGCTTCTTGATCTATTTTAATAGTACATTTAGTTTTTCCTCTAATTGAGAAGCACATAGATACCGTCTTTTTGACGTTAAGCGTCAAATGATTTTCTTTAAGCCACTGGGATATACCCTCCATTTCTTAGTCAGGGTCTCTGCTACTATAGTTGGTGTCCTAGCTGAAGCATAAATTACTGTATCGTCAGCATACATTTGGCAGTTGGCTGACTGACAGCATGTAGGTAAGTCGTTTATATATAGACTAAAGAGCAGAGGCCCCAAAATGGAGCCCTGTGGAATACCCATTGTGGATTGTAATGATGTTGAGAGTTCGGTGTTTATTTTAACACGTTTCTCTCTATGCTCCAAATATGATGCAAACCAGCCGATAGCATGTTCAGAGAAGTTGAAGGAGGTAAGTTTATTCAATAGTATGTTGTGGTTCACGGTGTCAAAGGCCTTTTTTAGATCTATAAACACAGCTCCCACAACATTACCCTTGTCCAACTTACTCTTAATGTTCTCGGTAAGGTAGCAATTAGCCATTTCTGTAGAATACCCTGCTCTGAATCCAAACTGTTTAGAATTGATAAGTTTGTTACCTTCAAGATGTTCTACTAACTGTTCTATGATAATTTTCTCTAAAATTTTGGAGAAAGCCGGCAGTACTGAGATTGGCCTGTAGTTGCTTGCTTGATTCTTTGCGCAAGCCTTGAAAATCGGTCTAATAATGGCTTGTTTCCAACTTTGTGGGAAATTGCCCACTCTGATGGAAAGGTTTACAAGGTGGGTTACAGGTTTAATCAAAGCAGAGCAGTGAGTTGTAATAAAGGCAGTGTCCAACCCAAATACATCCTTTGACTTAGATTTATTTAATTTATAAATAATTTTATGTACTTTTTTCCTGACTAACCTCTTTAATTTGAAAAAGATCTGATTGGTCAGACTTTGTAGTCTGTGATAGGGTTGCTGGTTCAAAAGTCTCAGCAAGCTCCTCAACAGACTGAATAAAGAATTTATTAAGTTCATTTGCAATAGCTGAATTGTTAGTGCTGATAACTCCATTCACTTCCAACTCAGCTATTGTTTTTTGTTGACTAGGCTTAAGTTTAGTAAGGCTATTAAGGTGCTTCCAAAGGGATGCACTATTTCCTTCCGAATCCTCAAATCAATTGCATAAAATAGGCTGTCTTTGCTTTACGCAGTTCTCTAACTACTGAATTTCTCAATCCTTTAAAGATGAGAAAATCGGTATTTGTTTTGGAGAGCAGCGCTTTTTGAGGTATGTGTCCGAGTATGCTTTTATTCTTTGGAGGAAAAAAATTCAACTTCAATCCAAATGATTTCTGAATGTTTAGAGTGCTAAACCACCTTTTAATAAGAGTTTTTTTTTAAGTTAAAATAATTTCTTTGGTGATCATAAGAGACTTCTTTCAAACACCTTTATAAATCCCAAATGTTTGAATGGTAGTGTATATCCTAAGTTGGTTATATAAACCTTTTGTTTGTCCTCTGAATAAAGCATTTGATATCGTCACTGTTCCAAGCTTTGTTATATTTCACATTAGAGATCATGGAGCAGTTAGACTAATACACAGCCACTTGCATTAAAATCCAATTTTATATTTTGGTGATTGAGTTTTATGGTCCATGTCTTGCATTTGAAATGGACTGCATCCATGCACGGGGCTCATGGGAACAGGAAGACAAACAGACGTAATTAAAATGGCCATAAAAGCAATAGGAAGCTTTATTAATATGAAGTAGGACTTAGAAGTATAATGGTTTGTTTGTAGCCGGCTGATGTCATGTTATTTTTGTGTGTTTTACTAATGCCTCCAGTTTTTAATGGTGTGGCATTTTGCTGCCCTCCAAATGCCCAGAACGAGATGCTGACGATGGCAAAATTAGGGAATGCTCAAGTGGATTCAGGGCAGTTATGATAACTTACTAAATGGTATGGTCATATTAAAATGTGTTTGTCTTCAAAAAAAAAATCTGATGATTTCAGGTCACAAAATGTTTGTACTCAAAGTAAATGTTTCAAAATGCATTAAACTAACATTGCATTTAATAAAATAACAAATTAAATTGAAGTAAAGCCATATAAGGTGAGAATTTTAATGACATAACTATAGAGTAAGAAGTACCTTCAAACATTGCACAAAAAAAAAAAAAAAAAAATTCAACCTTTTCAGATAAAATCTAGGAGTCAAACCTTCTTGAGATATTATTTATAAGATCATATATTTTGAATGTGTATTTTTATATGTGCATTAGATTATTTTAAGTATATCTGACTAAATTAGTATTTTTTTATCTTGCATATCTATAATATATACACAATATTAATAAAAAGGTGTGTTATATTGTTTTTCAAATAACTCATGTTTAACATGTTTTTTTTTTATTTCATTGGCCTTTTTTTTTTTTTTTAAAGTATAACAACTTCATTATTTTTTTTTATTACATTTTATTATTTTTATTTTATTTGTTTTTTTGTGTCAGTATATAAATGTATTTTAGTATTCATAAAAAATTTTGACACTTTTATAATTCTTTACTGTTTCTGTATTTTGGCAGTTTGTAAATGTCATTCTAGATTTGCACGGTGTAATTTCTTTTGTTTAATGCTTACGAGAAGCCTGACTACTCTTTAAATAAAGCACTTCAGTTATTGTACTCTTTTGTTCCTCTAGTATTTGAATGAGGAAGGTAGACCAACCCAGATAAAGATGACAAAAGGCCTCCTGTCGTGAAGCGAGATGAACCCTGTCAGAGCTCATAATTAACCCCCTTTATGAAGACCCCCTTCAAAGAAATCTTCATAATGGAGGAGGAGATTTAATTACCTTTCTTTTGCAGCCCAAGTTCCAGACACTGAGGAAGCAATTAAGTACCTGTTAGTCTGTATAATGGCCTTGAGTCTGGACTCCTTTATTAATAATACATATACGTCTTCAGATTATCTTTGTAAAATGAATGAACACCGAGGTCATTTCAGCAGCTTATTCTTGTTTCTGAAGTGGTGACTTATAAGTGGTCATAAAATAAAAGTTGGTGGATTTTAAAACAGATTTTTTAAAATATATTTTAACCATTCAGGTTATGAATATGAATCTTAAATCTGACCCTATAACTCTAAATGTTCTCTTTATATGACAGCATAAAATCATAATTATTATCATTATTGTGTCCCTTCAGTCATGTATGAATATATGTATAGCTTAAACATTATTTTATCAGAAAATAACTGTGCAGAATAAATGCTTAACCACATAGAAACGGTTCACAGAATGAGGGAAAAATTTAGATGTTTATAACAAATCAGATACTATAAGTATATTTAAGTGTTGATAATACTAAAGACATGATTCAGTGCTATACAAGAACAGGAACTGAAAACAACAACAACGATTCCAGTGAAAAATCCACTATAATTGCCCACAGCTTTCAAAAATATTCTGTGACCAAATCGTGTTTTCTTTATTCTTTACACATTCAGTAGTCCCAGTTTCACAAGTCCACATATCTTGGTCTTAATTTCTGAAGTGGATACAAAGATGCAAATTTGCTGATTAATTTATTTTTTCAAATATGAACCTGAGTAATTAAAATAGAAACACGTATCAAAATCAATTTTATGATTATGTCACTTCCTGTTTGTTGCTTCAGTGTGTATTGCGTTTGAGCTCTGTCATGTTATTTTTTTCATAGACTATTTTTATCTTAAAAATCTATTTTATACATCATTTTCGTTCCCATAATGTGTGAATATATCCTCTATCGTATTCTACCACAGAAACAAACTTGTTGTCACTAGATTTATTTTGATTTCCTGGTTCTGCTATTTAGCTTACAGCCCATTAGCATCGACAGCGTGGTAGCCGCTAATCATGCTTGCATTGCTAATACTCTATTTACACACACACACACAGACACAACCATTGCTTTACTAACGGTTACTCGCTTTAATGGTGGCTGTATGTCTGCCTTTGATTGCAGGTGAGGACACATTCAAATGCAGCTCGAGCTGGAGGCCCTGGAGAAGCAGATTTGCGACCTGGAGGTGAGGAAGGCCCAGCTGAGAGAGCGGAGAGCCGCGCTGGAATCATCCCGGGCTGACGCTCACAAGTCCAGGGTAAAGCCGCCTTTCCACTGTCTCTGGCAAACGACAGACCGGAAGTCATTCATTTCCAATTGAAAGTAGTGCATGGAGTTCCGATCATATGCGTATGCGAAAATTTCGGGTCCGATTTGAGCCTCAGATGCATTCAAATATGTGAACTTCTGCATATACATTATTATATTCATAAAAATGATTTATATTACCATGGTAAATATGCCGAAGTAACGGTTGCTGCACGACCAGTTTGAAAATTCTGCGCAACTGCCACTAGAGGGAGAAATGTGTCCGAATGTCGTGTGCAGTGGAAAGGCGTCTTAAAGGGTTAGTTTACCCAAAAATCTAAATTATGTCATTAATAACTTACCCTCATGTCGTTCCGAACCCGTGAGACCTCCGTTCATCTTCGGAACACAGTTTAAGATATTTTAGATTTAGTCCGAGAGCTCTCAGTCCCTCCATTGAAACTGTGTGTACGGTATACTGTCCATGTCCAGAAAGGTAAGAAAAACATCAAAGTAGTCCATGTGAAATCAGAGGGTCAGTTAGAATTTTTTTGAAGCATCGAAAATACATTTTGGTCCAAAAACAGCAAAAACTATGACTTTATTCATCATTGTCTTCTCTTCCGTGTCTGTTGTGAGAGAGTTCAAAACACAGCAGTTTTTTTTATTATTAAGTTATTATATAAGTTGGTGCACTTTCTGTAACTTATTACACAAAGGGAAACGTTGTTTAGCTTTGTTAACTAGATGTGAGGGCTGTGCAAAAAAAAAATAAAAAAAATCAAATGAGATTTTCATGCGCATCTTGTTAAAGACGTTCTGTACATAAGAAGTACATCTCCAGCACGTGCGTTCAGATCAGGATTGCCAGGTTTTCAAAACAAATCCTGTCCACTTGCTTCTCAAAACTAGCCCAATTGCGTTTCCAGGAGGGCAGCGTGCGCTAAGCTGCTGTCGAATTACAACACAGGAACCGCTGGCACAATCAGAACTCGTTACGTATTTCTGAAGGAGGGACTTTATAGAACAAGGGAGTCATCAGCCTGTTTTTATGATAGTGAAAACAGCGGTATACAGATAGGTGAATTGTGTGAAAAATACTGTTTTTTACACGCAAAACATAAACCCATGTTATACTGCGCACTGTAAACACAATCAAAGCTTAAAAAATAAAAAAAAAACACACGAAAAACCTGACCTTTAAAGTTTGGGCTCATGAACATTAGATCACACACACCCAAAGTAGTTATTGTAAGTGAAATTATAACAGATAATAGTTTTGATGTACTCTGCTTGACTGAAAACTGGCTAAAGCCAAATGATTATTTTAGTCTAAATAATTCTACTCCACCAAACTACTGTTATAAGCATGAGCCCCGTCAGACTGGTCGTGGGGGTTGCAACAATATATAGTGATATTCTCAATGTTACCCAGAAAACAGGATACACGTTTAACTCATTCAAAATACTTCTGCTTAATGTTACACTGTCAGATATGTAACATTAAGCAGAAGTAATGTTCTGCACTGTCAGATATGTAAAAGAAATCTATTGTATCCCTTGCTCTGGCTACTGTGTATAGACCACCAGGGCCGTATACAGAATTCCTAAAATAATTAACAGATTTCCTCTCAGACCTTTTGGTTACAGTTGATAAAGCGCTAATTGTCAGAGATTTTAATATTCACGTTGATAATACAAATGATGCATTAGGACTTGCGTTTACTGACCTAATAAACTCTTTTGGAGTCAAGCAAAATGTCACCGGGCCCACTCATCGTTTTAATCATACACTAGATTTAATTTTATAGCATGGAATCGATCTTACTGAAATAGGATATCATACCTCAAAGTGATGATTTTACCAATCATTTCCTTGCATCTTGCATGCTGCGTATCACGATATGAACTATAATAGTTAATATCAGTGAGAGTAGTTATGATTCTCAGTGTTACCGTCTGGGCAGAACTATTGTTCCAGCCACCAAAGACAGATTCGCAAATAACCTGCCTGATCTATCTCAACTGCTGTGTGTACCCATAAATACCCATGAACTAGACGAAATGACTGGCAACATGGGCACTATTTTCTCTAATACATCAGCAGCTGTTGCCCCAATCAAATTGAAAAAGGCTAGAGAAAAACGTACTGTGCCATCGTATAACAGTGATACCCACTCTCTCAAGAAAGAAACTGGTAGTCTTGAACGCAAATGGAGAAAAACTAACTTGAAAGTTTTTAGAATTGCATGGAAAAACAGTATGTCCAGCTATAGACAGGCTCTAAAAACTCCCAGGTCAGAGCATATCCACAAACTTATTGAAAATAACCAAAACAATCCAAGGTTTTTATTTAGCACAGTGGCTAAATTAACAAATTACCAGGCGCCACCTGATTTAAATATTCCACCAACGTTAAATAGTAATGACTTAATGGATTTCTTAACTGATAAAATAGATAACATGAGAAATACAATAACAAATGTAGATTCTACAGCGTCTAACACTTCAGTTTCATCCATCGCACCCAAAGATAAACTGCAGTGCTTTACAAATATAGGACAGGAAGAGCTAAATAAACTTATCACTGCATCTAAACCAACAACATGTTTATTAGATCCTGTACCCACTAAATTACTGAAAGAGTTGTTACCTGTAGCCGAAGAAACACTTTTTATTAAGCCTCTTATAAACAGCAGAAATTCAGCAAAGTCACATTAAATCAAAACTGTTAGTAAACGACTTTTGTATAAATGTTTTGTTGTATAGTGCATTATACATACACACATTTTTGCTGTTGCAAAATGCATCAATGTCCACATAAATAAGCAGCACTTATTTTTTCAACACTCAGCACATTAGAATGATTTCTGAAGGATAATGTGACACTGAACACTAGAGTAATGATGTTGACATTTAAAATGGACAAATAAATTTAAAATTTGTAAAAAATAGAAAACAGTTTTAAATGACAAAATATTGTTTACTGTCATTATTGCAGCCAGGGTAAAAATGAGAATAGAAAAAAATTAATCATAATAATCGTATCAATCCCAAACTTTTGAACGGGAGTGTATATTTTGGGGACACCGTACACTAAATGAATCATACTTTTCAAGGCAATACGGTCACCTGCATGATTTGATGATACCTGAGAAGATTCTTGAATTTGCAGCAAAGGCTCATCTTCCATTGGTAGCGGTTCATGAATAAAAATTGGTCCAATCGTAGCCTCATCTTCCAACGTGGAATCTTAAATAAATAAACCACACAACAACAACAACAAGCAAAAAGGATGTAAACTGCATTATCAAGTTGCACAGCAGTAGTTTACACATTTCCAAACACATTTGGATGGAGTTAAGTGTTGAACAATACCGTCAGTATTCAGACTTCTGCCCTTCCTCATAGTGCAGCTGGTCTCACAACAGCCACACACTTTGCCTGAAGAAATAAATACATGAAAAAATAAAAATCTAATTCAAATAATGGATTGTTGAACCAAGACTTCTAAACTTGTTTCCAACATTACTTCACCCATACCGGTTTGTTTCTTTAACAAATGAACAGGCCTTGTTCATTGTATCAATCGGACTGGATGTGGTAGTAGCCTTCAAATGACAAGTCATTTAGATCTAGGTGGAAATGGTTAATTTAGATTAACAGATGGCTGATCTGGATCAAGTGTAAATGGAACAAACTTTACAGGAAAGGCCCCAATATACTCACAGCAAAGTAAGTTTTCATTCTTAACTTAGATAAGAACTTTGAAATACCAGAGTAGCAATATAGTGGTACAGTAGCATAAACATCCCTTTTAGTTGATTATGTAAATAAAAACAGCAGTTAAAACATCTGATAGTAGTGATGTGGAAACGTTTGCTCCAGCTTGACAATTCAGCAGTCTAATCAGGTTACGTTTATTTAGAAGGCACTTCATTCAGTAGAATTTAAAGCAAGCAGCTTTTTAACATACATTTTAAGTGTCGCTTTCAATTAGAATTACAGCTGTGAATGGCAGCTGTGTTTTTACTAGAAAATGCTTTACATGAGTCCGATCTTGATGGACTGAACAGAAGCAACAAATCAGACAATATTTCCATGTCAATGATAGCGGAGACCACAGATCAACAGTAATTGCTAATGGTAGTTTGAATGTGTACCAGACAGGGCAAACTTTTACAGAAGGTTTGCTTTGGGAAGTGGCTTCAATTGAATAAACTTAGTTGTAGTCTGATATTGTTAGAAATCTTTGATTAGGCCCCAAGTATATTGGGGCCTTAATTGACTCACCATTCTGCTGGAATAAAGCTCAAATCTGAATGTTTCGATCTGAAATTGGAACTTATCCTGGACATGAACCTGGACTCTGTCAGCTTGGCATCCATCATGCATCTCAAGATTGTAGTTAACAGCTTAACTCAATGGCACACAATAGTAAAGTGCTCAAAAGGACTATCTGGAAAAGTTGCTCACCTGCTGTTTCTAGGCAAACAGATGGTGGTGGCTTCCCCACTGGGGCCCAAAGCAGCTGCACAGCTTTCCACAAACACCCGCGGAGGAATGAGATTAGCACGGACCACTGAGGCTTCTTGGTTAATTAAATCTCCCAGATAGGCATTAGATGGTCACTCATACCTCAAGTCATCTTTAGGACAGGTTAAAACCATTAGACCAACAATTTCAACACAATATCACTAAAAGAGTCCTTACCAGTCATGAGTTTGAGGGAGAAATTCAGATGTTCTTCACCAGCTCTCACTGCAGCATAGTTTTTAAAGTATAAACTGAAAACTGGTTGTCATGTAACCATTTTGGTTTCAAATGTTTACCTTGTAGCTTGTAGATGCCATTTCAAGCACAGCTTCATTAGTCTTCACAATAGGCGTTAAGAACAGGTGAAGGTGAATACACCAAAACAAATGAATACACAAGTGACTCCACAGTATTCCACAAACAAATATTAAAACGGTGTTCATACATACAATTAAAAAGAAAGTAGTAAAGACAAAAATAAATTTATCAAAAGAACAAACTAAATATTCAATAAAATGCAAGAAACACACAAATTATATATATATATATATATATATATATATATATATATATATATATATATATATATATATATATATATATATATATATATATATATATATATATATATATATATATAAATTTCATGTTCACATGTACTGATGCCCCTGAATAGACACGCTTCTAATTCAGGTGACAACAAACAGTTATTTGTCAAAGAGCATCATGGGCAAGTTCCATTTTAGACCAGTCTTGACAATCACAACTACAAAACAGCAAGAGATAACAATCTTTATGAGGCCATACAGTACCATTAATGTGCTCCCACATCCTTGTAGCTCGGATTCCAAAGCAACAATCCTGTCCTGGTCATTAAATCCAACAGATGGAGATTTGAGATTTGACAGAGTCATATCAGAGGGGTTGATGAACTGATTGATCCCCAAAAAATCCTGCTTTATCTGCACTTTGACGGAGACCTCTCCACCATGAACATCCACAGTGTTTGCCAGCACTAGTCCCTTGGGTTCAAACTCTGGCTCTATAACCACCTTATCCTTCACATCAGGTTATAGGCCAGGTTGATTGACTGGAAAGGCAGGTTCAAATTTAACTCTGCCCTTTTAAATTTCCCTCCAGCTCATGCCAATCAACATGCTTTAGAGCTCTGCTCTACTGATGTCAACTTTACAGACATGTTTCACAATCTACTTTTCACAACAGTTTTATCTGTCAGGAAATTATATATATATATATATTTTAAAATGGTATGTAGCCTACTGTCATCATTATGCAAAAAATAAATAAAACAAACAAATAAATAAATACATTAAAAATACAAGGTTTTTGTCAGAAAACATTGCATTTATTTAAAGTTAAAAGTTATTTAAATTATAATTGGATGCATTAATTGTCATCATTAAAAAAATATATAATCACAAAGATTCATTTATTTTAAATATGTACATTTATATTTTAAAAGCCTTCACCAGATCTTTTATTTAAAATATTTATTTATTAAAATAGGATGCATTACTTATCATCATCACTCTTAAAAAAGTTCAGTAGTTTTCTTTAATATATATATATATATTTAACTGTAATACAAGGGTTTTCACAAGAAATTTTTTTATAAAATATATTATTATTTAGATCATAAAGAAATTAGGCTGATTTGTTAAATATACCTTATATAAAAATGTTAACCCCCCCCCCCCCCAGTATTTTATATATATATATATATATATATATATATATATATATATATATATATATAGTGTATCATTACTCAGCTCATGTTCATGAAGTCAGATAGAGTCAAGAATTTCCAATTTTCCAACAACAACAACACCAAAACAACATTCAACCTCACTTTTCAGATTCCCTCACAAGCATAAAGCGTGTATCAGGTGGTGTGTTGTGTTAGTCTTTCACAGAATATTACAACATGCTGTGCTCCAACACGAGAGGAAGCTGTGAGAGGACAGGTCTCAGATCAGCTGGAGCTGCCTATCAACCCTATTATGCCATTCTCAGTAACTCCATTAATGGCCTCTTAATTTGGCCCAGGGGATCTGAACGGGCCTGCGACTCCAGTGCCAGAAAGCAGGGCCATCTGCTGGGGACCACAGGAAGCAAGTATCGGTGACCCCTCTACTCCCTGCAGACACAGACAGGCAGCAGCTGCTCATGATCAAACATGCTAAATGAGCCCTGAGCCTGTCATCCAGAGAGTCTCACACCAGTAGAGGGCAGTGCCAGCTGTAATTATGTTTCATTTGAATTCAGAATAGCATATTAGCATTCTTATTATTTCAGCTCCATCTTAATATGACAGAAAGATTAGTATGCTAATATGCTATTCCAAATTCAGTCTACGTTTAGGTAAATTTTGTAGCATGCATACTATATACTTTGTATAAATCTTTTTTAGAGGCAGCATTTATTCAATAAATTAAGTAAATCACAAAAATATATATTTAATATAATATATTTTTGCAATATGATGTTATATGATACTGGTGTCTTCCTCTTTTATATATGTGTGTGTGTGTGTGTGTGTGTGTGTGTGTGTGTGTGTGTGTGTGTGTGTGTGTGTAATCTCTATTATGTTTTTTGCATCATATAAAAGACTTTTTCCAGTGACTCCTATTTAATTACCTTCATTCACAGCCAGTATCAACTTTCTGCTAAAATGTCTTGGTTGAAATAAAAATGATTGCAATGACTTTTCTTTTCTATTCCTTTAAGCAAAAGCCATTTGATCTTTATGTAATCTTGTATCTGTTAAGGAGAAATAACTGAGACACTGAAAACCTTGTTTGTGGTTCTTGCTTCCTACATACCTGCAAGCTACATGATGTTTTCAGTTGTGTTTCTTTGTGCGGCAGCAACGTGGTAAGAAACAATAAAGATACTGGCCAAAAGCTTGGCTCTAAGTGGATGTGGATGACAAAAGAAGTGCATCAAGCAGCTTTACGTGTCTGTTGACTGATCTGAAGCCTGCTGCTCCCACACATCTGCTAGCGCTTGTCTTTGTTTAACCCATGGTTTGTTATTTCAGAGCTTGAGCACTCAGAAAGTCACATGATCACAAATATTTTGGAGGTGCAGCTGGATTTCTCCTGCATTCTGTGTGAATGAGGTGCTCGAGGAAGCCAGCTCAACATGAGCTTTTCTGGGCTGGCTGTTTCCCACCTTAAGAGACTTGACTTGAGTTATCAATTATGTTTCATTCAAGTATCAAAACTGTTGAAAGATGTTTCTCCAACAGTTCCTTAGAAGAAATAGAAAAAGACACAAGTGAGACAATTTTGGACACAGTAAGAGTATAGATATATAACATGAAGTTTGAAAGCAGCTCAGATTATTTGGTCATGGAGGAATTTGATGAGTAATGAATTCATATTGAAATCCCTGATTTCAGATTGTGGTTCGGTATTTCTACAAAGAAAATGTAATGAAATTTTAACATTTTGATTGTGAGGTCTGGAAATAATGCAAATTTCTATATTTTCTAACTATTCCCTCCTCTAAAATATTTGATCAGTCAGAAACTGTTCATTTTGAGTGCATATTTATGAAATTGATGAATATAAAATTGTTACATATATATTGTGTTAATTATATAAATGTATTTACAGTTAAATTATTAATAATACATTATTGAAATATATAATATATATCCATTAATCACAAATAACTGGAAAAGTCTTAGAAATGCATTGGTCAGCTGCAGGAACCCTGTTGATATATTGTAAAAAATATTTTTTACAATAAAGAAACAATATAGTATTTTTATTTTATTATTTTTTTTTGCATGAAAAAAATAATGACCTTAAGATCACAGTGGCATGCCAAATAATCAAAAAGTTAGAAGACGTTATTAAGACAATATTTGCATTTTATGACCAGTATGTGGCTGTTACCAAACATCATGATAGCAATGACAATGAAATCTGATGGAAATCAAGAACACAGAATAACTTGTGAAGCTCAGGGTGAAAATCATGTGCCCATCCTGAAATATCGGACATTTTCCAAACTCACAAATGACTTTCTTCTTGGGTTCCTGGGAGCAGAATTTTGAGTAGGTGCTCAGTCTTCATTTGCTGTCCATGTAATCTCATTTTTTCGTCTAGGAGAAACAACTGAGATGTTAAATATCCCATTTGTGATTTTCCTTTCCTGTGGGAAATGTTGTTAAACAGACAAAAAAAAAAACAAGTATAAAAAAAACTTATATATAAAAAATAATATTAATAATCTACCTGAAATAAAGGGACAGTTGTGAGTAAAATAAAAACGGGACAAAAACAAATGTGGTTTTACAACCAAGAAACCAAATGCCAGCCATATCCAGAGGAAACAGATGGAGTAATAAAAGAGGGGCTTTGATTTAAAAACCATCAGCGTTACTTTCCAGCTGATTAGAAATGTGCTGTTATTGAAGACATGCATCATATGGTGTTTCCACAGGATATTCCGCGTCTTTCTGTACAGACCTACTGCAATGTGCACAATCTTATATAATTAAACACATTCAAATTTAAAAAGAATAAAATCAGTGATGTTATCAGCATGTCACTAACTCGATTTTTAATTAAAATGATGTGGTTTACCTGTGCAAAACTCACCAGCAAGGGTGTTAAACAGACAGCAGGACCTTTGTTGTTTTTTGAGTGTTTTTTAGCATGTTGCTAGAGCTGCTATTTGTGCTATAAGTGGTTACTAGTGTATTGTTACTGTAAGTGGTTAGGTGCTGCCTTGTGGTTAATAGGGCATTGATAGGTGGTTGCTATAGGATGGTTTGAGTGGCAACTAGGTGGTTTTTGCACACACACAAAAAAATTTGTATTGTCTGTTGTCAATATTGTAGCGATGAAGCATTGCTCACACAGAAGTCAGTTTCAAACAAAACAGCTTTCTGTTGTTCAGTACAGTGAAATTTGCATGGGAAAATCTTTCGCAGTGGCGTGGATTCCTATAGAAATGACTGAATTTCACACACAAAATTTCACGGACAATGAATAATATGACTGCACCTTAACAACCTTGATCAAGTATGGGCAACAGTGATGCTTGCTAACAAACAATTATCCCTATAATACCTTTTGAGATACTAGTCACCATTGTCATCAAAAGACTTTCACCTTGGTTTGAGAAGGTAATTCAGTCATCTGTCCGATAATAAACTTCAGCTGTCTGGTGCTGTGGTGCATAGATGGAAGTCTACTGACTTTATTAGGTTGTTTTATTGACCGCAGGATATTAGCTCTCTTCATTATGCATCTTCATTACCATTTTTCAATCAAGGTAATGCTGTAGAGATAGAAAAATGGACTAATGCTTAGTGACAGTGAAAGAAATGATAACTGGCAGTAATTTGGCCATTTTGAAACCTGAAAACAGCTCTCACATGCATCCATATACAGTATATGCACATTCAGACACATTTATACACAAAAAGGCCATTACACATTCCCACATTTCACTGCATTACTGTTTGTGAAGCTGCAGTCCAAACACATTTAGTTGCAGCCAGTTATCCATCATGTCTGATCGTGTCATTTTGCCATAATTGAATCCCCAGGGACACACACAAGATATATTCCCTTGATTATCTGCATTTGCTTTGGTAAATCTCATTATAACTTTCTCTTTGATAAATCAAGAGTTTGTTAACAAAACGCAAATGCTTGAAACGTTGAGGTTATATTTACACACTATTCCTGTGGTCTGGATGACTGTCTCTGACATCTGGAATTCACATACATCATGAATCTAGCTTTATTGTTGAGAAACACTATGTTGTATTGTAGCATGTAGTAGTTAACACTGTAAAATTAAGAGATTGATGCCATGTAAACAATCTGGTTAATGAGCTTGAGTGTTTGGTTCTTTATCCCCACAGAACTCCACAGCCGGGGACAGAAGAGGGCAGTTTGGGAAAATAGTTGTTAACTGGGCACGGATCTCACAAATAATTAGGGGTGATTGCCAAGCAAAACATCTGTATTATTGTTCATATTTAGGGGTTAGAGAAACAAATCTTTAACCTTAAATTTACACTGTGCAACATCTGGACCTTGATCGGTTAAAAAATCTACATGTATCTTGCAGAATAGCATTGTTTTGGTTCTGCTTCGGCTCTGCTCCAATCCAAATCCACCCGGACAATTCTAAAACATAAATTTCAATTACTGCAGATCTATCAAAGTGCATTTGGGTTGGGTAAAAACATGGTTTAGAAGATGGATTTTTGGAATCTCTTGTTAATAACATATATATATATATTTTTCACACATACTCTGTCTTCACCTCATACATAACACACACGGACCGCATACGCATTGCAGACGGAGCATGTGTGAAACAGGCATTAAGCCGGTTGATATAGGCTATAGGAACGCCATGTCAACCACACTAGCAACATTTTGGCACTTTTAGGATAAGCAAGCAAAAGGAAATTTACAAATCTAGTAAAATGTTACTTTAGAGTACCAGTTGCTCCCCACTACTGAAGTTTAAGCACAGCAGAATAAGAAATATGGAGCACAATGCATGAAACCTAATTCACCTTCACAAAAAAATCTATATGTTCACACAAACAAATTTACATGCACAGTTGAGCATCGGAGCCACCTGTTTCTAACAAATGATCGGTTCTTGAATCTTAATGTATCTTTAGTGCATCAAAGCATACAACACGATTCACAACAATAACAATCATGAGGCATTTCTATATAGTGAATCACAATCATGAGTAGTTTAAAGGGATACTCCACCCCAAAATGATTTTTTTTAATTAATCACTTACCTCCATGTTGGTCCAAACCCGTAAAAAATCGTTTGTCTTCGGAACACAATTTAAGATATTTTGGATGAAAACCAGGAGGCTTGTGACTGTCCCATAGACTGCAGAGTAAGTTACACTGTCAAAGTCCAGAAAAGTATGAAAGACGTCATCTTTCAAAAATAATGACTTTATTCAACAATTCCTTTGTCAACAGTTTCCTGTGTGTCTCTCCACATCACTCAAACTGTCTACGCTCTTCTGTGTCAGCCGCGCCTGAGTGACATGGAGAGACACAGAGGAGACTGTTGACAAAGGAATTGTTGAATAAAGTCGTTATTTTTGTTTTCTTCGCTTAAAAACAGTATCCTCGCCACTTCATAACGTTACGGTTAACCACTGTTGGCAGATGGACTATTCGAACAATGTCTTTCATACTTTTCTGGACCTTGACAGTGTAACTTACTTGGCAGTCTATGGGACAGTCATAAGCCTCCCGGCTTTCATCCAAAATATCTTAAATTGTGTTCTGAAAAATAAATTAAGCTTTTATGGGTTTGGAAAGACATGTGTTTGTATTTATTTTTTAAACTAATGAATTAATATTTTGTCAAAGTCGTGGACTGCGCAGTTGCACATGCTCTCTCATCCTGTCCTTTATAGAAATACAGTCGTATTTTCCTCTGAATAAAGTGCCAAAAGACCAAAACTAAATAAAAAGTATGTGGTGTTCAGAATACATTTATTTAACATTGCCATAAAAGAAGAGTTTACGACTGTTGGTGGCAATGTGTTGCTAAAACCAAGAAAACTGTCTTCAGCCTCAATCCCAGTTTCCTGCTGGACTGGAAAAAGATGAATCTCCGACAATAATGTGCTATTTGCTCTTAAGACTTGAAGTGAGATTTTAGCTTCCCGGCCATCGACTGACTACTGCTGACCTTCTGAGATTGTTTAACACACAGCACTGTGTGAAACTGTACATTTATTGATTTCCTTTGTGGATGTGGAAACAGAGTGTTTGAAATAATGTTTTTACAATGTGTGTGTCCTTCCATCTAAAACCCTTATCTTTAAAATACTTTTTCTTTAGCCAGTTTTTTACAACAAATACACTGAACATACAGATTACACAATATGTTTAATATTTGCTATTAAGCAATCATACTTTTGAGTTTTGCATAATAAAATGAAAAAAAAAAATACATATTGAACAATAGACAGCTTAGAAACTACCCAGAATGCACTAGCAACTGCATAGCAACTCCTTAGCAACCATGTACTGCAGTAATGAACTGGCAACGTATTAAAGCATGGTGGAGGCAAGTTTTGCCCTAGAAAATGTAAAAAAATATATATATTAAAATGGGGCATTATGAGGGGTAACAACAGAATAGAATATTATTAAACTACTTTATTGACATTTCAACAACATTTACCTCCAAAAGATCTTGACATTTCACTGCATTCTCTAATAAAAATGTATATGCTCAAAACACATCATTGCATTTGAAAGGGAGTTATTGTCAGCTATTACCAATTTCACTGGGAGATGTACAGTAAAAAATGTCACCAATGATAAAATTGGAGCTTTTTATTGTTCCAACAATTTATGCACTTGTGAAATAAAGTGCAATCATTATGAATAAACACGGGATTGAAGAAGAGGAAGAAATAAGTTTGGAGGATAAAGATGTTTGAAAGCCTCCATTCAATCTCTATTTATTCTCTTAATGAGACTGACAAGCAGTTGAGAGAACACATTTACATTTAGTCAATTTGCAGACGCTTTTATCCAAAATGACTTACAAATAAAGAGGTCTCACTAGTGATTTTTATTTTCCATAACATGATCTGCATGGTGTCTCCCATTATGATGCAAATAATGCTTATATATAGACACAATGGCCCAAGTCTGGCCTGGATCAATTGTGTCTCTGGACTCATGGCATTTATGGAAATTATGATCATAGATCAATACATCGCGCTTGCAGCAACTCAATTCTAATTGATCTGTTGTTGGGGAATGAGATACAGAGGGCAAGACAGACTTTCTCATCCTGAGAAAATGAGCTATTTTGTCTTTGCTGTGGTTTGGAAAGAACTGAAAAACTCTTCAAACCACAACAATAGAAAAGGTTATTTCTGCCTAGAATTATTTCTGCTCAATTATAAAGAGATTATTTCATAATAGAGCTGAATGAACCTATCTGGAGTGCTTTTATCTTGCTTTCTACTATTCTACAAGGCTGAGCAAACTTAAAAGGAAGTTATTTTGCATTTCCTTTGATTGTAATGAAATCTGCACACATACTTTGATTCTGGTCTGTGTAACGCTTTGCAGTTCTTTGCTCAATTTGGGAAACTCTCCCGTCATACAAGTCAAACAAGTACAGCTCTTGAATTAAAAAAAGACCACAATTTCCAAAACTGTTCATCAGGATTCTGTTTCAATAATGTATTTCAAATTAATCAAATCTGACAGAAAAGTTATCATAAACCATCATCTTTAGCTCAAAATAGTCAAAAAAAATGAAAAAGACACATCTGACCGGTCAGCCTAGAGTAAACAAACAATCAAAAGTCTCCTCTATTAAAAAGTGACTGAAATTTTTGTTTTTTGGACTATTAATAATTTTTGAGACATTATTTTGCTAAACGAATGAATGAATAAATAAATACTGTAATGAAAAAATATACTGTATATTAAAATGATAAAAATAATTGCTATTATAGTCAATATAAATGTATAAATATTCATCATTTCAATATGAATGTATTTATTTTGACTTTAATATAGTTTTAATGCTTTCAATTTATGTTGATTAAAAATATATATTTTTGTATAATATTTACAAAATCTTTACATCATAATATTAAGTAGGTAGTAAAAAATGCAATAATGGAAATCTAATGAGAATGGACATTGATGTGAATGAGATGCACTATAGTAATGAGAATTTAGATTTTAAAAAAATTATATAAATGTTACAAAAAAAATGGCACAATGCAAAAACTATTTTCTTCATGCAGAACTTAATTTGTGTGCTACTGTATCAATTCCTTTCAAAGCTGACCATCGTACATTAACAGATTTGTTTTCCTCTGAACAATGCATTCTCAAAACACTTGCAATATGCATCATAATTAGAAACTGTGGAACTAATCTAAATACAAAGGTTGAAAAGGAAATGCATGCTAGAAGCAGCTCTCAGCTCCTCTGGAGTCATTTTAACAAGATCAACCAAAGCAGACTTTACGATTTCCTTTATCCTTAGCTCTTTCCTTTCATAGTGACTCTCATTCTTTTGACCCTTTCTTCCTCTCTTTCCTTCTCATCTCTCTTGAGACTCTAATGTTCTTTTTCAACCAAAATCTTCCAAACTATTTGTTTGAATGCTCAGCACTTTTGGGGTCATCTTAGCCAGCACTTTAAAGACAGAGGTTAAAGTTCATGCCATGCTAGGGGCTCCTAAGTTCAGGGATGTGATCCAGCAGTTGAAGGGCCATTCCTCCGAATCCATTTCTGTCCCCAGGTCATTATGTGTACAAATATGCATAAAAATTAACTATACAATACATTTTATTATTAGGCAAAGTGTCCTGCACATTAATCTAACAGCTTTTTTAATATATATAATGGAAAAAGATTATAAAAATTACCTAAAATTCCTAAATTCTTTTTTAATTTTGCATCTTTGCATCTTACCCCAGCTGTGATTTAAATACATTTCAAAATATATATTTTATATTTAAGATAGAATACACATTTTAGTTGTGTCCCCAGGTTTACACTCAGTCCTGTCTCCATATTGATGTAGATAAATGTGAAAATGCATCTTTTGCTCTACTTTCTCGCCTTCTATCCACACCGAGACAATGTTTTTGCACAGAGAAGATTTATTTATGGTTGTTCCTGCATTGATGTTTTATATTACACTCGTGCAAGTAAATGTACTGCAGAAAATGTACTTGCAATTGTTGTTCTGCGGCAGTAATGTATAATTAATTACATATATGTATATGACAAAATCTTCCAAAACCACATTGATAATATATATTACCAATGTGGACACAGCCTTAGTTGATATATTACTATATAATAATATTCACCTGGTTTTTAATATATGTACCCAAATTTGTATTTGTCCCCAAAATATTGTATAAAATATTATATATGTTTACATATGTATTTTATATGTGTATAAAATGTATAAAACATACCTGCACAAATGCATTTCTTGATATTAGTGAGGACATCTCATATAACTCCACTTTTGTTAGTTTTTCTTTTTTTCAAGTTAATTATATTTTCCAATTATTATTTTTTTATTATTGACATATCTCATTACCCGTCCCTCATATATATATATATATATATATATATATATATATATATATATATATATATATATATATATATATATATTACAAAAAATTAGAAACATACACTTTGAGTAGATATATGGTGATTTTTTTATGATAAATATAAATATTTTGATATAAATACCATGAAACAATTTCTTTGAATTAAACATCTGCTTGAGGGGAAACAAAGTAATTAGCAGACATATTTACACACAAGTTTTTTAAAAGACTGAGAAAAATAGATTCATCTTCCACTTACAAATGGTGTAAAAATGTAATGAAGTTATATGAGATTGACCAGTACAGATTTTAAATAGTTCATTTTGTGTGTGTATTTTTTTCAAAAGAGTTACAACAAGCAAATGGCACCCATTTGGTGGAATGGCCCTGAAACAAAAAGAAGGAACATGTCAGTCTCACAATCTCTGTCAAAATAGATTCTCTTTTGATGTGTCTGAAACAGAGGAATTGGTGTAGGTGCACTGAAAAGTTTTGTCAGTTTAAGTAGCTTAGCATCATAAATATAAAAGTCTTTACAATTACTTCTAAGCCTATCTGTTATATTTGCAATCACAAATTAATATAATACATTATAGCATAAATGAATTATTTATCTGTGCTTGCTTACACCATAACAAACTGTAACATTCACATTATCTTCAGAAATCTTGCTAATATTCTTAAGAAAATGGGCTTTAGACTGTGCCATAATAGATGTTTGGCGGACTGCTAATCCCTCTCTAAAGGAGTTTTCTTGTTTTTCCATCACGACATAGAACTTTTTCCCGTATAGATTACATTTTCATTTCTAAACATTTATTTGGAAAAGCCTCTGATTTCGCTCTTCTTCCTATGTCTCTTTCTGACCATAGGGCTGTATTTGGCAAACTGGCAATCTCTCCAGGCCCCAAACGAGCAGCCCGTTGGCGGTTCAATTGTACTTTATTGCAGAATGAATCTTTTCTAAGGGAAATGAAAGAACAGCTGGACCAATTTTTAACAATAAATAGATCCTCTGTTGATGATCCCAGGGTACTCTGGTCAGCTGTAAAAGGGTTCATAAGGGACAAAACAATTGGATTTGCCTCTAATCTAAACAAAACAAGATGGAAGCATATCGTAGATTTAGAAAATAGAATTTCAACTTTAGAGCGTTCTTTGTCTCTGAATGCTACCTCTGACCTTATTCTTGAGCGAGATTTGTTGATGAAAGACCGTAATCAACTACTTAGGAACAAATCTGACTTTTTCATTCATAGGACTAGGCAACTTCATTACTTGTACAGTGCTCAACCAAGTCATCTACTGGCTTTGAAACTTAAAACCAATGAACAATTGGCCAACATAATGTCTGTTAAATCTTCCACAGGTAAACTGTGTTCTGATCCAAATGAGGTTAACGATGTCTTCTGCTCATTTAATTCTAATTTATACTCCTCAGAGTTTATTTATAATGAACAGGCATGCAAAAGCTTTCTGAACCCTCTTCAACTTCCAAAGCTTTCTTATGATTCTGCTCTTGAACTTGATGCTCCAATAACTAGTAGAGTTGTATAATAGTGAGTTGTACAAAGCCTTATTGAGCATGAATAAGAATAAATCTCCAGGGCTTGATGATATACCCCCCGAGTTTTATCTGGCCTTTTGGCCCCAAATCGGTCCTCTTCTACTGGAGATGATTAATTCTACAATTACTAAGGGTTCTTTTTTTAACAATTCAAATATTGCTATTATTTCTTTACTTTTAAAAAAGGGTAAGGAACCTTCTGAGTGTTCGAGTTATCGTCCTATTTCTATTCTAAATGCTGATACTAAGTTGTTCACAAAAAGGCTTAGCTTCCCGATTGGAACCACATTTGTCTACTCTAATCCACATGGATCAGACTGGTTTCATCAAGAATCACAACCTCACCAAGCCAGTTCCTGTTTTTAGTGGTATTACCTCAACCCTGTTTGCTTTTGTTCGAAATGTATATCATAATTGTCCAAATAACTGTTAGACATTAGAAGCAATTGTCGTGAAATTAGGATTGTCATGCTTGCACCGGAATTGCCATAGTTTTTCATCACAGGATTTGTTCACTCTTTGCTAAGTGTTAGCATGTCATTATGAACTTTAATTAAGCAGCTCCCCAAACGTAGCGGAAATTGCAGTTTGAGTGAGGTAATGCTAGATTTTAGAATCTGTCAAATTGTCAAGATTTTAGGTTGTAGCTTATTTTCTTTTTAATTTTTAACAGGCCAAGTCAAAAAAAAAAAAAAAAATTATTTATTCTTTTAACATAAGCTGTGAAAAAAGAAAATAAACAAAAAATAAAATAGAATTCTTATCCTAAAAATGACAATTCTGTTATTTTTTATGGTCAATTACAGATTTAATATAATTAATAGTATTATATATGATATAATTTAATTCAATGACAGTTTATTTAAAAAGTTGTGAATTTCTAAATCACTACAGCAGCTTAGTATGAACAGACCAACATTTAAACTTTTGTTTTTGTGGCTTTATAACCAGTTTGTGTAAACATCGACACTTAAGAATAAGGTCAATTAAGTTATCTATCAACTTTTACTAGTCAGTTTTTGTTTCTCAAAGGAATTCAATAAGGCTTAGTTTTGTACTTTTTCAGGATTTTCAGAACTGTATTATGGAAACTTATTTTTCAATTCAATTCAATTTTCAGCTGGTCGTATAGTGTCCCTGGAATTTTGTGTTTTTAATGAAGAAGTGATCAAGGATGATATATTTGGCTAGTAAAGTAATGAAGCTGGAGCAGTAATTGCGTTTACAATCCGGGGTCAAGAATATAACCCCAAATGCACCTCTTCGCCTAATAATCTCTTTTTGACTTTGATCAGCCATGAACAGAGAGGGGCTTTGTGTTGGCCATTTGTAGACATGGTTAAATGCTGTTTTCATTGCTTAAAGGATTGCTTTGTTCATGGTTTTGTGATTGAAGGAACAGATCTCTATCATAGTCGCCCACACAGGTTTCCCTGAAGGCTCACAATGGACCGTTAAAAACAAAGCAAAAGTCTTTTTCACAGTTTTTCAATATGTAAAAGAAAACTTAATATAGATAACCTCAAAACTATAACTTTCTTACACATGAAATCAACATAATAGAATGATTTCTAATAGAAATATCTAATACAACTGATATATTTTGCACTATCAGTTAATATAAGCAAATATATTAAATAAAAAATATATTTACCTAATTCATTCCCTACAATTTAATGTCCATATGTGCCTGTGTAACTATACAAATGTAATTTAGCAAACACAGTCTATTCAATTTAATTTGTTTTACACAATATTTACTCAAAATGTACTAAAATATTAGAAGTAGAAATAGTGATCAAGTGTGTTTAAAGATATAATAAAAACAGATATTGAATTTACCGTAAGTATCAACCCAACATAGTCTCACATTTTTCTAAATAAGTTTTATATTATAGTTACAAAAAATCAAGCCAAATAAAAAAGGGAGTTAAATAGGCAACTAAAAGCTCCTCTTTATATCTAATATCTGCGGTCACCCCTACGCTAAGCTGTTTTCTTTCCAGACGTGGTTTGTTCAAGGCAAACAGATTTGGGATCCCCACCTGTTTTTTTGGTTATGAGGTGGAAATTGATTTAGGATTGTTAAAACATCACTTGGTACCCACCAAAGCCCAGATTAGGTAATAAAAACAGATGACACAATCCTGTCTGTTTGCACAAACCTGTCATATCCTGACACATCCAGTCCCAGCCTGCCATAACTGTGTGTAATGAATATATGCCTCTCAGACAATACGTCTTCTGCTTTGGGAAAGTGCTCGGTGTCTGTAGGGGCCAGAGATGGATTAAATGGAAGATATTGGCCAGATGCGGAGGAGAGACTGATGAGAATGATTGAATAAGAGCCAAGACAATGTCCACAAAGATCTTCTGAGAAAAGGCTTTCGGTAACCTCTGAAAATGCAATCAGGTTTGTTTTTTTCTGACACACGCAAGATGCGATTAAATACACCCACAATGAGTGCAATGCAAGTCATGTGCATGCATAATAATAGAAGGAATGTGGAGCTCAACCATGCATAAATAATTTACATGATCAACAAACATACATCTTGTACTCTAGTACTTCATAATTTGGTATCACTTACTTGGAAAGTTTAAAACGGGCCTGATATATTTCAGTTCTCTGATGTTTAAACTATCTTGTCGGTTTGATAAGGAGAGCAGAACTGCCTTGTGGGAAAGTCATGTCCAGTCAAAATCTCTTCGTCATGAGATAAAATAAAGGAGGGTTTTATTTTTTTGAACAGACACACAGTGCATTAAACAGATCTCTTCCCTTTTCTTCACTGGGTACACAGAGATTAAACCACATAGTTCCACTTAAAACAGGAAGGGCTAGTGAATGAAGGTGCTCCCTTACAAAAGTACATTTGATACATGATCCTTCAAACCTACAATACACTTGCTTTGCTTTTGAAATAGCATAACATAGGGTGTGCGATATTGACAAAAAAATTTGATCTTGGTATTTTCCGGAATTTTATAAATAATGACAAGATTATATTTATCATATTTTATATTTTTATACATATTTAGTGTTATTGTGGTACAGGTTTAGGACTACCGTGGACAGCGAACTCCCAAAGCTTTTAATATTCTTCATATTCTGTGCGAAGACGCACAGAATATGAAGTTGCGAAGACGTTTTGTAAACGTGATAGACTAATGAGTGTTGGGTCATCTAAGAAGACCTATGGTGAAAACTCCTGTTTTACTCTTGTACTGAAACCTGATTTGTTCCAGTTTTGTAGCTTCACAAACCAATGGCGTTCTAGCCCACCAGAATGGGCAGGGTGGCCTGACTATATAAGCAGGATCAGAGCGCCATTTCATCAGAATCACTCAAATGAAGCGACAGTAATAAATTTGCATGCAGCTTATAGCACTGCTATTTACGGAACACTTGTTGCTTTATCTCAGGGAACAGAGGTTACGTTAGTTCCCTATTGAAAGGTAACTCTCGTTGCATCATCTAAGATGACCTATGGTGAATGCATCCAGCAGCACCGTGTTATGTGCGAGGGCTTTGTAAGCCTGAGCCACAGAAGAGACCCAAGTATAACTGAGGTCTACCTGACATAGCTCTTACCACCTGAGGGGGAAATGGGTAGATATTAAGCAGATGATATCTGCAGGGCAGGGATTTCCAAATTATAAAATCTAACAAAGGTAGGCGGCGACAACCAGCTGTTAGCCACACAAATATCTCCGATAGAGATTCCACTGGACCAAGTCCAGGAGGAGGCCATTACTCTAAT
Organism: Carassius carassius; assembly: GCF_963082965.1. Classification (NCBI taxonomy): domain Eukaryota; kingdom Metazoa; phylum Chordata; class Actinopteri; order Cypriniformes; family Cyprinidae; genus Carassius; species Carassius carassius. Next base: position 10,528,510 of record NC_081760.1, read on the forward strand.
GGAATGGGCCCTAATGACTATAGGGCATTGCAAGCCAGCCGAGGCATAAGCCAGAGCTATGGCATCTCCAGTGAGATAATCTTTGATTTGTAACTGGAAGCACTTTAGAGTGGCCTCCAAAGCACACAAAGAGTGTTCAATGTACACCCTAAATGCCCAAACAGTTGGGACCCAGCTCACCGTCCATCATGGCGAGGGCTAACAGGGAAATAACCTGGCCTCTAAATGGAGTGGAGAGCACATTGGGTAAGTAACCGCTGCGGGGTTGAAGAACAACTTTACAGTTGTTGGGTACAAATTCAAACAAGGAAGTGCTGACAGACAGGAGCTGCAAGTCACCTAGCCGCTTGACCGATGCTAGGGCCAAGAGCAGAGAGGTTTTGAGCGACATGACCCGTAAGCCAGCTGTTTGAAGCAGCACGAACTACAGGCAAGTCCCACGTCAGCATGGTCCTAGGGCGAGGAGGGTTTAATCTCCGAGGAAATTAATGACCAAATCGTTTCTGTAAACTGTCAGCTAGCCACAAGAGAATGATTTGCCCTGATTGCTGCCACATAGACTTAGAGTGTGGATGGGGTGCACATTTCAAACCTGCTTCAACACACATACCATGAAGCTTTCAAAATAAGCCTGAAAGACTTGATTAGTTGGATCAGGAGTGTTTAATTAGCGTTGGAACTAAACTATTCATGTCTCTGGGCCTCCAGGAATTGAGTTTAACACCCCTGCCTAAGACGATGCAATGAAAGTTACCTTTCGATAGGGAACTGAATATATAGGGTTAATAGAGAATTGTGCTTTGGTCTCTATTTTAGAATGACTTTAAATAGTACCGAGACTTGCTACTGCCAATACATCTACAACATGCTGCTGTGAGCATGTAAGAAATATTCCTGCTGCAAATAAAACATACTTGAAATAGCTCCATAGCATACATGAATCACCTCATAGCAGATCTATACAGGTGGAGCTGGGGAAGGTGGAGGGTATCTGAAGCAAGCTGCACTGCTACAGCAAGCTCTAGTCATATATTTGAATGCAGCGAGCTCAATGGCTACTAATACAGGAGAGAACCAATCGGCTGTGCCATGTGATGATGTCATTATGCCAGACTGAGTTAGACCTATCAGACTGCACCATCAGTTTCATGTCAGAACTCCGTATACAGTATGTATAAAGAAAAGAAATACTGCAAACCATGTATTTAAAGCACTAAACATGTTTTTGATGAACAGCATGAATGAGCATTTGTTTAAACAAGCTATTTTTTGCATGCAGGCCTCTATCCCTACTGAGCACGATATTTCACAATAAGGAAAAGATAAACAGCTTTTCTTCAACCAAAACTAAGTCTCATTATTTCTGTTGCCCTCTCCATGAACTCAATGAAATTATACTTACTGTCTAGCAGCTGCAGAATAGTTCCTTACTACTTTTGTTTTCATACTTGCCAGTGCAATCGAAATAAGCCATTTAATCAAGCCCAAATAATTAAAACACTACAGACTGAGGTTATAGGCATGAAATGAATACTTTGCCTCCACACAAAAAGAGAGTGGTAAAATGATATTACACTCCCACAACAGTGCCATGAAAAAATATGAGCCTCCTTATTGTTTTGATCTTTTGCGGCTTATTTATTTTTTTGATTTTAATAAAAAAATTATAAGTTGAAGGAAAGCTTAAGAAATAATCTTTCTGTTTTACTAAATAATTCAATGATGTTTTCGAACACCTGTGTTCACTGTGTGAAATGTAATTTCTCCCTCACACAACCAGTTAACAGCAATGATGGCCTTCTGAAATTTGATATTGGTTTCTTTTATCACTTTGTTGGAATTTAAGCTTTCAACAGAACACCCAGGAACTCCAGGAATGTTCCAGGAACTCCTTGTTTCAGCATCTTGACTAGTTTTGACTAGGCCTTCACATACTTTTTGTTTCATTTTGTATAATTCGGATTTAGGTTTCTTTTCTTTGCTCAAAATCATTGATGTGCTGACTGCTCAACTTCAGTTTCAGATGTATGATCGGAGATTTTCCTTCAGAATGTGCCGGAACAGAGCGAGCCAGCAAGAGTCAGAAAAGCATTCCCACATTATGACGCCATCAACACCATGTAGAGTTTTAGTTGATGTTGGCTATATGGAATGCTCGGCTTACAGCTATTTGTTTCAGATGTTGTCCAAGACATTTCATTTTTGACTGTTCTGAACATCAACATATAGGTCATATAGAGCCAATAGGTTTGGGAATCATTCAGTTTGTGTTAGTTTAAGCAATAGTCGATTCAAAAGGATAATTTACCCCAAAATTAAAATTCATAATTTACTCACATTTATGTTATTTTAAAACCGTGCAGTTTGATCTGAGATTGTTAATTTATTAAAATGATGCAGTTCCTGTGCAGAATTTAGCTAATTTATTCGAATGATAAAAAATTATATAAAACACTATTTTTGTTACACCAAACATTTAGTTTTGGTTAGAAAAACTGTATGGTTTTCTTATCTTTGGGAACACATAAAAATATATTTTTTAAAAGAATTGCTCAAAAAATGTGGCATGTGTTGTGTTTTTTTTTTTATTTTTTTTTATTGGCCCATACAACAAAAGTGATAATTTGTGAATTGATAAGTAAAAAATAATATATTTGGAATCTGTTGACTTTCATTACGTGCAAAACAGAGTACATGAATATGATCCCAAACTTTTCATTTTTGGGTAAACTTTTCCTTTTTAGACCAAACAACTGACTTTTTTAACTAAAACTGCCATTTTGAATGTTTTGAATTTCTCCCATTCATTTATCTGTCACTGATAAAGACTTTTTTCCCCCACATTTGCCTTGGAACTTTTTGACGTTGCTCTAATGACCATTGATGCAATAATACGTTTGGTTATTCTTTTACCATTTTTTTTAATTCTTCTTGGAATATTGGATAATTGCACATGGCCACCCCGAGAAAATGTTGACAGACTGGGACCCCATGATGATTCACTTCTGTTCCCAATGTTACTTGAGAAAGAGAAAGCAGCTCTTACTGTGATTCAGTGGAGTCCTGGAGGATTAGAATGACTTCCAACTGACATTCTGGATTTTGGGTTCACCAAATTTACTCAAGATAGTACTGGCCTAAGATGTGCCGAAGATAATTGGCTGACAATCATTATCTCTTAATAATTATTTTCACACATTGCAAGTCTCACAGAAGGTAATAGATTGGTTTGCTTTTTAACGAAATTAAAATAACAAAAGAAAAACCTTTTCATAATGATGTCAGGTAAAACGAGGGAAAAACTTTTACTTATATTATTTCACTTCAGCTACTTAAACTTCAAATTCAGCTTAATCACCTTGCAGGCATTAAAACAACACGGAACAAGAAAATAATTTATGCAAATAAATGATATGACACAAATGAGAGCACTTGACTGGCTAGTAATAGCTGTAGACAATGAAAAGTTAATTGGCAGTGAAAAGTTTGTTTATATAAGGACTTAATATTGATTTATGTTATCGCTTCTTGCTGATTGTAGCCATCATGTTAAACGATTGCTTGATACCCTAGAGATGTTTTAAATGGTCTCATACAATTCTGAGCACTTGAAGCATGCTGTTTTATAGTTATAATGGTTTTCGGATGGCTACACAAGCACCATTAACTCCTTTGTGCTGGCTAAGCAGTATTTTTCAAGTTTGACACATCTGTCATGCTCGCTTTAAATGTGTGCCTCATAAACCTCATGTACTGTGAGACCATCTACATTTCCTAAATAAATCAATGTTCCAAAAACATCTTGCACTATATTTTCCCCATTATATTTTATGGGGAGGAACAGGATTGTAAACTGTAACTTTCTCCAAATGATTATGTTAATCCTACCATTAAATGTGCTGTTGAATTGCGTATATGAAAAATCGGATAACAGAAAGAGACAAGCCTGGATTTTGGCTGACACAGCCACCCCTCCAGCCACCCCTTAAAGGGCAGTGCCAGCTTACTATCCAGTGTATTATTCTCATATTGGTGTATACAATACAAGAACAGTTTACTCAGGGCCGCTGCTGTCCAAATGGGTGCCCTAAGCAGGATTGTATTGTTGTGCCCCCCTTCCTCAAATATGACGATGAAAAAAAACACCTACTATAGGGGTGAAAATAGAACTTTAATTAAATAAAAAACTAAATGAATAAATTGTATTATTTTCAAATTACAATTGTAGCTCTCAACATTTACCTATGGCTATAACTTAATTATGACTCTAATTTATTTTATAGTCTCAAGCATTAAGAAATCATGCAAAATGAAATTAAGCAGTTTTACTATGATAAAACCATGGTTTATTTTTGTAAGGGTTGTGATATGCACGTTTTTTGTTGAAGAAATTATAAAGGCTGTGTCATCTATAGCAAAAAGGTGGTCCAAAAATGAAAGATTAAGTGACTATTTGAATTAAATGTTTGGTCAGTAGCCTAAACAAGGATTTGATTCTCCTGTAAGTGTAACAGCAGCAATTACATGGCATCTGGCTCCCTTTGTAGGCATTTGTAATAACGTACATAAATTGTTTATTTTGTATTTGCCTACATTATCTATTTTGACAGTTTTATTATTAACCAATCATTATTGCCTCATTGTTTTTTTATATAATGCATTTTAAGTCATTTTAAAGGCTATTGATGGCTTAGCTCTTTTTTATAGCAACAACAACATCAAAAAAATATTACAGTATATTAATACTTTGTAAATTATTATTTGAAGTAACAAAACCATGGTTAATTTACAGTTACCATGGCAACAAGAACGATGATTTGCAGTGTTATTGTTAAAACCATGGGTAATTTTCGTAAAAAAAAAAAAAAAAAAAAACGTTCACAGGAATGTGCCTGAAAGTGATAAATGGCCTATTTTTTACCTAAATGATTTATCATTTATTTTAATATATATAAAAAATGTATAAGGTGTGCATTGTAGCTGACACCTAAATGAACACATTACAATTGTTTTATGACTGCAAGTCTTTCTCCTCAAATGCTACAGAGTTTCAAATTTGCGTTTGAGCCCATGTGAAAAAGTAGCATAATTTACATATGATGTACAGTTTATTTGAATAAATATCCAACATTCAATTCAATTGTGCTTTATAGCTGTCACCTAGGTGAACAATTACAGTTGTTTTTATGAATGCAAGTCATTCTCCTCAAATGCTACTGACGTTAGAAAAGTGTATACCAATATCGCATGTAACTTTAGAGACGGTCCCTAAATTTGAGACTCTGGAACATCTAACGTCAAGCCAACTTTTTTTTTATTATTATTGTTTTACTTTCTTTAGTTTTCTTTTCTCTGCGCCGGATTGCTGATGTCCTTTACCCGGACATAGATGTTCATCCATCAATTATGAACATTCAGCCGAAAACATGAGGTACAAGCGGTCGCGAGCGCGGATGGGAGAATGGCGGAAGGTTTTTTTTTTTTTTTTTTGAGCAACTGGGATGGTGCCCCCTCTGGGAGTTGGTGCCCTACGCAGACTGCGTACTCTGCGTGTAGGGAGCGACGGCACTGAGTTTACTACTCAAAGGGTTCAATAACTTTGTCTAAAAACACACAATAACACAAATAAGGGTTTGGGGTCAGTAAGATTTTGTTTGAAAACAACTACATCAGCAACAATCTTTCATTTAGCCAGAATGCACTTCATTTGTTAAAAGTCACAGTAAAGATTTTTTTACATTGTTACCAAAAATTGTTATTTAAATGCTGGATTTGTGAACTTTCAATTCTTCAAAAAATCCTTTATCATGGTTTCTTCAACAATATGAAGCAGCACAACTGTTTTAAACATTGATAATAATAAGAAATGTTTCTCAAGTTGCAAATCAGCATATTAGAATTATTTCTGAAGGATCATGTGACACTAGATTAATGGCTGTTGTATAAATAAATTACAACGGAAATACATTATATTTAAATTATATCAAAACAGGAAACATGTATTTTAAATTGAACAAAAAAATTATAATATTACTGTTTAATTGTATTTGTGATTAAATAAATGCAGCTTTGCATGATACACTTAAAAACATAAAAACAATCTTACCAATGCCAAACAATTGGATAGTAGTTTAAGACTTCTATTCTGGGGAGCAATAAAAAAATACAGCATAATTAATCTGAACTAATCAACTAATCAATAATTGGTACTCCCCTGCCCAGCCTTCAACAACTGTATACATCCAGAGTGAGGAAAAAGGCTCAGAAAATTACTCTGGATCTCTCACATCCAAGTTACACATCTTTGAATTTTTGCCATCTGGCCGGCACTTCAGAGCCGCAAATACAAGGACAGTCAGGCACAAGAACAGTTTCTTCCCCCAGGCATTGTACCTTATGAAAAGTTAAATGTTCCCCACGTATGCAATAAAAATGTGCAATATCCTTATATTTATTTGTTACAACTCCATAGTACATCCCTGCATCTTACTCAATCCTATTCCATCATCATTTATAGCACAATTGTTTATACACTTATTTATTTGCAAAGGTTTTTTTTGGTCTGTGTTGTTGTCTCTGTGTACTGGAAGCTTATGTCATTAAAACAAATTCCTTGTATGTGCAAGCATACTTGGCAATAAAGCTCTTTCTGATAAAGCTGTCACATCTTCATGTGTATGGATGATTATAGGACTGGAAGGGTGTAGAGGAAGGTTGATGGTATAATTGGGTCAATGAAACACTTGCCAAATGGGACACACAGTAGTCCTCTGAGAATAGCCCATTGTCTTTATGCAGAGCCTGTGGACTGTGAACTAATATTTGAAAAAGAATGTCTAGAGTCTACAGTTTGGGAAATTTTGTTTGTTATTCATATAATAGACAGGATGTGAATGGTAACCAGAGGTTTATAGTGAAAACAAAGGGGACCTTTATGCCACTTTTTACCAGATGTAATTTAAGTTTCTGGTGTCCCCAGAATATGTCTATGAAGTTTCAGCTCAGAATACACAGATCATTTACTATACCATGCCCAAAATTACCCTTTTTGGGTGTGAGCAGAAACACACTGTTTTCGTGTATGTCTAAAATGCGAATGAGCTGCTTCTACCCGCCCTCTTCCAGAAAAGGGCCTATAAAAGCTTATAAAGCTTGTGCTTCGGGTACTCCTGTAATGAAATGGAAGAATGAGTCATAGAGCCATGGCCGGACTTAACCCTTGGGCTTGACTGGGGTGCAGCCCATGGGCCCCGCCTTAAAGGGAGCCTCACCGTTCCATGTTCACATTTGTTTGATTTGTTCAGTTATGCCAGTCAGAAATTATTAGCCCACATTTCCACTGCACATGCAAGGGCTAAACAGGCCAGCCGGGGCTAACATCTTCCAACTACGACCTTCCAGGCCATAATCAAACAGCATAAACTGGTATTTATGATTAGTTCACATAGAAGAAGTACACATGTATTGAATCGCATTAGATTCACTCATTAAAGTAGTTGCTGCCACAGGCAGTTGTGGTTTCAAATTTTAAAAAGTTGCTTATTATTTCATTTTTGCAACAATTTAATATTTGTACTTTAAAATGTTAAAACTTAACATAATTTATGCAGAATCTATATATGGATTTTGTTGATAGCAATTTCATTTGATTGTTAGTATCCACATCTTTTTATTCAGACTTACTGATTAAATGTAAGAATATGGCATAAGAGGACACATACAGGCAATGACAATACATTTTTTTATAATACATTTGTCTTTTTTTTTTAGCTCAGTGTAACTTCAGGGTTTTGATCTCTCAACTGAGAGAACACATCCTGTTTATTGTATTACAATGCCTATTTAATATTACATCTAAACTTTGACTAGGCTAAACATGTTGCATATTAATTGTACCTCAAAAGCATATTTTAATTTTTGTGTATTTTGTGTTACTCCATAATGATGTTCTAGATTTGTATTGTATTGGTATAGGGCCAAAACATAACCTCAAGTCTAAGTCCTGCTCTGCACACAACTAATAGAATTCTCAAAGATGGATCAGTACCAACTGTTCGTGATCCAACTTCATATCCAGAACACATAAGTATACTTTATATTTTATTCGCCTTTCTGAATGTGCTTTATAGCAAGCAGTATGGCTAATAATAACAAAAGAAATAAATGGCTAATGTGGCTAAAGCTACCATTGTCTCTGACTGTATTCACAGAGACTAGAACTATGTCATTATTTATTTTGAGAAGCAATAAATGTGCGTTTATGAATTATACAGATTTTTTTGGTTGAAAATAAAAAATAACAACATAGCTCTGGTCTCTGTAAATACACATGGGCTATCACTATCTGCTCTGGCGATGATATAAACATGTTAACAGATATATATATATATATTATATAATATAAACAGGATAGGTAAAAACTGTTAGCCTGAATGCACTGTAAGTCGCTTTGGATAAAGCTTCTGCTAAATGCAGCAATTTAAAAGTGAATTCTGCATAATAGGTCCCTTCAATTTAGATGCGCTTTACAACTAATTTGATTGCACATCTTAGTCAAATGATTTACTCCATGCAGTTGATATTTCTCAAACCTTTACATTTAATAATACGTTTCTGCATACATACCTTAAAGTCTCTGCAACAAAACAGCTATTTCCACTGTTGTTTCCAAGGAAAAAGATCCAGTTTATTTAAAACTGTTGGCAATAGTGGGGTATGTAGTCACAGCTGGAACCTGCAATTAAACAACCAATTACAAACGTATTAAAAGTTAAACAAATGGAACACAAAACAAACAGATACTCCATCCATCCATCTTTTAAAGGCAGATCTCCTCCAAAAGCTCAAGAATGTCCAACATTTCATATCTAGTTTTGATATTTCTGGATATTTTGAATATGCAAACGACATTATAAGGGATTACTTAGTGACAAGCAAGGAGGAGCTCTATTTATATTAACTAAGATTCAGAACATTTCCCTATCTTTAGTACTACTTATTCATTCTTTGGCAAGCTATTTAGCAGTGAGAGTACTCCCTCTTTTCCGCAGTTACGATTCTCTATGAACTAGCCTGAATAAAGCAGGCCGTCAATCACGACAGTCAGAGTTATTCACTCTCCAGCTTCCGGTTTCACTCTGGACGTCAGCGCTCGTGAACTCGGGAAAAATATATCGAGACTTTTCTCTGTCATCCAGGACTTTTAATTCTGTTCAAACTGTGGTTTGGAATGACCACTGGACGCTTATTCCGTTCATGGACTTAGTACTGGCTTACTCAATCTTTCGTAGCACTTTGAAGAGAAAGAAGATCACCTGTAACAGTTGACCGATGACACCTGTTGTCTTTTCTGCGTTCGCTTGAAGAGAATCTGTGAATCTTTAAACAAACCACGGGGATATTTGAACGTTTGATGACGCAGTTACGATGAAAGTGACTGTAAATTTCGGGGAAACGAGGATTGTCGTCCCGTGTAAAGACAGCTGGATGGTACGGGATTTGATTGATCAAGCCACTCTAAGATACAAGAAGATTATTGAACAGGTATCGTGTTGTTTTTAAGTTTGAAAAACAGATAAACAATATTGTATAACTATTGTATCATATTCATTGTGGATAGTTTAAATATGATTACTTTGAGACAGTTGTTTTGAATTATTGAAAAAAATTACACCTGTTTACCGGGGTAGCGAATCCTACTATGACGAAGGCATGGCTCATGATTATTAATTAGACCCCACTTAAGGCTAGGAAATAGGAAATCGGAGTTCATTAATATTACGTATGCCATGCTGACGTTTCTATACCAAACGGAATCCTTCACTATAGTACGATTGGTAACCGGGTGTGTCCGCGAGCTCTGAGCTCTGATCATGTGACCTCGAGCTGTCAACACTGACATTTTTCACATTTCTGGCTAATCTTTTGAATATTCAGTATCGCTAGACATTTCTGTACTCTTATACCGGAGTAAAAATTTTGTCCTGCGCCTTAAATATACAAATATGATATTTAAGACTGCACAGTATATGTATGGGAAATTAGGTCGGATACTGAAAGACCTGTTACCAGCAGTGACTTTCACTTCACTTTGGTGTGAATGTTTATGACAGTTTGAAAAAAAAAAAAAAAAAAAAGTCTATTGTGTGTAGGCTATTTATTATACATATGATTGTATAAGGTTATAAAGTTGAGGTACCCTCAAAAGAAATCAAGAATAAAGATCTTTGCCTACAAAGAAACGGAAAGTAACAACTGAATTAAACATGACATTTTAAAGTAAAAAGACAGAAATAGCATTGTCTTGTAAAACATGCTCTTAGTAATCTTTGTTTTAATCATAACTTAAGTGTAAAATGTATTCTAGTAGACCGTTTATTGGGTGATTGTCTTTTGCATTGTTTACATTTATTTTGGTGTTTGTTATTTGCAGTATTTGACTTATTTTTATAAGTAAAAGCCATGATTGTTCAGAATTAGTGGTTGGCTGATATTGTTTTTTTGACATCCGATGCCGATATCTTGGAAAGCAGGGATCCAATAGCCGATATGAAGCCTATATAATTATTTTTATTAATATTTAAGAAATTTGAAATCTTTTGACAAAGGATTAATAAAATAAATGTGTAAATTCAACATACTTATACTTCAGATGACAAAGTATAATAAACATAAGTAAATACATAAATATTTAATAAAAATATCATTAAAAAGGAATTAAACTGTAACCAATGGGGCACTCAGTATTTTGGGAAGTTTGTGTGCATTGGGAATCATATTTTTTAAATAAAGTCAGGGTAACACTCATTTCACATACAGCACACAGAGAAAATGACATGAATATGACAGTGGGCAAATGAATAAAGCGCAGCATAATCTGAATTCACGAGTTTAAAGTTTAAAGCATTCAATTCACACGGACAGACCGTCACACAGAGAACACACCATCATGCTGGATACACATACACACTTTACAAGATCTCACAGCTGGATTCAACTAAGTTTGCAAGGTTTGTTAAATTAAATGTTCATTAGCCATTCAAAGATTTGTTTAAACTATATAAATGCGTACTTGCTAAATGCTGACGGCAAACGCTAAAGTATTATAACGTTTGCCTTTCTGTTACTAATAATATAAAAGCAATCGTTATAATACTTAGCTTAATTCCTTTGTTTAACCGTTCTATCTGATTATTAGACAGACTTCTATCCATATTAAACAGAACTGTTAACAAAGACCGTAAACAAGAGGGCGCTCAGGCGCTGCCACTCTTAGCGCCGTCAAAATAAAACTCCCGCCTCGAACACATCAGCCAAGCAGAAAAACTTATGATATTAGAAAATGGCAAATATCGGCCGATACATTGGTCTTGCCGATATATCGGTCGACCACTATTCAGAATGCATATAAAAAGATTGTGCCTTGCAATTATTCAACTCTTACCATGGAGGGCCAATGCACTGCAGAGTTTAGCTCCAACCCTAATCAAACTCACCTACCTGTGATTTTGTTACGATCCTGAAGACATTGATTAGCATGCTCAGGTGTGTTTGATTAGGGTTAGAGCTAAACTCTGCAGGAAAGTGGATCTCGTGGGCCAGATTTGAGTATCCCTGTTCTAAGTTATAATGGGTGAAATATTGCTGCTTAATAATAAGTAGTGCAGTTTTTAGATCTTCTAATTAATTAATGCGATACTCAGATCTTCTTAATTTCGTCATTAATATATAAATAAACAAACACGTCTCAACTCTATTCCACTATAGAGGGGATCTTTGATATCAGAAACTGTTTATGTTTTCCTTTGTGATCACCAGTCCTATTTAATACTGCAATGGTTGGTCACCGTTAACTGTTCTATTCCTTTTGTCCAGCTTCTGCACTAAATTCCAGTTGGAATAAAGCAGGATTTACTTGATGAACACAACCGTGTCATTAATCGCTGCCTATCTCCAAATGCAGGTGGCAGGCTGTGTTTGATTAGTTTGGCCTTGGCTCTTGGGCTGAGAGGGGAGGTTTTAATATGCCTGACTGATGGACGTTATCGGCTGAGATTGGTTCAGTCGGATGGGATGGGTTGGGACAGTGCCAGGTGTGCTGGGGTAGACGTGGGAGCTTTATCTATTCTGTCAACCCACCTCTCAGGTCTCATGCGTCACTGAAGTATTGAGCCCATCATCTATGATAGCGGTGCATCCATGATGCAGTTCTCCTTGATTAGACCATGTGCATATTCGCATAACAAATGGGCAATTTGTGTTGATGTTAGTTGTAAATTTTGAGATGCTAATGTGTCTGCTATGGATTGATGTTTTATTTTAAAGTTACTTTGAGATATGAGTTGTTATTAGTTTATGGTATGGCCGATTTATAATGATATCAACAATGTAATTACATTATGAATTATTCATGAAGGGCAGGGTCCCATTTAGTTAATGTCGCTGAATGATTATTTGAATAAGTTTAAGGTTAACTCTACCAGGGCTGCACAGTTACAATTTTTGGCTGCCCATTTAGATCTTCTCCAGTTCCATTTAGGATGCAGCGTGTATTTGTAGTGGTTGTGCATTGTAACCAAAGATCAAAATCTTTGCATATTTTATGTTCAATTGTGTTGCCAGTTGTAGGATTTTTGTAATGTGTTTTTGAAACACACCAAACTTTTGAACAGTAGTGTACATTGAAGCTAAGGGGGGCAATATATCTTTACTGAAAATATACTACTGTATAAATCTATATGATATATTAAAGAAAGAACAATGCCTTGTTTCGTTATTTATTGCAATTGGCAGACCATTTTAAAGTTGAAAAACACAGAAAAAAGTGGTATCTATTCAGGTGTTTGGAGGGGAGAGGTTGAGAAATTAAAAAAAATGGTGAAATTGAGGTGGAGAACATTTTATTAAATTTATTGTAAAACAAACTTTTTTTTTTTTTTTTTTAAGGAAAACTGTTACTGGTTACTGGTAAATCCACCTTTTTCAACATGCGGAGCTACTGCAATGCTTTTGAAAATATAGTTAGTAGTCCTATCTAGTAGTCCTATTAAAACTATCTGTCCCACTCAATAATGTTTCGTGTTCAGCAAGATCTCACACACCGGTTGAGATTACCTTACTGACAGCAGAGGAAAACTTCTTTATTATCCTGACATAGCTGGTCTCTGTCAGGCCGCTTTTAACATCTGAGGATGGCTGGAGAGCTGACTTGGCAGGCAGCACTGCTGAGATCACTGCAAGTGGCACACTTCCAAGAGCACAAAGCCTTCATCGTCAGCAGCCATCACTACAACAAATTGCTTTGGCTTTAAATGTCACAATGCAATAGGATGGTCCAATACTATTATAATCCCTATTCATATGCTTAAAAGTAATAGTTCACCCCAAAATTAAAATTTGCTGAAAATGTACTCCAAGATGTAGATTAATTTGTTTCTTCATGGGAGCAGATTTAGCATTAAGTCACTTGCTCACCAGTGGATCCTCTGCAGTGAATGGCTGCCATCAGAATGAGAGTCCAAACATCTGATAAAAGCATCACAATAATCCATGTGACTTTAGTCCATCAGTTAATTTACTGGGAAGTGAACAGCTGGCTCTTTGTAAGAAACAAATGTATCATTAAGATATTTTTAATTTCAAATCATCGTTTCCAGCTAAAAATAAGTCCTCATCCATAATATTGAAAAACATAAAAAAGTTGTCTTGTCTGAATAAGGAGAGAAAGCTTCACAGATCAAGCACTGTTTACAACCTAAAACAGTTCAATTTTATTCAGTTCAGTTTCAATTCCTCAGAGTTTTATTGTTTTGCTATTGCAGGGGATTTTAATATTCAGATAGATAATGCAGACAACACAACCACAAAATAAATTATAACTGTTTTAAACACTTTTGACCTGATCCAGCATGTGAATGGACCAACACACAAATGTGGACATACTCTAGATTTAATTATAAGTAGGGGTCTAAACATTTCATCCATTGTTAAGGATGTATCACTATCTGATTTTCTTTGATATATTGATCTCTGCAACCACTGAATCTAGATCTGTCTAGAGATGCATTCACGAAAACACTAGTGTGCTATTTATAGGAGAGCATAAGTCTAAGTGGACATCCATGACATGCGGAGTCCCACAAGGGTCAATTGTTGCACCGCTCCTGTTTAGCCTGTATATGCCCCCACTAAGTCAAATAATGAGACAACCAAATTGCCTATCACAGCTATGCTGATGATACCCAGATTTACCTAGCCTTATCTTCAAATGACTACAGCCCCATTGACTCCCTCTGCCAATGCATTGATGAAATTAACAGTTGGATGTGCCAGAACTTTCTTCAGTTAAACATGGAAAAACTGAAGTCATTGCATTTGGAAACAAAGGTTAAGTGTTCAAGGTGAACGCATACCATGACTCCTGGGTCTAACAACTAAAAATCAAGTCAGAAATCTTGGTGTGATTCTGGAGACAGACCATAGTTTCAGTGGTCATGACAAAGCATTAACTAAATCAGCATACTATCATCTAAAAACATTGCAAGAATTAGATGTTTTGTTTCCAGCCAAGACTTTGAGAAACTTGTTCATACTTTTATCACCAGCAGGGTGGACTATTGTAATGGGCTCTTCACCGGCCTTCCCAAAAAGACCATTAGACAGCTGCAGCTCATCCAGAATGCTGCTGCCAGGATTCTGACTAGAACCAGAAAATCTGAGCATATCACACCACTCCTCAGGTCCTTACACTGGCTTCCAGTTACATTTAGGATTGATTTTAAAGTACTTTTACTTATTTATAAATCACTCAATTGCCTAGGACTTAAGTACATAGCAGATATGTTCACTGAATATAAACATAACAGACCACTCGGATAATTTTAGTTATTATGTCGCCCGCAGTTGGAAACAGCTTCTAAAAGAGATCAGATTGCTAACTATTGCTAAAACAATAGTCACTTTTAAATACAGACTCAAAACTCATCTGTTTAGCTGTGCAGTTATTGAATGAGCACTGTGCAATGTCCGAACTGATTACACTATATTTTAATTATAATTATTTTATTTTATTTTATTATTTTAATTATAATTATTTTATTTAACTGTTTTAAACTCATTTTAAACCTTAAATCAACTTTTACATTTTTAAATAAGTTTAAGTTCCTTGTTTTATTGTTATCATAATTTTGTATTATTATTATTATTATTTGTTTAATTTTTTTAATGTAATGCACTTTGAATTACAAATGTGTATAAATAGTGCTATATTGACCGTATTTATATCATTAATGCATGTTACTGGTATTTTATTGTCAACTGTTCATCTGTGCTTGTTTTCCAAAGAAGAACAGTTTGTCTATGCAATCTCTTTTCAGAATTTCTCAGCTTCTGAAATTATTTTTAATTTTGGTATCATCGAAACCCTCTAAAAGTACAGTATAAGCCCAAACCTTATTTTTCAACACCTCTGCTCCAAATACTATTCCATTCACTCACTTTTCACCATCCAGTCATTTTTTTTCTTGTTGAAAACCCTGGTTCTCTTGGGAACACTTCAGGTTATGAAGGTGAAATTGTTTGCAAATGTTTTTAAGACAGTTTAGCCTTGATTTATTAATGACTGTAAGGTCAAAGCAAATGTAAAAATGCCATTGTGTAATAAATAATGGCAAAATGCAAGTCTTTTCGGTCAGTTTATCAAAAAAATGTAAGTGTAATGAGTCACTTGAGCACAATTGTAGCACAAACCATGCAGGATGAGTTATGCTGACATTTAATACTTTGCGTTAGGAGTTTGTTCAGATTATTAACCCTTACACAAAATAAATCATAATGTTCTTGCCTTAGCAAAAAAAAAAAAAAAAGGACAGAAAAGACAAGAAAAACTCCCTAATTAAAGACTGTAGCTCTGAGGAATCATTTACAATTAGTGGATGTTGAAATGACTTCTCAGTTCTCATAGATGGAGAGACTGATTACTGGTTGTGTTTGACATTTGAGACCAAACAACTTCTCAGAACTTCCTGCTGTTTCATGCACAGGTAATCACATCTTGTGTGTTTGGTTTCTCATGGTGTTTTTGATGATTTGTTGTGGAAAAACAAGACCGAACAAGATAGTTAAGGTTATATAGTTTCACCCACACTCCATATTTCTATGTCATTGGTATAATGTAATATTAATGATTAGGGCTGGACGATTAATCGAAAAATAATCAAAACCGAAATTCATAACCTCTAACCGACGTAATTTTCCCATGTCGGTTATCTCGGTTTTTTAATCCTGTTAAAACTTCCCCCTTAAAAGCATACTAGTGCGTGTGTAGCCACATGACTCTGCCTGTCAGTGGCATAAAAGCAAAACACGGAGGTGAAAGCCGGTTCAACACATACTGATGGCGCGTGAGCGGTGAGCCTTGCGTCTTCACTAAACTTTGTCAGTTGTATTTGTTTTATGGTTTGGACATTCAAGCGATTAGATGATTCGGATGTGTATTCTTACATCGAGCTCCCATGTTCGTGCAGCTGCACTGTGGCACGAACACTCATATAAACAGTAGCTATGAAGACCGCGTGCACAGAGGAACGCAGAAACTAGTTGTCAGCGCTGTCCTGTGATTTATCACTAAAGTATCTTAGAATCTCAAAACGTATTATAGCATGTTTGTGTGCAGCGAACATGAAGCACAAGCGCGTGCATAGAGAGCAGCGGTCGGCGGTCGCGCTGCGGGTTCCCGGTTTGTGTCCGTTCTCGGACTGTTCTGTGTATTTTTACTGTAGAAAAGGTTGTTCCGAGTCGAAACTACGATACAGAAAACTACATCAGTATATCATCATAAACGCAGCCGTTTTTGTCTTACGTGAACAGATTCATAAACAGATGAGAAAGAAAACACGTGCAGTATTTTTGATTAAAGAGACAACAGCCTGATAAACACGCTGCCTGTCATTAATGTTAATCAAAGAACAAAAGTAAATCATTCACTGATCTTGACTGAATATATTTAATAACTTGATTAATCTTTATTCTATTTATAAAACAAAAACTATGCAATGTTTTTAAACTTTTAATTAGTTTCTGTACCTGAAATTCTTTGTTGTTGTATGTATTTATTTATGATATTGCTAATTGATTTGTTTGTTCCTATCTTATTACTGACTGTTTACTTGTCGTTAACACTTTAATATTTGAAATTTATATTAATCTAGTTGTTTTTGCTATGGTATTTTTTTAATCACAGGCAAAATTCCTCTTGCAGTGTTTTGTAGGCTGCTGATTTTTGCTCATGTTATTCAGCTGCAACAGAATGCTTTGTAAAAATGTTTGACATCTAAATGTTTGACTTAATTTTTTTATTTTGTATTTTTTTATCTTACTGGAATCGAAACTAGGAATCGATAAGCAGACAGAATCGGAATCTGAATCGATAAAATTCAAACGATACCCAACCCTAGTAAGAAATCTTATGAACATAGATAAAATAACTGCTGATAGTCAATCATATTTACAGTACAAACCTTGTCAGTGAACTATGAGGGCAATCGTAATCGAGGTAAAATGTTCAATTAATCGAGGTTTTGATTTTAGGCCATAATCGTCCAGCCCTATTAATGATAATGAAACTGAATGAATATTTCCTGTTTTTGCTGTGGGAAGCTTGTACCTCAGCTGTTGGACCATGTGTCTTGTTTAAATGTCTAAATGTTTTTTTCCCCCAAGTATAAAGGGTGTATGTACAGTAAAAAAGCACCAGGTGAGTTCTTCCATGGCAAATGTTGCTCAGATGGTTTCATGAAGCTGAAAACTGTCCCAGCAGACAGACATATCTGCCTAAACAGCATGAACACTTTTCCACACCAGCAGGGTGGATGTAGACCGCTGCTTCCTGCTGAGACTGAGGCGGAGAATT
Organism: Carassius carassius; assembly: GCF_963082965.1. Taxonomy (NCBI): domain Eukaryota; kingdom Metazoa; phylum Chordata; class Actinopteri; order Cypriniformes; family Cyprinidae; genus Carassius; species Carassius carassius. The sequence continues at coordinate 10,546,418 of NC_081760.1, forward strand.
GCCTTAACAAAAAAGAATACCAGTGTGTGTTAATCGGAGTTGATTTTTCATTCTGGATTGGAGGAACTGCTTTTTTTTCCCCCTGTGCTCAGATGGTATCACCTTCCATTTTAAAGTGTTTCTTTGAGATTCAAAGCTGCTTTTATGAAGAAATATGGAGGTTTTGATTGAGCACTTTACTTTTGAACTTCTACAGAGTTTGTACTTGTTTGCAAAGAGAAACCTATTCTTCAGTTTAAGCTAGAAGATCTTCTGACCATCCCGCCAAAGGAGTCACATGATCAGTGACAAATTTAGATTTTTTTTTTCAAAGTTGTAAATAATAATTAAAAACAGATTATTGGAATATATTTTACAAGAAAATATTAAATCAAAATTTCTGCTTGAAAATGTCACTATTAAAGGGGTCATATGATGTGATTTCAATTTTTCCTTTCTCTTTGGAGTGTTACAAGCTCCTGGTGCATAAAGAAGATCTGTGAAGTTGTAAAGACTAAAGTCTCAAATCAAAAGAGACATTCTTTATCAAAGTTAAGGCTCTGCCATGTACACCTAAATCGGCTCATTCAAACACGCCCCTACATGTCTACGTCACTGTGGAAATATTTGCGTAATGCCGACCAAATGTTTTATGCAATGAAAGAATGCATGCATGGTTTAAGTAACCGCAGTCAGTGTTGAAGCAGTCATGTCAGATAGATGCTGTGTGTATCTAGGCGAAAGTGAAAGCACTTAATTTGGCCTTCCGAAAGTAGATGCATTTAGGAATCTTTAAGATTACTTACAACAGAACAGGAACACATTTTATGGACGACTGTTTCTTGAACCTATATGAGAAGAGGTAATTCTGACTATAGCTACCACAATCTGGCGTTTCTGAATCAGCTAATGTAAGTATGTTTTGTTTATTAGTTTAAGTGTTTAACTTTTGTGTGTGTGTGTGTGTGTGTGTGTTTGTGTGCACGTGCGCGGATGCATATGTGCGTGTGTGAGAGAGAGCAAAGGAGAGAGACAGGGTCACACAGTGGAGTCAGCTGTCTTAACTTGTGTATTGCAAACACATACGAGCTTCATCACTGTGTCTGTCACACCCCTCTGTTCCCCTTTCGGCCTTGAACTGAGGACTTTATTAACTGTCTTATTTTGTAAGATAAAGCTCACGAATATGGAAAGTTACATTTCTGATGAGTGCTTGCTGTGATCGGCCAATCACAATGCAATGGGTCAGTTGGCCAATCAGAGCAGACTGCACTTGTCAGAAGGAGGGACTTTGTAGAAAACAACATGTTTGAGAGAGGCGGGGCATAGAAGACCTACAATAATGAAGAGTATTTGAAAAATAATGTGTTTTTTTTTGGACATTGAAGCATGTCAACATTCTGTTACACCAAATACACAAAAATGATCTTTAAAAAAAGCATCATATGACCACTTTAAATTCAATGTTGCTTGTAGTTTCTTTGTAGTTATTTGTGAAATTGAATTGCACATTTTGAGTGAAAATTGTTTCAAAGTATCCTACACCATTTTTTGTCAGTACAGAAATAGTAAAAAGATTTTATTAGTACTATTAAATTTAATTTAATTCTTAAATATGTTAGATTTGATGTAATATATATAATATTATTTTTTAAAAATCCTTACACTTTGTTTAATTGCCTGAAAAGGTTTTAGAAATTTAATCATGTTAATTTAAAAATATATATTGCTATAATATAATATTTAATATAATATTACTTACTGTTTACGTCTGTTCGCTTGGTTTTATTGTATTTATTTGATATTTGTATTATTAATTGAGTTTTTGCCATGAAAATAGCCCCAGATGCTGACGTGGCTTTATATAAAATTATACTACACTATATACTGTACACTTTGTTTAGTCTTAGGTTTGTTTGTACATTTTGTTGACTGACCTAATTAAAAAACGTCCAAATTAATTTTAGAAGCTTATTTTATGTATCAGAAAAAAATATGTAATTTCATTAAATGTTGAAATGTTTTTTTTTCATCTGCTATAATGTAACTCCATCAAAGTTATGAAATTATACACTTTTGGTGGCATATGGTGCAAATTATTACTGGTTTGTTTGATGTCTTTGAGACGATCACAGATCATTCACACTTCAGTTTTGACTGAACTTGATTTGGGTTTAAAATGAATACAAAATAAATGAATACATAAAACATAATGCAGTTTTACAAAATAACTTGTATCAAAGTGCACAAGTTTTGTTGACTGCTGTTTGATATTACATGACATGATGATTGTAGAATTTATTGTCATGTGTGTTTACAGTTTCATCGAGGTTTCTACTGAAAAGGCATGACCTGGATCTGTTATGTCATGCATTATCAGCCAAACACATTTTTTTAATACATTGTAGTAGTTTCCAACCCGCAGCTCAAGTAGGAAAGTCGTTCAGCTGGTTTGTTTGGTAATGAGCTGATTCAAACTATGACAACTATGACATCTTATCTGATTACATGTGTACACATGATGGTATTTGTTAACACCATAAACTGAAGTTCTCCTTCAACTTGTAACCCATCTCATCCTGTTGTCTTGTCAGGGTCAATGGAAAAAAGTCATCACAGCATTTAATCTGTTTTGTGATGTATTACAATTTAAAACGAATTTTCAGTTTCATTACTCCAGTCTTCAATGTCACATAATCCTTCAGAAATCATTCTAATACTGTAGGCTGATTTACTGCTCAAGAAACGTTTCTTATTATTAATTTTGAAAGCAGTTTTGAGCCTAATATTTCTGTGGAAAACAATGAATTTTTTTTTTCAATGAATATAAAGTTCAAACACATTTAGGCTATTTGAAATTATTATTATATTTTTTAATCGTTATAAAAGTCTTTACTAACATTTAATCAATTTAATGCATATTTGCTGAATGAAAATATTAATTTCTCAAAAAAAAAAAAAAAAAAAAAAAAAAAAATCTTACTGACCCTGAACCTTTGAACAGAAGTATATTTATTTTTTGTATTTTATTTTTTATTATTATACATATAACATTTTGGCAACAGAGTTGTCATAAATTGATTAATCACAGTGTGATAAATAGTTGTGATTTATCACAAGTTTTGACAAAATTTCTTGCATTGAAGTACCCTTCTTATAAAGAAAAAAAAGGCAACATTGTACAGTTAATAAAGGACTTTAGTTGTCATATTAGTACAGCCAGTTTTAGTTTACTCCCTAATTCTGTGTGCTCTGTGAATTGTAAAATGTCTGTGCTGTAGGACTGAACCTTTGAGCAACAGAAAAGTCACACCTTTTATTTTCACCGCTTCCTTGGTTTCCATACATTCATGCACATCAAAGTACATTAAAGCTGCTATTGTTTCCTAATCATGACTAAGAGGCTTTTTTTGCGAAACAAATGAGGTTGTCTCTGCTAGCTTGCCTCTGGCATGTCAAATAAAGGCAAACAAATGCTATTGTATTTTGCATGGTTATCTTTTTTGCAATAATGTAGTTCTCAAAGAAATTAAGATTGTTACTGTGATTTTTACTGCGGTAAAGTGGCAACAACAAAAACATGGTGTTAAATTATTAATTTGATTAGTAAATATAATAAATAGTGTTCGACCGATATATCGATATTTGGCATTTTTCAAATATCGCTATCGGCCGATACATTTTTCTGCTTGGCTGATGTTTTCGGCATGCCGGACTTTTATTTTAATGATGCTGATAATGGCATCAGCAGAGCACACGGTGCTCATATTCTCCCTTGTTTACTGTCATTAACAGTTCTTTCTAATATGGATATAAGTCTGTCTAATAATCCGATAGAACGGTTAAACAAAGAAATACATGTATACAGAAAGTATTAGAACGATTGCATTTTTTAAATTATTATTAGTAACAGAAAGGCAAACGTTATAATACTTTAGCGTTTGCCGTCAGCATTTAGCAAATACACATTTATATAATTTAATCAAATCTTTGAATGACAAATGAACATTTAATTTTAACAATCATTGCAAACTTAGTCGAATCCAGCTGTGAGATCTTGTGAAGTGTGTATGTGTATCCAGTAGGGATGTGCATTTTAAGCAAAAGTAATAATCGATAATCGCTGGATATTATTCGATTAGTAGTCAAAAATCGCACCCCTCCCGCGCATGCACCCACACACTCACGCACGCATAAACTCACACCCATAAAAAGAGAGAGAGGGAGAGAGACTGTTCAGGCTTTCAATCTGTATGATAACAAACTGTTTAATTAATTAGAGAATAGTCTATCCTAGCCAATTGATGGTTGTATGATTGTTGAAACATATTAATATAACATAACTGAATGACGGCACTTATTAACATAAAAGTCAGTCGATTATCAACTGCTCACAAGGCTGTAGGAGCCTAGGACATTTCTATTTTTAAAATGAGCATGAACATTAATAGTATTTTTTTAAAACGTTTACAGATTAATTAGGATTAGAACAGATTAATTCAGACATGAATATTAGGCTTAAGGGCTGCCAACTTTTGAGTTCAGCTTATAGTGGGATTTGTGGGGGTGGGGCTTTGCGATGGAGGAGGGGCTTACAGAGGGGCATGGCTTGGTGTGGAAAAAAAATACAAACACAACATCCTTGCATCCTTGCATTAGCAGAAGTGTATTAAGTATATATCGATTGTCAAAGTATTTGGTATCTGTACAGAATTTCTTGGAAACAGCATAGGCCTATTAGTTACTAGCCTAAACTGGACAGAGACACGGAGCACCCTGTAACTCAAGCCGCCTTTCCACTGCACATGACATTCCGACACGATTGTCGAATTTCTCACTCTTGCGGCAGTCGCGCAGAACTTTCAAACTGGTCATGCAGCGAACGTTACCTTGGCATATTCACCATGGTAAAATTAATAATTTTAATGAATATAATTAATGTATGAATGCATCGTCACAAATCAAATGACCCCCGAATATAAAAACAGTGGGATTTATGGGGCTAATCAACGTAAATAAAGATTTTAGAATTATAATTATTCCTGCCATAACTATTCTAAAGCACAATTTCACAGAAATAGTGTTTAAAAAATAATGTTAAAGTGAACAACATATAGGTAATTTTGACCTTGCGCCGATAGTTTTGGTTAGAATACATCACATCCGGTCGGGCGGTTGCATATGGTCTAGCCGCAGAAGTTCAAATATTTGAATGCATCCGAAGTTCAAATCGGATCGAAATTTCTGCATACGCATCTGATCGGAACTCCACGCAGCTCCCGCACTACTTTCCATTGGAAATGAATGACTTCCGGTGTGTTGATTGTCGTTTGTCGGAGACAGTGGAAAGGCAACTTCACTGACCTGCCTGCGTTCACAATTCACACGGTGCAGGTGGGAGCCCTTACGAAAAATAACCATGGTTTTATTATAGTAAAACTGTAGTAAACCATGGTTTTTTGGCGTGTTGACTACCATTTGTAGAACCACAGATTTACTACAAATACCATGGTTAAACCATGGTTAATATAGCAAAACCATGGTTAATTTGTGGTTACCATGGTTTAACTATAGTAACCATGGTTTTTTGGTTTTATTTGTAGTAAAACCATGGTTAATTTTCGTAAGGGAGGAGGAACAGTTTATGGGAATAAATTGTGTATTTCCCTCACAATCGTCACAAAAAACTCACTACACTGTCTGTCTGGTCTCTCTGTGCATTGCTTTGCGAGATCATGCGGCGCAATTATTTTTTTTTTCCTCACTGCTGCATGAGTCTGCGTGAGAATATGGGGGTGTGGCGTGAGAGCGTGAGAATTGGATCAATTGCGTGAGTCTCATGCTGAATGCGTGAGAGTTGGCAGGCTTGGGCTTTAAACACATTACACGCTAAAACAGAATATCATTAAAGACAGTACATGCTAAAACATATTGTGAACAGCCTGAATGACGGTACTTGTGTGAACATTAATTTTAACGTCTGGGTGTATCTGCACCCATTTACCTAAATTCATTACTTCAGACTTATGTGCCCTCTAGAGGCTTGCGTTCTGCAAGTGAACGTCGCTTGATTGAGCCATCCCAAAGAAGCACAAAGTCACTCCACAGACTTTTAAATGAAATGTTTCCTCCTGGTGAAAGACCTGCCCAACTCAATCTGAGCAGCTGTGTCCTTTGCCATCTTCAAGAATCGGCTTAAAACACATCTCTTTCATCTTTATTTGACCCTCTAACTTTAGCACTCACTATTCTAATTATATTCTTTAAAAATCTCTCTTTCTATTCTTTTCCTATTCTATCTGTTTTTTATTTATTTATTTATTATATTATTTAAAAGCCCTTGCTGTACTGCATTTAGGCTAACTGAGACTTGTTATAAAAGCATCTGCTAAATGACTAAATGTAAATATAATTTAAAAATATTTTGTCATCTAAAGTATGTTTATTTTACACATTTATTTTTTTAAACCATTGTCAAATGATTTCAAATTTCATAAATATTAATAATAATAAAAAAATATCAGCTTTATATCAGCTATCGGCCTCACTGCTTTCCAAGAATCGGCATCGGCTGGCAAAAAACAATATTGGTTGACTACTTATAATAAATAATTATTCTGTAGCTCATCCAATCAAATTTCAGAGTCCGAACAAGCCTAATAATGATAAATATAATGTATTGTGAAATAAATATTATGTGATATATCTTTATCTGCTAAAATAATTTTGGACGTCCTTTGATTGCAGAAGCATGATTTCTATTGATTATAAGAAAGAAGCAGCATTCTGTCGATCCGAAACCTCCAAGTCTTGGCCTAGTGGTTACAGAGTTTGACTCCTAACCCTAAGGTTGTGGGTTTGAGTCTCAGACTGGCAATACCACGACTAAGGTGCCCTTGAGCAAGGCACCGAACCCCCAACTGCTCCCCAGGCACCGCAGCATAAATGGCTGCCCACTGCTCTGGGTGTGTGTTCACAGTGTGTGTGTGTGTGTTCACTGCTGTGTGTGTGAACTTTGGATGGGTTAAATGCAGAGCATGAATTCTGAGTATGGGTCACCATACTTGGCTGTATGTCATGTCACTTTCACTTTCAAACTCCTTGTTAGTCTTTTGTTTTGTTGTTGAACTGGGGACTTCTAATGGAGCTATTGTTTTCAACAGGATGGGGAATTCCTGGTGCGCACTCTCCATGTGGAGTATTTGGACGGGGGGATCCTAGACCCAGATGATATGCTAACAGACCTGGTGGAGGACAAAGACAAGGTAAGTCTATCGCGGTACTTGTTCACTAACACTACAGCTGGGCAGAGAGTTGGTTTTTTTCATGTTATGAATACTGTTATCTAGCATGTCTGGCTCTAAAATGTATGGTAGGTTTGAATGCAGTTACTTTTCCTGCAAGTAACAAATCTCTGAGTTCAGGTTGTTTAGTTCATTATTAATTTAGTTTTCGTTTGAATATAATGGTAAGTCTGTAATTAACTAAATCTATTGTAATATATTTGGAGTCTGCCAAGTTTTGTTGAGCTGTCTGGACATTCTACGTCTAGAAGCAGTGGGAACTTGCAAAACATGTTACTTCAGTGTGTTAAACTGACGTTTAGCTGGGACTTGTTTAACCTGTCTTCCCTGCCTTGAGGGGATTGGTTTACACACCAATGACATCATCACTATTTCAGGAGCTTCGTCTCCAGTTTGGAACCAGTTTGACAGCATTTATGTTTTTTTTTTTTTTTCATAATCATATAAATTGTTTTCAATTTAAGTGATAAGCATAATAATAAGTCTAGTCGCATATATGGAACAGATTATAAATTCTTACTCAGACAGGGGTTGAATAATTGCTACTAAAATATTCATATGATATTCAAAGTAATTAATGATTAAGTTACTTCTTTCATTAGAATTTTCATATTTTTGAGATCTTAAAACTGGTTGAGTTTATTAGGAATTAAATTGTTATTCTGGAGGAAGAAGTTGTTGTCAGAATTCAACCGTTTTGTTATTAGGGACATGGAAAAATAATTTGATATTTTCCTCCAAGCTGCTTTCTAATTTATTGTTTTTATGTATATGGTTTGTGTGCTTTTGTTGTGATATGGATATACAAATTACAAATAATAGATCTACCGATGTTGACACATGAAGATGCATGAAAAGTGAGTGTACAGTATTTGTGTATAAGAGGAGAGATTCTGTTAATTTAATATTTATGAAAATACATTAATGTTGCTAGTGCCAGGGTGTTGTTATGCCTTTAGGTGTTCTGAGTGTTTTTTTTTTTTAATATATAACCATGGAGTTGAAAGGGTGTTCTGGGTAGTTGCTAATTGCTTGCTAACTTTAAAATCTCTGATATTGTGGTCTCGAGACATGGTCGATTTTACAGTTTGTTGTCCACCAGGTGAAAATGAGTTGGATCACTTCCGGAAAGTACTCGAGACAACAAATTCCTGACAGTAAACTGCTGCCTCGTTCTACTTATGACATACTGACACAAAATTCAAATGATTTGCAATGGTCGCATCCAGTGTAGACCGAGTGTTAGGGTTAATTTAAACAGACCCTTAACACTGAGTTCCAGCAACAGCAAAAGTGAAGCTTGCGTTAATAATTTTCTGTTATCCTGTTTACATCTGTCTTCATATCCAAAGCATTTTGATACCTAAAATTGCTGTTTCTATAAGCAGCCCACTTAGATTTGGAACAGAGACTTTCTGACTCCAATAAAACCGCTTATTGGCAAACTTCTGGCATAAAATTTAGGCTGAATAGGAAATGAGGATAACTTTCTACTCTTTAACTCGCTGCTATTGATTCCTGCACGATATTGCATTCGAAACGCATTTTTCCTTTTCCTCCTGAAAGTGTTTTCCTTCCATTTAGACTGAAAAACCATTCTTGCAAACCCATTTTTCACACTGCCTGGGCCCATTATTGCCCATTATGCAGTCAAGCGGCTTTCGTATCTTATAATAATCTTTGTCATCTTTTGGAAACATTCCATTGAGATGAGGTCTCACCGCTAGTAGCACATGCTAATCAACTTTAATAGAAAGCCAGTGCGAGAGCATAACAGCATCTTCATTAGATTGTTCTTCACCTCCTACGGAGGTTGATTAGGGTGAAGTTGCCATGGCGATGGAATCAGATTATGGCCCCACCCCTGCTCTGATGCCACTAACCCCCAGCAAGAAAAGATGACCCTCGGGCCCTGCTCATGAATATTCAGTGCGGGATGATGAATGACGTGTAGTTGCTGTAATTGGGGCCCTGGTGGACTCTGTGAGATGGAGAGGTCATGCTGGGAGGATGTGCTGCACTGTTTCCTTTAGTCAATAAACACTTAATCACTCCAGTTCTTCACTTTGAAATGTAATATTCTTTTTTTGTGCTGGTATTATGAACTTTCACTCATTTTGGGTTGATTATGATGATCTTTGGTGTCTGCTTGTGTGGGTAGATGTCTGAAAGGGATCCAAAAATAATCATTATTTACTTGCTGTCATGTCAGACCAAATCTGATTTTGTATGACTTACTTTTTCAAGTGGAATGCAAAATAAGTTAACTAACAATACAGTGAAAGAGGGAAAAATATGTTGTGTGATTTATTCCTTAAAAAATAATGTTTGTTTCATTTTAGTTGTAGTAATAGGCTATGTATGGTTTCGTTGGACACTTTTTAAATGATTTGGAGAATGAAACGTCGGGTTGTAGATGTTTTAGCTAGTTATGTATTGATATTGAAATTAGATGGATTTGTTTGTGTGTGTGTATATGTATTGTTGGATGTTATTTGTTACACTCAAACGTGCTGTGTCTGTCAGTCATTGCCAGGACGCTCTTGTAAAAGAGATTTTTAATCTCAATGTGCTTCTTTCCTGGTAAAATAAAGGATTTATAATAATGTACATTCTGCTGACTTTTATTTTGACAGGTTGCCGTGAATACCTTTACAATTCTGTGCATGTGATATGATGCTTTTGCACAAATCAAACGGTCAAATGCTCATGTAGTGACTCTCAGAGCAGTTCTGGTGATGTTTTTCATGTGTTTTCATCCTCATTTAGTGAGACGGCAGATGCTGAAATCTCCACTAGCGTCATTCTGCGCTAAACTGTGAATTCCGTTTTTATGAATATATTCCACGATTCCATCCGAGTTTTCCACATTGCGGAAAACATAGGGCCCTACAATTATACCAGCACAATGTCTATTCTCACACTTTAACTGCTTCTATTCTTGAACACTTAATGATTATCTATTCAAAATCAAAGAGCAGTGCTGAGTCTAGGAGAACCTGCCGGTATCACACACACTCCAGAAGTGTCATGTTCAACTCAAGCAGCGGTCTAAAACAGTTTATTTATTCATCAAACGGACACGACTTTACTTCAAGAATGAACAATGAGGCATAGATAAAACAGCAAACGGAAAGAGCGATCTATATTGTGGTCTATAAATGAAGCATGTAGACTTTATTAGAGCGATAGAAAGACAAACGTTTCGATGAAAATGCTCAATATTCAATTCATTATGTACATTTACAATGATTCGGGCAATTTAATGGAAAACTATGTGAATGGCGTTCTGAGGCGAGGCAGGATTTTCTGTCAGCTGCATTTAAATCTGGGTCTGAAGTTTCTCGCTCTGTTCAGCATCCAGCAACACGTGTCTAAACAAACAGCAAATGCTGTCAGTGATTTCAACCACTAGAGGCCGCTCTCGCACTGTACAATGAAAACAGAGCCTTTTAAAGCCGCTTCAGCAATGGATGCAACCTGGAAAACTATCGGCATCGATTTTTGCCGATAACCGGTTGTTCCAGCAATCAACTATCATTGCCGATTAATCAGCAAAACCGATACATCAGTCGACCTTTAATTAAAACACTGGTGGAAATGAGAAAGCCAAATGCAGAATCAAAGTTCATTACAAGTTTTTCCACAAACTGAGATACAGTAAATATTAACAAATAAAAGGAGCACAGTGTTGAGCAATAATATACCCCATCAGGGAAATAAAATGACAGTAAAATAATGCAGTAAACGTTTAATTTAATGCATAAGATGTAACAAAAAACCCTAATGTACATAACTGACAATAATTCAGAGTTTCTTCAGAGAAACGCACCCAAGCCGAGCCGAACGGCATTTGGATATGAAAATATATGACGCGCGCTTTTCTCTCAATATCGAAATAGACAACAACAACAACAACAACAACAAAATCACAGCAGTGTGAAAGCAGCAGTTAAAAATGCATCTTATGAAACCAATGTGGATGTTTGCATGAGCTCAGTAAAGCATTCACGTCATGTCTATAGTATTTTATGCAATACGGTATTAAACATTATTATTAAATATTTGATTAAAGTGATAGTTTGGTTTGCAGAGATCAAAGCTTAATCTAGCTCAGGACTGTTTTGATTATCATAAACCAGTAAGGTATTTTAAGAGAGATTACTCTACCAGTCAAAAGTTTTTGAATGGTAACGTTAAGATTTTTGATTTTTTTTTTTTTTTTTAAGAAGTCTCTTCTGCACACAAAGCCTGCATTTATTTGAACCAAAATACATCAAAAGCAGTAATATTGTGCAATAGTTTTACGATTTAAAATAACTACTTTCTATTTGAATATATTTTAAAATGTAATTTATTGTTGTGATCAAAGTTGAATATTCTCCGGTCTTCAGTGTCACATGATCCTTCAGAAATCATTCTAATATGCTCATTTGCTGCTCAAGAAACATTTATTATTATTATTATTATTATTATTATTATTATCAATATTCAAAACAGTTGAGTACATTTTTTTCAGGATTCTTTGATGAATATAAAGATCCAGAGTTTAGAATTTAGCAGAAATAAAAAGCTTTTGTAACATTAAACGCAATACCATTCAAAAGCTTGGAGTCCATATAATTTTTTATTTTTATTTTTGTATTGGGGTGTAAACATTTTTTTTTATTCAGCTGTTTTCAACAACAACAACAACAACAATAATAATAATAATAATAATAATAATAATAATAATAAATGTTTTTTGTAGTTGCAAATCAGTATATTAGAATGATTTCTGAAGGATCATGTGACTGGAGTAATGATGCTAAAAATTCAGCCTTTAAATCACAGGAATGAATTACATTTTAAAATATATTCAAAACAGTATTTAAATAGTAAAAAATCTTTCAAAATTGTACTGTTTTTGCTGTACTGTGGATCAAATACATGTACAGTCATGGCCAAAAGTTTTGAGAATTACATAAATATTGGAAATTGGAAAAGTTGCTGCTTAAGTTTTTATAATAGCAATTTGCATATACTCCAGAATGTTATGAAGAGTGATCAGATGATTTGCATAGTCCTTCTTTTTCATGAAAATTAACTTAATCCCAAAAAAACCTTTCCACTGCATTTCATTGCTGTCATTAAAGGACCTGCTGAGATCATTTCAGTAATCGTCTTGTTAACTCAGGTGAGAATGGTGACGAGCACAAGGCTGGAGATCATTATGTCAGGCTGATTGGGTTAGAATGGCAGACTTGACATGTTAAAAGGAGGGTAATGCGTGAAATCATTGTTCTTCTATTGTTAACCATGGTGACCTGCAAAGAAACGCATGCAGCCATCATTGCGTTGCATAAAAATGGCTTCACAGGCAAGGATATTGTGGCTACTAAGATTGCACCTAAATCAACAATTTATAGGATCATCAAGAACTTCAAGGAAAGAGGTTCAATTCTTGTAAAGAAGGCTTCAGGGCGTCCAAGAAAGTCCAGCAAGCGCCAGGAGGGTCTCCTAAAGAGGATTCAGCTGCGGGATAGGAGTGCCACCAGTGCAGAGCTTGCTCAGGAATGGCAGCAGGCAGGTGTGAGCGCATCTGCACGCACAGAGAGGCCAAGACTTTTGGAAGATGGCCTGGTGTCAAGAAGGGCAGCAAAAAAGCCACTTCTCTCCAAAAAAAACATCAGGGACAGATTGATCTTCTGCAGAAAGTATAGTGAATGGACTGCTGAGGACTGGGGCAAAGTCATATTCTCCGATGAAGCCCCTTTCCGATTGTTTGGGGCATCTGGAAAAAGGCTTGTCCGGAGAAGAAAAGGTGAGCGCTACCATCAGTCCTGTGTCATGCCAACAGTAAAGCATCCTGACACCATTCATGTGTGGGGTTGCTTCTCATCCAAGGGAGTGGGCTCACTCACAATTCTGCCCAAAAACACAGCCATGAATTAAGAATGGTACCAAAACACCCTCCAACAGCAACTTCTGAAGAACAATGCATTTTCCAGCACGATGGAGCACCGTGCCATGAGGCAAAAGTGATAACTAAGTGGCTCCGGGACCAGAATGTTGGAATTTTGGGTCCATGGCCTGGAAACTCCCCAGATCTTAATCCCATTGAGAACTTGTTGTCAATCCTCAAGAGGCGGGTGGACAAACAAAAACCCACTAATTCTGACAAACTCCAAGAAGTGATTATGAAAGAATGGTTTGCTATCAGTCAGGATTTGGCCCAGAAGTTGATTGAGAGCATGCCCAGTCGAATTGCAGAGGTCCTGAAAAAGAAGGGCCAACACTGCAAATGACTCTTTGCATAAATGTCATGTAATTGTCGGTAAAAGCCTTTGAAACGTATGAAGTGCTTGTAATTATATTTCAGTACATCACAGAAACAACTGAAACAAAGATCTAAAAACAGTTTAGCAGCAAACTTTTTGAAAACTAATATTTATGTAATTCTCAAAACTTTTGGCCACGACTGTAGGCTTGATGAGCAGAAGATACCTCTTTAAAAACAATGTTAATGTTAAAAAATGTTTGACTGGTAGTGTATATTGTGAATAAAATTTTTATCCAAAAATAAAACATCTAATCACTTACCTTTATTTTGTTTCTTATCCATATTATATACTTACGAAAGGAGATGTTAGGCAGAATGACCTGTCATTCAGTTAATTTTCATATAGTAATTAAATTATCACATTTTGTGTGTCAAATATATTTATTCGTATAAATTATTTGTATAATAATTGTAATTACATAATTAGACTATCTTTTATTTATTTGTCATTTATAACAGTATTTTAACTAATTGCAAGAGCTGAATAATAAATAAAATTCTATTGATTAACCAGTGAAATAATCGACGATTAGTCGATTAATCGTTTTAATAATCGTTAGATTAATCGATTATCAAAAGAATCGTTTGTTGCAGCCCTAATGTCAAACCTGGCGCAACATACACAAATCAAATGTTAACGCAGTTTTTAAAGTTAATTATTATTATTTTTTTAAATTCAAAACATTTGAAATAAAGTCTTTTAGATAATTTGGATAATGTTGTTTTGAAGTTCAGCAGCTCATCATCATTCACTTTGATTATATAGATCAAAGAAAAACATCACAATGAATAGATAATGACAGAATCTCATTTTTGGATAATTTTTTTATTTAAACGAACACTTAATTACAGAAAATCAACAGAAATATTTAATTTAAGCTTTTGAGACAGATGAAGAAGGATCGACCCTGCACTTTTGCTCATTGAGTGAGTGGTGGATACTGATTTCTTAAATTATTAAACTGATAATTTAGAATTTAAGAGACACTGAGGCAACTTCCTGGATTAATTAGGTTTTGGTTATATTTACTCCTGCCCTCATTCTACATGCTTTACACTGCTGTCAGCTTCAAAGATAAATGTTTAAGAGCAGCACAATACAGGTATGTCAATATACCTGATATCCGGCCCTATCATACGGACCATAAAGGATTCCTCACCCACCTTTCCGAGCTTATCATACGTACAGCCACCCATCACTTTGTCTGAGATGAATGGTGATTGTGTGTGTGTGTGTGTGTGTGTGAGAGAGAGAGAGAGAGAAAGTTTCTCTGATAAAGCACCTACGCCCCTATGATAACAGAGCACTTTACTTTCCCAAGATCCGCATTACCTGTACAGCCCTATCATTCACTTCCACTCACTGCCACTCACTGATGCATTATGGGCCTGTCCCTGTGTGCCAGTGCTGTCATAACAGCCCATCAGAACGGACAGGTTAACAGCCATTAGAGAA
Source organism: Carassius carassius (assembly GCF_963082965.1). Lineage (NCBI taxonomy): Eukaryota > Metazoa > Chordata > Actinopteri > Cypriniformes > Cyprinidae > Carassius > Carassius carassius. Next base: position 10,561,479 of record NC_081760.1, read on the forward strand.
GAGAGTTTTATTCGGCACCTAGTCAGAAAAAACTCCAAATGGAATTTGAACAGGTTTCCCATTGGCTTTTACATTGTAATTTGGGACCAATCGTTTCTGATTCTGATGGGGAAAATGATTATCTTAAATGCTACTTAATGAACTGAAATTTATATGTGATGTATTTTAATAATAAAATAAAATAAAAATAAAAAATTGTTTTGATTGGAGTCATGTTTTTTTGTTTTGTTTTTTGGTTGGAAAAATCTAAGTACTTTTTATTTTACTAGGCCTATTTAAACTATTTAATTAGATTTTTTTTTTTTGGTGATCAGACGGGTGAGACAGTTTTGGCAGTATTTCAGCATGAAACAGAAATATTTTGAAATATTATTAATATTATAATTGAATTTTTTTTAATGTCTTTTTAAAAGTAATTTATTCTTGTGACAAAAAGAATCAAGAAATCAGGATCCTCCAGAAATCATTCTAATTTGTGGGTTTTCTGTTCAAAAACATTTGTTTTTAAATTATTATCAGTGTTGAATCCCGCATACTATTTTTGTCAACCATAATATATTTTTTTCATGAATCTTCAATGAATAGAAAGTTAAAAAGAACAGCATTTATTTGAAATGGAAATCTGTTGTAACATTATAAATATCTTTATTGTCACTTTTGACAAATTTAATGTGTCCTCCTTCAATAAAAGTATTAGTTTTCTTCAAACAAAGTTTTACTGATACCAGACATTTAAACAGTAGTGTACATGTATTTTCCCCCCTTTTTTAATGTGAAAGTCGCAGTATATTAAAGTTCTTTTATGCAACAGTTGTAATCTGTTTTTCCTTTTTACAGTGACCTGGGTTATGATACAGTGTATATATATATAGATGTACATTTAAAAAAAAAAAATCTTATTACTCATTATCTTCCAATAAAACCTTTATCTGTGGGAAAAGAGTGAAATTAGCTATTAAAAGGATTAAGAAAGAGGTTCTGAGAGATAAAAGACAGTTGTGATTGTTTTAATTAACTCCAATGTTAATTCCGATCCTTCTGTTTTTGTGCAATTGTGTAATTTACCAGCTTTTGATTCATCTAGCATTTCTCAAACATTTGTCCCTTTATTTTAGAGTTATTTATTTAAGTTTTTTTTTTTTGTCACGGTCATCCTTGTGATGTTTTTTTGCCTCGTAAATAGGCCTAATGAATTTGCGGTGGTAATTAGCACATATTTCAAAAGCTAATCAGAATAAATGACTTCTGAGTAATTGATGTAATTGTAGAGTGCAAATTAATATTCATTGTGGTGTGTCTCTAGGCCACAAACATTTAAAATATATAGCAGGCCAGCATGCATTTTAAGTCAGTAGTTAGCATCACTGGCATGCAGCTAATTTTGAAACACATTTGTCTTTCTTTCGTTTCACGTCTGTCGTCATTGAGAGTGTAATCATGCTCGTTGAATAGAGCCTGATTGCTCGAGCTGAACATTTAAATATTGCGGTTTTCTCAATTTGCGGGCATTGTTAAGCACTATTCAGCTAATGTGAGCTTGCGGGTTCATTCGATTACTTTTCAAATGCAGAAGGATGATTCTAATAAAAAAAATCATGATATATGAAGTATTTGATTGATTAAGACTATTCAGAAACTTGGGAGATAGCTGTGGGAACTCATTTTCACTGATGAACAAAACGCAGCAATGATTTCATGCTTTGATTTGATGCCACAAAGTCACAGTTTCAGCTACTTAAAGCATTCAGGAGTGAGTAGAATTACAGTACAGAGATCGACTGAAAATATGATGACCAATGATCTGAGCTACTTTTTATTCATTTATTAATATTTTTTATATTCGCCAGCTTTTTTGGCCTTATGTTCACAAGTTGCGTGTGTGTTTTTAATGTGCTATGATGTATCTTTTTGTTCCTTAGGTAGACAGACTTGTGGATTCTTTTCTGAATTACCATAATTATTTTTTCATTTGTTTCTATGGCAACAGCCATAACACAGAAGAGGTTCCATGTGCAGCTAATAGCCATTTCATTAGCAGTTGCTAAGGTGTTCAAAGTGGCTTGTAGAGCAGTAATTTATGGTTGCTAAGGTGTTCTGGGTCTATGATATTTCAGTCTCTAGATTTACCGACTACGGTTCAATTGTTTGGTGTTAGTAAGTGCTTTTTTATTTTCATCAAGGATGCAAATTAAAAAATAATCCTGAAAAATGTATCATGGTTTTCACAAAAATATTTAGCAACACAATTGTTTTCAACAACAATAATAATAATATTATATTTTTTGATGGGTATTGTTAGGGATGTGAGGAGATCTCGTGGAGATCGGACTGGTCTCGCGAGAACATGACGATATCCTCGCAGAACAGTGTTTTTAGTGTTTACAGTAGAGCTGCACAATTAATCAATTAAAGATGGCGATCTCAATTCAAACACCGATGTGATTCGGGAATGACAACGATTCAGCTGTTTCACATCGCGAGTGTCAGTGGAGCACGAGAAGCACGTTTTGTTGATGTCCATGTTAATTTATCATGCTGCAGCTGATCCAGAAAGAGCAACACAAACTGTTTTTTTTTTCAACCACACATTATTATTTCTTTGTTACAGACATTTAGATAACAGCAGTACTGATATAAAAGTTTAAAGTTTGGGTATAAACACTTATTCTCTCTACAGTAGCGATCAAAATGAAAGAATTTTAACACGTGTATGTATTGTAACGCTTATCCTCTTCCGCAACAAGATGGCAAAAACTGCCTGTTTAAAAAAGTATTTGTCACTGAATCGTTCATTCAAAAGATTCTAACTGAGACACTGACTCCCTAATTTTTTTTTTTTTACATTTAGTTCAAATGAATATATATGTATATATTTTTTCAAGACCTAAGCAATGAACATTTTATAAATTGTAAATTATTTTGTTTAGTTTTCTAATCTTGTTTTTAGAAATGTGAGAGAATCGTGATCTCCAATTTATATATATAAAAAAACACGATTCCAAATTTATCCAGAATTGTGCAGCTCTAGTTTACATGTTGTTTATTGCTGCGTAGAATTTATTAAAATAGAAGTTTAATTTCATTAAGTACAAGCTGATTTCAGAATGCACATATATATTTTGTAGCATTTCGTGTTTTTCAGTTGAATAAAAGACAATTTTTCCCTATATATTTTATCATTAAGGATTTCTTCAAAAAAGTCTAAAAATCTTGTCTCGTTCTCGTAAACCCAGTCTCGTGTCTCTTCTCATGGGATAAGTGTCTCGTCACACCCTTAGGTATCATGTTTGATACTTTCTTGTCAACATCAGTGAAACATGCAGCATACTTGATGTGCCTACATCACGTGCTGGTGATTGGTTCTGGTGAGGCTGAGGCATCAAGGAAAAACAAGGTCTAAATTCACCCCTATACCATTAAATAGGGCACTATTTGAGGGGACAGCCAATTTTAATGGTATCTGAAATCTAAGTGGACATTATTGAGTTCACTTTTGCTACTTATTTGGTTATATTTTTATTTACACGTGGTTAAAATGGGTTTTACTGTTGAAATCTACAAATAATATAGTTGAACTACGGTCACTATTATTTAATATGGCTGTCAACACGTTCTCCGACAAATGGAAGCGATGAGACCGGTTTCCCCAAGTGGGTATAACCGCAGACCAGAGATCTCCAAAATGGGGCGTGAACTCCAAAATTGGGCAGAACCTCCAAAATGGGGCGGGGTCTCCTTTCGCAAAGACTTTCACCATTGGCTGTGGCTTCAGCCAATTGTTACTGACTTACATTTCAAAATAAAACTTTATGAATTAAACATTGTTTCTAGTTTATCTAAAATAAAAGATGCAATATAAATAAATGTTCTACATGAGAGCAGAGCCCAAGGCTCCTGGCCAGTGGTGATTGGACCCAATTCTGAACCTCTGCTTCATGGTGTAAACGGGAATCAGTCAGGAGCCGTCCCAGCGGAGGGGAAAGATTTTACTCTATCGCTTTATTCCAAGCAACGGGGCCGTCGCGGGACACGAAATTCGCAGGCTAGGAGGGGGTAGTGATGCTGGGTGTAATTAAAAAGGTGCCATAGTCCGGTGAGTCTCATATCGCATAATCTTATTAACTGTTTATGTCCTGAACTGCAACTTTCTTTACCATGCTATTCAGCTGCAATCCCGCCATTCAGTCAATTCCACTGGTTAAGGTAAGGTGTGGATATTTTAAGAAACACTAACTGACACAAGCAATAAAAACTTCAGAATCAGCTGTTGGGTGGAGTTTGCACTGAAGTGGATTGGGGGAAAATTGTGCATGCGTATCATCGGCCTGTCCATCAATGGGAGGAAGCCACACCCCGTTTTGGAGTTCCCGCCCCTATTTGGAGATCTCCGGTCTGAAGTTATACCATTCTCGGTTTTCCAGATTTGGTCAGGTGATGTTCGACATATACCCTATTGGTTTGTTGTGAAATAACTCAAACATATACTGTAGGGCTGTGCGATTAATCGGAATCTAAATAAATAAATAATCTAAATAAAATCGCGATCTGAGTGTGCGTGATTTCTAAATCGCTTTATAGCACGATTTTCCATGGCCCCGGTCTCCTGCAGTATGTTAACTGAACCAATCAGGATGCTGCGCGTCTAAGTGGAGCGCGAGAACAGAGCAGACTGGGCATATGCCCAAACTGTCAAAGTGGCTGGATGTCATTCATTTTCAATGTAAGCCGTCGTTCAGCAGCGGCGAGGAGCGGCACGGCGCGACTTGGCCATTGAGAGCATCGAGGAGAGTTGAAATCAAGGCAACTTTATGGTAATGAGCTATGACGCGGTTGGGCAGCAACCAATCGGAACGTAGAAGTCCACCGCTTGAGAGGATTCCAGAGAACACAGCTCTGACCACATTAGTTCCCAAGCACAATAGAGGACAGGTTGATTATTGCTGTTTCGGGTTTGCAATAATCTATGATGTGTCCCTGTTTGCGTACAGGGACATAAAAAATAAATTAAAAGTGATACCTGGACCAAGGTGTCTGAGATTGTTCATTTTCCTGGTGAGTTGCTGATGTGCAGTAATGTATGAATAATAATCTAATGATATAATAAATAATAGTACTGTAGTCCCAGTTTACTTTTAAACAAATTTCCCTGATTATACTTACATTAAGTAATGTTTATACTTGATATATTTACTTAAGTAGCATTTTCAATGCAAGACTTTTACTTGCATCAGAGTATTTTTACAGTGCTTTATTCAATATTAAACTCCAGGTTTAATACTGTCACTGTCTGTGATACGTAGTCTTTTTTTGGGGGGGCCCATGTTAACGGATCAGAACGTTCACACTGCATGCAGTAAAAAGATGAGAACAGAAAAGATTATAAATAGAAAGGTGTGAAAAGATTTAATATGATCTGAGCACACGCATCTGGTTTTGTTAACAGAGCGAAGAAAATCTGCGTGCGAGCAGATAGATTCGCGCTCGCGCATGATTTTAATGTGCTTTCACCTTACAATAATGTGCTCTCGTTGCTGCTTCTGAACCACATACACATAACTTACTGTATACGCACTGCAGAAGGAGTACGTGTAAACCTTGGGCAATATTGGGCAAAACATATAACACCTGAGGCACCGCTACAGTCAGCTCTATGACCAATGCAAGGCAAAAAATAAATAAATAAATAAATCCCTGAACACAGGTTTTATTTAATTTTTTTATTATTATTTTTTGCCATATGTCTAGACATTTTGTTTGACATCTTTACGTGATTATTTTGACTTATTTCTGTTTTAGAGACATGTTACAACTTTTTTATAAAGCTCTCATTGGTTTTCTTTTGGAAATATGTTTCAAATTTATACTGAATGCATTTATGACTGTAAAGCATGTCTGTGTGTGTCAAAATCGTGATTAAAATCGAAATCGCAAAATTAATAAAAAAATCGTTATATATACATATCGCACAGCCCTAATATACTGTATGTTTTTTTTTCTGTTCTCAATGTTCTGGGCTGCTGTTCCCAAAATAATCAATGGTTTCTTATGATACTTTTTGGAAACACAACCCTGTTTGAATGCACTGTTAGAAGTGAGTGAACGCTCTCTGTGATTGATTCTGTCTTGCAACATTTGCATGTCTTCAGATAAGCAGGAAAATAGTTCTATCCTACACAATTATTCTCTAACACAGTTCATTCTTCCAATACAATGCATATTGTACTCATTCATTTTTTTTATTAAATAAACAAAATCACTGAAGAAAAAAAAAACAAACAAATACCTTAGTATAGATATTTTTCATTTGAGTATCGATACTTCAGGTTCAATACACATATCCCGAACTCAGCACACAGTTTAATGAAAAAGGTACAAGGTATAAGATAAAAGTATAATTTCATTGTAAATTGATTATTAAATTGTTTAATTAGGATTTATACATAATTTCCATGGCAGAGTTAATGATAAATCCTTTCATCTACTACTGGAGCAACCAGTTTTAAATGATTATTAAATACATGAAACCGTATTAGTGGCCTAATGTATAGGGAATAGTGAATGTGTGTGGGTGGTGTTGGCGCAGTGGATAAGACACATGCCATTGGCGTGAGAGACCCGGGTTCGAATCCACTGTGAGACACCAGTGTCCCTGAGCAAGACACTTAACCCCTAGTTGCTCCAGAGGCGTGCGACCTCTGACATATATAGCAATTGTAAGTCGCTTTAAGCTAAATGAATAAATGTAAATGTAAAGGAGCGATTTCGGATTAAGCCTAGGTGAGTTCGACTTCAATCAGTGCTGCACAGACCGTGCTTTATGACAGGGGGTCGGCAAGCAAGTTTGGCATCGGGCGAAAATTTTCACGCTATATGGCGGGACAGAACATAGTCAAAGGATAATAAAAAAAATGAATTGATGAAAACTGAAAACTAGAATTGCCCGTGACAGACTGTTACAGTGTCTTTTGTAACTGGTAGTGAGTTGTTACTCTGTGTTAAATCCTGTAGTAAGACAGTCATTAACAAAAAGCCACATTTGTGTCGTGGTGTCTTGTCCGGGTTTTACACTGGATTAATTAATAAAGCAAAGTAGTGACATATAACCTGGCAAATATCTTAATTCACCAACTTGCAACACCGCTTTGCTAAAGGCCACATATATGGGAGATATGGTGATAAAAATAACTCAAAAAATAAAAGAGGACTTGAATAAGCCCATTAATGTTTGAATGATGCTCTGAACGAACTATGTTTAATTTCCTCTTTCCATATTATGAATAATAAATGTGTATAATTTTAATTTGTAACTTATTGTAATAATTATGTAGCGTAGCCTACTTTTACACATTATTCCTTGGCATCCTCCCATACTAAACTTTTGTTTGCATGCTGGAGGAACGCTATTACATCGTGTGCAGAGTGGTGTTAACATTTAAGCTAGCTGGTCAGAGAAAATGGGACTATTAAAGAGTTTAAAGAGGAATGTTGACAGCGGAAATATGGCATAAAAAAAAATTGAAACACAGCTATGCATTCATCCTACCTAGTTTTTTGAATGCAAAGCCGAATTGAAATCACTAAAGACGAAGTGATTGTGCTTACCACTGGTGTATGACGTCAAAGTATGACATTCATTAATATTAATCACGTTGTCAGCATTCGCTCGAACTGATTTGCTGAAATCAAAACAGAGACTTGAGCACCAACCAATGAGATCTACAATTAGATGAAAATCTACAATTTTCAGTCATGAAAATAAAGAAAACTCTTTGAATGAGAAGGTGTGTCCAAACTATTGGTCTGTACTATATATATATGTGTGTGTGTGTGTGTGTGTGTGTGTGTGTATTTGTATATGTATACACGTTGGGGCAGAGCTGACTGCTACCAACCACGTCCATCGGTGGCGGATAATGGACATTCCTTCAGATATGAAGGTAAGCTACGAAATAAGCTGGGGGCTCCGTGCGGGGGTCCCCAGACGAATAAGTAGTCGTGGACCAACAGCGGAGGTCTATCAGGTATGGAGGGACTAGTTGAGTGGCATCACTAGATCCGTTGCAAAAACTCCATTTATGCCAATGATATTTCTCGACATGGCGAGTACAGTCCGCCATTAAATAAGACTGCTGCCTCCACTGCTCTGTGGGTAGTCTTCCGTGAGCATTTCGTTTCCTCAAGACAAGGCCGCGTTGGGGACACGCGAGAGGTTTGCGCACCTCTCTCTTCACATTAATCCACTCTCTGCGTATGCTATCACTTCACCGTACAAGTCCTTCGGCGATAGGGTAAATGTGACGGAGGCAGGTCTTGGATCAGACTGGCAGCCTTTAGCATGAGCCCTGCACGGAGGCGGCACAAGAGTGATGGTCGTTGTGTGGATGGGTTGGAACAGCGTCCACCTTCGGTAGCTTCTTGTGTGACTGAGCAGCCCTCTTCAGGGTCCGCACTGCTCACCCCCAATCGGGGGGAGGGTCTAGAAAAGGTGACCCAAACATTGCCTGTTCCCTACACTCCTGGGCGGCCCACCGCTGTCGTCAAGGCATCCCATTACGTGGTCGAAAATATAAATCGAAACTATTAATTTTGGCTACATGGAACGTACGCACACTTCTTGATGTGCAGATTGGAACTGACCGACCACGCAGGCGCACTGCCCTGGTTGCGAGCGAGCTTAACAAATACAACATTGACATTGCAGCTTTGAGTGAGACCTGACTCGCAGGAGAGGACTCGCTAATAGAAGTTGGGCAAGGATACACCTTCTTTTGGAAGGGCCTTCCAGAAGATGCCCGCCGCCTATATGGAGTAGGTTTTGCCATTAAAAGCAGACTGCTACAGAACATCCCAGAGTCTCCTGTGGGAATCAGTGAGCGGCTGATGACTTGGCGCATTCCCCTTGCGAAGGGTCGCTATGCAACCTTGATAAGCACTTATGCACCAACTCTGGATGCTGAAGAAAGCATCAAAGATGGCTTTTACGAGTCTCTTGACAGAGCTCTTCACAAAGTTCCTCACACTGATAAACTTATGCTTTTGGGAGACTTCAATGCCAGAGTAGGCACCAGCAACATGCTCTGGCCTGGGGTAATCGGGAAACATGGTTTAGGTAACATGAACAGGAATGGCCTGCGACTCCTCTCCCTCTGCTCTGACCATAAAATGGTCATAACCAACACAACTTTCCAAATGAAAAATAAATACAAAGCATCATGGATGCACCCCAGATCAAAACACTGGCACCTACTGGACTACATTATAACCCGGCAACAAGATCTACATGAAATCTCCATCACCCGAGCAATGCGTGGGGCGGAGTGCTGGACAGACCATCGGCTGATCAGATCCAAGATACACCTAAAGGTCCGACCTCAACACGCCAGGCAACAACCCTCAAGTCGGCTCAACAGTCGAGCTTTAAAATATCCTGACATCACTGCATCGTACCGTCGCTGCTTGGCTAGTAACCTTTCCTCCACTATAACTCATCCCCTACGCAATACAGCTGAAAGTGTATGGGCTAACCTTAGCTCAGTTATACAACAAGCCGCTTCCGATACAATTGGTTTCACCTCTAAACATCATCCAGGACTGGTTTGACGACAGCTCCCTTGAAATACTCAACCTCCTGGAGGAGAAGCGTAAAGCCCTATCTGCCCACCTCTCCAATCCACAATCTCCCTCTCTACGCTCACACTGGAATAAGATCCGTGCTGAGGTGCAACGACGGCTTCGCATAATGGAGAATGACTGGTGGCTCAGGAAAGCCCATGAAATTCAAGGTTATGCGGACACCAACAACTCTCAAGCTTTTTACGATGCAATAAAATCACTATATGGACCCCAAAAACGCAGAATCACCCCTATCAGATCTGCAGACGGCACAATTCTGTACAAGGACAAACAAGAAATTCTTGAGCGTTGGGCTGAACATTTTAACACCCTCCTTAACCAATACAATCCGACTGAACCCACTGTCCTGCAGCACCTTCCACAGCTCCCACCTGTGCATGAGCTAGATGACCCTCCCAGATTCTCAGAAGTCCTGGCAGCAGTACGAAGTCTCAAGGACAATAAGTCTGCTGGTCCTGATGGAATCCCTGCAGAGGCTCTAAAGAAAGGCGGGTATCTGCTCACCAAAAATCTCCACCAACTTATCCAGATAATATGGGCACAAAAAGCTGTTCCACAAGGCTGGAAAGACTCTCACATTGTTACTATCCACAAGAAAAAGGGGGACAAGTCTATCTGTGGAAACAGTCGTGGGATATCCCTGCTCTCTGTGGCAGGGAAAGTATTAACAAAGGTCATGCTGTTTCGTCTTACTAAGCACATCACAGAGAGAATCCTTCCTGAGTCACAGTGCGGCTTCAGAAAGGATCGGTCCACCTCCGACATGATCTTTGTTCTACGCCAATTGCAGGAGAAGGCTAGAGAACAGAATAAAGATCTGTTCATTGCCTTCATCGACCTGGCAAAGGCTTTTGACACCATTGACCGCCAAGTCCTTTGGGTCATTCTGGAGAAGTTTGGAGTGCCTCCAAGGTTTCTGGAAATCCTACAACAGTTTCATGATGGCATGCAGGCTTCTGTGATTGTGGGTACATCTCTATCCCCCTCCTTTCCTGTGCAGGTAGGAGTGAAACAGGGGTGTGTACTGGCTCCAGTGATCTTCTATCTCTTCCTGGCAGCAGTCACCCTCCTCTCCCGCAATTCCCTCAGCCCCGACGATGGTGTTTGCCTACAGTTTCGTCTGGACGGGAACCTCTTTAACCTTCGCCGCCTGCAAGCCATCACCAAGACCACCACCACCACAATTCATGAACTGCAATACGCTGATGACTGTGCCCTCCTAGCCCATAGCCCTACTGCACTGCAGCACACACTGGATGTTGTATGCGCAGTCTACCAAGCTTGTGGCCTACGAGTCAACATCAAAAAGACTGAGATCATTGCACAGACCAAGGCCCCCATCCTTACACCTCCTGAATTCTACATCCATGGCACACCAGTAAAGGTTGTTCAGCACTTCTGTTACCTCGGAAGTATCCTAACACCCACCTGTCTCATAGACAATGAGATCCAGGCACGCATAAACCTCGCCTCCTCTGCCTTTGGTAGACTTCGATCTCGAGTCTTTGCTAATAAAGATCTCCGTACCTTCACCAAAGCGGCCGTCTACCAGGCAGTCTGTGTTTCCACCCTGCTGTTCAGTGCGGAAACTTGGACTCCCTACCGCAGGCATATCCGGTGCCTTGAGGGCTTTCACATCAGATGCCTCCAGCTCATACTAGGTGTCACATGGAAAGACAAAATCCCCCATGCGGACATCCTACAGCGCACTAACTCCAGCAGCATGGAGGCAACCATTGCTAGGCGGCAACTGCGATGGGTTGGACACGTTATCCGCATGCCCTCCCACCGCCTACCCTGACAGGTCCTCTATGGGCAGTTATACGCAGCCAACAGGAGACCTGGGGGTCAGAAACGTCGCTACAAGGACCACCTCAAGTCGACCCTGAAAAACTGCAGCATCAACCCTGGAGTCCTGGAAACAACTGCCGCCGGCCGCCAGGAATGGAGCTCTGCATGTGGTCTGGGGGCCCAATTGATCGAATCACATCGTACCCAACACAGAACTGTGCTACGTCAGCGCAGACACCAACGCACCCAGCCACAACTACACCCATCCTCAGATTCAGCACTTACATGCCCCGACTGCGGCAGGACATGTGGCTCTCGGATTGGGCTTTATAGCCACCTTCAATGGCACCGCCGACAGCAGCGGCTGCCTCAACACTCCAACAATGCATCCTAGAAGTGACGTCATCTTCGAAATCGATGGACTGCATAAGAAGAAGAAGAAAGAAGAATGTATACACACATTTGTATATAAAATAAATGTTAAGATTTATTTTTTTGCATCCATATTAATACAAATTATGAATTCATTTATTATTATTATTACTAATAATAATAGAAATAATAATAATAACTGGGGCTTAAAATAAATAAATAATTATTATAATAAATACTTTAATGATAAGGATGATAATAATAATTATTGTGATAACTGTTAATATTATTATTATTATTTTTTTTACATTTATTTATTTTAAGCATCACTGCTTTAATTAATGTGCCGACTTGCACTTGAGTTTCCTTTCTAAACTGTTAATTCCAGGCCTCCAGCGGAGCTCCATGGCGTCTTCATTAGGCCTCACACTCTTCGTAACACTTGACTGACAGCTTGAGAGTGTTTCTTGAATCTCAGCTCATCCTCTGCACTGTTAATTTGCTAACTCTTCACATAAGTGACAAGTCACACATATCAGCGCTCCCCGCGCACCACTTCAGAAGAGGTTAGCAAGTCATCCGCGGAGGATAAAACTAATAAAACACATTGAGCAAAAAGCTCGACTGCAATTTAAAATCGGAAACCCGCACCTGGGTCCCTGCCCTGCCAACCAATCAGCAGTCATCACGCCCTCTATTATTATTATCAATTTTCACAGGCGTCTGCTACTCTAATTAATCGTCTTAACGAATGGGGCTTTCTTGATGAGATAGCAATGGGTCTGAATAGCCCTCTTGAAACACTTGGTTTGTCTGGGCTTATCAGATACACGCTGTCACCTCCGATTTCTCTGAGAACATCTCAAAGACTTGATGGATTGTAATTGTTTGTCTCTCATGGTTTAGTATAAAGTAATGGCTTTTATTAGAGATGTATATGTTGTTTTGGGACAATAAGAAATATTTCTTAAGCAGCAAATCAGCATATTGGAATGATTTCTGAGGGATCATGTGACACTGAAGACAGGAGTGATGATGCTGAAAATTCAGCTTTAAATTTTTTTTTATTGTAATATTGGTTCACTTTTTCACTTTTTTTTACTATACTTTTGATCAAATAAATGCAGATTTGGTTAGCAAAAGAGATTAAAAAAAAAAACAAAAAAACAATTCAGTAGATGAAACTAGAATGTGAATGTTGCCAGCACTGTGCCAGAGGCTGGTAAAGGATGTGTGCATGTGCCCTCTGCTGGGAGATAAACACTTCCTATGGCTGATACCAGCAGGCAACATGTTTAAATGGATTTCATTTAACCTGTTGCAATTTTAGAGACATGACTAATGATATTCAAGTTAAACGATTTACACACACACACTTGCTTGAATTAGCTTCACATGTCTTAAATATTTCATTGGAATTCCTAGTGGGGTTTTCTAATTGGAGCCAATCCCAGAATCCCACTGGAGTAATGCAAGAATCCCTTGAGAGTCAAATCCGATCCTAGTGGATAAACTTGAATTCTTACAGGGTTTTTTTTATTCATATTTCATTGTCAGAGACTTGTTGCAAAATTGCATTTTATCATATTGAAAATCATACCAGTCCTGTTGAGAACTGTGTTTTCTTCAAGATTTATTATGTTGTTGATCTACTAGTTGTTTTGTCTTATGTCAGAAGCCTAAGAGAGAATTCCCAGTAATATCCTTTAGGATTGATTCCAAATGTTTATATATATATTGTTTTTAGTGTGTGTGAAATTTTGAGAGATGGAAGGGGATGTTGGATGGACGGATGATTAGGTCAGATTGACCCCGCATTGGATGTTTCTGGCTTGTTAGGCAATGCAAGATGCCTGATTAACGCTTTGGATTCCTCCACGGAGACCGTGTGCTTATGTTTTTCAATGCATCCTCCCTTTTCCCCACAGGTCAGACATTAGGAACAAAGAGGCCAAACATTTAAGTGAGATGGACAACTTGCTTCCAGTTTCTGGGATGTCAAATGCCTTGTAGTCAATTAGTCTCAAGCTGTGCTTGTGTGTGTGTGTTTGATTACCACCATAGCAAGGCTCTTAAAGCCAGAAAATGAACATATCATATATTAGAGTGTCAAAAAAATAAAACTCCCCGCAAGTGTCAATGTTGCACAAATGTGTTTTGGTCTCCATGGTAACTCCCTAAAACCACATAATAATAATAATAATAATGAATATGGTTCTATTGTCTGATTTTGTATATTTCTTTTGTTTGCATCTAGGTCAATGATGTAATGCTTCAGATGTATTAATTATATAAACTGTTGCACTGGTGTAACTGGCTTTTATTTTATTTAATTAAAAAAAAATTTTATCCATGCATTTGTGCATTTATTTCCACATTTCTGCATTTATTGAATTTTGTATGTGTGTATGTATATATATATATATATATATATATATATATATATATATATATATATTAATAATAATAATAATAATAATAAAAGTTTTGTCTGTCAGTTTAGTGTAACATTCTTTATATTCATAATATTTGTAAAATGTACTATACCTTGATATGTTGACATTTTACTATTCAGCTACACCATTTTAAATTTTTAGAGTGATTACATCAAAATGTTTTATTACAAAAAAAACAAACAAACAAGAAAAAACCTTGACAGGTTTTTATATATTTTTTATAATCACTTCATCTTTGTCATTATTTGTTATAGACCTACCTTGGTGCTTCCTGCTGCTCAGAAGTGCAAATGAAATATCACAGGAAGTTTCAGAGCTAAAATCAAGTTCACACGCATTCAGCATGTTTCCAAACGTGTGCCGCAGCCGCAATTCCACATAAACCCCCTGAAGCACGGATCTGAATGGAGAACAGCACCCTCCACTCGCGCACACACACATAGATGCTTTGATTTACTGCAGGTTCCAGTAAAAGGCAGCTGTGCTTGCACAGCGCACCCTGCGACGTGACAGGTCTTATTATTATTTATAAGCATTCATAAAGAGAAAGGGTAAATTTGTCATTAATCTTACACACACCACAGCCCAGGGGGGATTTTGGCACATTGTTAACCACAAAGTAGCTCACGTTAAAAAAGCCCACTCATTCATCACAATTCTCATGTGAACACATCCGTCATGCTTTTTCCCCTTCCAGCAGTCTAATAATTAGCTCTCTCTAGTGCTAAGCTAATGTCAGCTGCTCTCTTAGACCCTCCATCCGTCCCCCCCTTCACTGGCACATTTACCCCCCTCAGATGCTCCAGAGGGGCTGACGCTCAAATGGAAGGAGTGATTAAGGAGAAGAGGGGGTGGCAGAAAACCTGTGGAGCAGAGTTGCCACTGTAACTGCTTTCTCTTTGACCCACTCTCGCTCTCACATTCTCACTTTCTCAGTTTCATTCTTTGCTTAACTCTCCTTTTTATTTCCATCTAAATTCATTTACAGCACAGGTTCACAAAGATTATTTATTTATTTTTTTGGTCAGGCAAACCCATTTATTAGGGGTGTAACGGTACGCAAAAATCACGCTTCGGTACGTACCTCGGTTTTAAAGTCACGGTTCGGTTCATTTTTGGTACAGTAAGGGAAAGAAATGCAAACATTAAACTGCAGGTTGTTTATTACTATAAACTTTTTTAAACAATTTGTTTACACTTTTTTTTTTTAAATACTTTTTAATAAAGTATATATAAAATGAAAAAAGAATAAGAAATAAAATACTGCTGCAAAGTTCTCCACTAAATAAAATACTCTGTCTCAAACCAATATCATATAATAAAATATAATGAAAAATATAAATAAATAACTATGATTACAGTTCAGCATTACCAATCCCAGCTTGTAGGCCTGCTCATATTTAAAAAATATATATAACTTTTCCAAAGTGTAAAGTGCAGCATCAACAGTTTCAGTTTTTAGACCTGCTCAGATTTCGTTATTGCGTTGGACCGATTGGAATTAAGAGCAAAGGTCTGTTTAAATGCCGACGGGAGCTGCGTTTGAATTACAATCGTTTTTTCCTAGTTGTAGTGATGTTCACACTCGCGTGATGCCTTTTGAAAACCTTGGGCCGGTGACACACTGGCATATTGCACCTGTCAAACATAGTCTATTTCGCCGTCAATACTGTTGACGGTGTCCTTTATCAGTAGGCTTGATCCCTCAACATGAAGTATAGATATTGTTGTCGTGAAGACAAGATCCTGGTCTGTCGGCGAACTCCTTCTATGTCACCTACAGTAGCAGCAGCGCGCCAGGCACGATTCTGGTGTGTAAATACACAGAAAACGCGAAGCAGCCGTCACGCAACTGACACGCAGCAGAAACGCCACGCTCACGCCATGAAGCCAGTGTGTCACCGGCCTTAGAATCAGCTGCAGGGCGGGATTTGCGCTGAACGCGGAGACTTCCGCCACTTAATATGTTCGTTTGGAAACACGAAAATGTACCTATGTTCTGCACACAAAATATTGCATTCTGTCATTTGGTACACATGTTCATCGTACTGAAAGCCCTGTACCGAAACGGTCCGGTATGAATACACGTACCGTTACACCCCTACCATTTATACATATAATATTTTGCTTAAATTGATATTTCAGTAGTTTCGCAGAATCGCAACACATTTACATGATCATAGTTCTCGTATGTTGGTTAAACATGACATGCATATTTTGTGTTTTATTTGGATTGTATTTATTTATTTGTTTGTTTGTTTACTTTAGGGAAAGATCTTTTTTAAAATAATTTTATTTACAAAATTTATACTGGTAACTGATTATTTATAACTGATATAATTTTCTTTGCCAATTCAAAGTTGTTATGGTGTAACATCTTGATCATATTTTAATGATCAACAAATTGTTCCATTATAGTCCAAATTATTATATTTTTTTCAAATATGTTTAAAAAAAAAAAAAATTCCATTAGGGTGACTAAAATATTGTTATGATATATGGAGTATCTTTAATTTGATTTTATTAGTTAAAGTGTGGTAATGTCAAGTTTTTGGATACCACCATGCTATTCAATGAAGTATCTTACAATACAGTAAATTGTAAATATATAATCTTCGCTTTATAAATATATAATAAATATATAAATCTATAGTTTTGCCTTTTGATCCCATCATTGTACCATGGTACTGCTTCAGTATTTTGTCTCTGGTGGCCACTCAAGTCACGTTGAGTCTCTCACTCTCTCTCTCTCTCTCTCTCTCTCTCTCTCTCTCTCTCTCTCTCTAGCACAAACACTCACACACACGCACACACACACAGACAGAGCTGTAGGTGTGTTTGATTAGCAGAGGTCAGGCGTCATGTTCTCTTCAAAGACTGTGAATGAGGTGCTTAATTTCCTGAGTGTTCACAGCCTGTCTCTGCGTCTCCAACACTTTGTTAGAGGAATTCAACTGAGATTGTGTGTGTGTGTGTGTGTGTAAAAAAGGCCTGAAAAAGTGAGAATGAAATAAAGAATACATTGTTAGGCTGCAATGTCATAAATATGAGAAAATACACAGTAATAAATTTTTACTTGTTTATTGAACATTGTCATCTTTTATCACACTGTATTAAAATGATAAGCCTTATTGCTTATATGAAATGGCAGCAGCAGTAATAAGATAAGGAATTAAATTATTTAATTATTATTTTTTATTTGCATATGTATAGGCTTTATGCAGTTGGCAAGCAACATAATGATCCCAGATCATTCTATAAATGAATGATTGGCATATTAATATAGAATCTCATTGTTATGTGGTCACATTTATTTTGAACATGACTTATCCAGGTACGTTTCTTTGGTTATGTTTTTAGAGGACTATTTATTTATAAATTTTTAGCATTTATTTATCCATTTGTTTGTGAATTTATTTATTTATGCTTTTATTTGTTCATGCATTTACTTATTTCTTATTTTGCATTTATTTGCTTGTTTATGCATATATTTGTTTTTATTTAGAGGGCACTTACTTGCGAGGGCATTTGATGTGAGATAGTTGGTGTATATCTGATGGTCTTGTTTGTGTTATTGTGTTATCATGTTATTTTGTGTTCTTGCTGTTTTAGTTTTGGTTATATGTTGTTTTATTGGAAAGCACTTTGGCCAACATGAGTTGCTTTTAAATGTGATATACAAGTTATAAACAATACAATACAATTTATTTTGTGTATTTATTTATGATCTCTCTCTCTCTCTCTCTCTCTCTCTCTCTCTCTCTCTCTCTCTCTCTCTCTCTCTCTCTCTGTATATGTATATATATATTAGGGCTGGTAATTTAACACGTTAATTAGATAAATTAATTATGGAGAAAAATAACGCATTAAAATTATTAACTCATTTAAGGCACTTGCCCCACCCCAGATCTATGTGGATCATCTGCCATTTCATACAGTTGATTGAAGACTAATATGAGGCTGGGCAACAACTTACTGCTTATGGAGCCTAGAGAATATCCCTAAAATTCAAGATATGTGGCAAAATGCAACGTCTGTTTGTGGATTGAGACTTCTTCACCGGCTACAGGCTCTAATCCTCATTTGCACTGGGGTCCTGAAGTGAAACAGCTGGGCAGTTTGATAGCCGAATTATAATATTCCGCCTAATAAAAATAAAAGTAATACAAATTATTATCAATATAATTTAATACATTAAGAGCTTGATATCGTCTTGACTTTCGACAGAGACATCTGCTATCGTTGATACTGTATGTTTGACTATCGTCGATACACGATACTATTGTCTATTGGCACAACCCTATCACAGACATCGAATTTGCATTCTCATGCAGCCCATCTGCTGTTTTTGTTTCATGCAGATATGTTTTATGTAGTATGTACAGTTTCACTCAGCGGAAGTCAGACCGTTCTGCTTTTGCTTCAAATTTCGAAATTATGCAATCTAATTTAAACAAAAACTATTCATACTGCGTGTATGCAGCATCTTTTTTTGGATCGTGATTAAAATGTAGTGGTTGCCTCTAATTTTAAATGGAAAGAGCACAGGCAAAGTCTTAGTTTGTTTATATGAAGAGATTTCTTTTATTTGCTTTATTTATTTATTCATTTATTTGTTTTGGGATTTGTTTTAAAATTTCTGTTTAGTCTTGTTGTTTGACATTTCAATTTCACATTGAAATGCACATAGACTTTTTTCTGAAAATTATAAAAAAGACACCTTTTTATTTGTAATTTGTTTTAAATATCATTTTGTAAAAAAAAATCATGAGAAAATCATTTGTGAAATCAGTACTGTGAATCATTTCACAATGTGCGTTGAGTGAATCGTTAAATCCCCAATTGTTACAGATGAAGAATGTTTTATGTCTTTTGTATATTACCATGTGTATTTATGTATTCATTTTTCTGTGGGATGCCTTGTTTTAGGCTGGAAGCTCTTATACGTGTGTGTCTGTGTTTTAGCGCTTACCCAATACTCTCTGCAGGTGAAGCTGCGGCCCAGGTGTGTCTTTTGGAGAGGTAATCTCACACACCTGGAGCCGGTGTTCAGCACACAGGGCTGCCGATCTCAGATTAGTTTGGTCTTCTTTTCCTTAATCCCTGTAATTCCTGCCTTGTTTACACGGCATCACCCGCCATCAAGGATTTTACCTGTGTTTGTGAAGGCCTCAGCGCAGGTCACACAGGTGTGATTGATGTCGATGCCCCTCTGTGGGCAACCACGGTGGGAGATTTAGATAGATTTAGTGTTTTTGTCAGGTTTATTTGTCATCTGGAGTGAAAGAAAACACGAATGAGAAGATGAAAGACACTACAGGAAACCGGAGCAAAAATTAGGAATGTGATATAAAGTAGGACTCTAATAACAGAATCAGTGGTATTTACTGTATAATGCAAAATGTCACAGAATTTGCCAAAACTTGGATGAATAAATAAAAAATAAGGCTGTATAATGAATCACATTCCAATATAGACTAGTGTCAATGAATATTAAACTGCAAATAGACTGCTTTTAAATAAATTGACAGAAATAAGTTACAGTACATTGTACTGTACAAAAACAAAAAATACAGCTTATTAAAACATGACATAACATATTTAAGGAATATCACACAATGCCAAACAATTTTTCATTTAATTTAAACCGTAAGCCTCTGTTTTTCAAATTGAATTTGTTTATTTGTTTTAAATATTCATTAAAGTTTCATGCATTTATTTGATTACAAAATGAATGTATTTGATAATATATTTGTATAAAATTACAAATTACAGTATCCAGAAAAATTAAAACCAACAACACACAGTCTGGGTACTATTTTTGAAAATAATAATAATAATATTAATTTGTTAAAGTTTTATGAATTCTAATGAAAAAACACTTATTTTTATGAAAACCCAACCCAGAAAAAAAATTACTGAAAGCACAGAATTTAAGAAAAACTAAAATGGATTTCATAGGGCTATAATATCAGAGGAGGAATTGTGGAAGAAAAGTTTGAAATAACAACAAGCTCTTCTCTGCCTTCTTGATGTCTTACATCAGCTTTTTACAGAGGATCCTGCTCTCCACAGTAATGCTCAAAATCGTTATCATTTTGACAAATTAACAGCTTTTTTACTTGTATGGCATGACAACAGGCTCCATCTCATTAGCATGTAGGTGGAGAAGATAATAGATTAGAAGAGGAAGTGACATTAGTCAGCATTGTTTGACTTCATATTTCCTCAGGCCAATATCTGCATTTGAGCTGAGAGAAGACTGTGAGATAGCTGCTAACTTGATTGCAAATCAATTCACTGGATTTTGTCACACATGAGAAAAAAGTTGCAACATTTGTTTTGGCAACTGGTTCTTCTCTGTTTATCCATCTTTCTTTTTGTATCTCACATTCAACTTAAAATGTGACTTTATATCTCAAATGTATTTGCCACAGTTTTGACATTATATAATGACTGACTATATTTTGCACATTGTGACATTTAGAATTTATATGCTACAAAATTGGCTTTATGTCTCAATTGTGACTTTATATCTCAGTTTTGACTTTTTATGCATCAATGTGACAATCCTAAAATTGTTACTAAATCTCAGACTATTTAAATTTTATATCTCACAATTTTAACTATATGCCACAAACTGTTTCATAGTCACATCGTGTATTTGTCAGCGTAACTTTATATCTCAATTTCTCACAAATTTAAAGGGGTCATTGGATGCAGAATTCATTTTTACATAGTGTTTACATATAAATCTGTCTTAGCAGTTTGTGGACACAACCACCCTGCAATGCTAAAAATCCATTCACTCACTGAATAGTAATTTCTGAATAGTATGACATATAGCTCAGGCCCAGCCCACGACTGTTGACTGACTGTCCCGTATTAGCATATTTCCACCCTCAGATAGTTAGGTGTGTTGTAGTTGGATGTAAAAATTAACATAAGATTCTTAATTTTCTCCTGACATCAGAGCCACTGAGGACGCAGTGGATTCATTTTGTTATTGAAGGTAACACACCTCCAAATACACAAAAAATGGAAGAGGGGGTGTGGTGAGCAGCTCATTATCATTTAAAGAGTCATGCACAGAAACGGGTCGCTGTGAACAGAGCTGTTTTTGACTGGGTAAAAAGGGTGTTTACTCTACAATGAGGAATTTTATGTTACAGACATTTCATGAAGGCGCTAAGAATTATACCAACTTTTGGAAAATGGGCATCCGATGTCGCCTTTAAACTTAAAATTTAATTTGGACTTTGTATGCTAAAAAATGGACTCGTCACAATTTTGTCTTTATATCTTAAATTTATTTATATGCCACCACATTGACTCACTATTATGACTTTGTCATAATTTTCCATAGTTTTGACATTGTGCCACAATCTGACTTTATATTTTACATTTAACTATATTCCACAACTACTTTATATCTTAAATTTTTTATGTCACAAAAGTGATTTTTTTCTTACAATTGTGACCGTATATGCCACAATGAGAATTTATCTGGCAAAGTTGATTGTATATCTCATAATTTTAACTTTACTTGCAACAAATTGATTTTGAATGCCACAAAACATTCTTTTTCACAACTGTAACTTTATATGTCCCAGTTTTACAATTATGTACAAAACAATGTGATTATTTAGAATTTTTTTCCCACTCAATTACCTTTTTTATGTTTAACTCTGAGGTAAAATGGGTTTCCATTCATGTGATTGAGCCGTTGACTTAATGATTGAACAGACAGTGTTTTGTATTTGTTTCAGTTTCCCCAGTTTCAGACTAAGGCACCATAACATCGCATCTAATGATCTAGAACAAATTTAAGTGAGCTTTAGATGTTAACAAGCAAATGTTTAATGATCGCACCCCTTTAAAACCCAACCGTCATGGCAGGGTGCTCAAAAAGCAACACAATGAATGTGTATGGCCGTATGTTCATTTCCCAGTAGAAATCGAATCATAAATTGAAAAATCATACAGCATTTTAACAGTTTTGGGCTCTGCCAGCAACTCTTTCCTAAGATCGAGAAATGCCACTTACTCTGTTGAGACCTAATAGTCTATATTCCTTTAATACAAAAATATACATTCACATGTCCTCTCAGAGGTTGTGTCGTTCATGAATACCTCTCAGTAGAATAGAAAAGCTGAGAGTGTGTCCGTGTTACAGCCCTCACGAGAGACATCTGTGACCTGCCTGGCTGCTTTTATGAGGGAAGGAGTTTTCATAGTGTTTTGTTGTTGTTCTGTTTGCAGCTCTTTGATTGGCTGAAATCGATACACACTTTTTTCTAGTCACACACCTCTACGATCTTTCAGGAATAATGTGCAGCATGCATACACACAACTGTGGTGATGGATATCCCAGCCCGCACACTTCAGACCCAGAAATAGAGTTTGATCAGGTATGAAGCACTTAGAGGAAGAACCGGAGAGAGACGGCCATCTATCAAACCAGAGGAGAAGTGATTCCCCAAGATTACTTTTCCCCACTCTCTCACATTTGCCATCTGATACGGACGATTTCGGTTTATTTTTCAGCACGAGAAATGTCAGGCCATCGAATCACACGGACCGGGCACAATATTTCCCCATGATTGATGATGCGTATTCCTGTCGCGTGTCACCGGTTATTGTTTTCCTGAGAAACAGTCACAGATGCAGATGACTTCATATCGAGCTTCCGTCTCAACCTCCCTGGCGTTTTTTTTGTCTTTCATTAAGCCGTTGCTTCCTCTGCCAGGCCTTTGACATGATTGGAAAGGAGAGTGTGCGTAAAGAAGGGAAGTGTTAATTCATTAGTGGCTGGCGAATGAATTCATCAGACGGCCGGCTTTATGGCCGCTTGTCAACGTGCCAATCGGAGACGGTCAGAGACCACAGCGTGCACAAACATATTCTCTCTCATTACCGTCGCCGTCCTCAGCTCATAGTGCTACCGTGACATAATGTTTGACAGCTTCTGATTCCCTTGTCACATCTTATTTGACCATTGATGCTTAACGCATGTGCTCACAAACAGACACTTGTCGGCTTGGGGTTTATTTTTTAATTTCATTTTAGATTTGTTTATCATACTGCCTGTCGTATTTATATGATTGGGAAAAATGCTGTTAGCTATTCGACTGATGCATTTCACATGAGCTTTCAGCCGTTACGTTAGAGTCTGTTCTGTTCTGAGACAATTAGCGGTTGCTGGTGTAATGTGTCTAATTATTGTCTGATGGCTGTGTATCTTAACTCATTAGTAATTACTTATTACATTTCGGGCCATTTGAGGCACCTGATGGAATAATAACATCTCTCACCAAGAGATAAGTGTGTGTGTTATTTTCAGTATAGCATACTAACATACTCCTTGCAATATATTTGTGGCATGTATGCTGTGCACTGTTTGCTTGGTTTGTTTGAATGGAAAAACAGGATTGCCTATATCTGCCAACATATGAATAGCAAACACATCAAGGAGCACTGTATCCCACAACGCAATGCACTCAACTTGACCTTTCCAGTGTGGAGAATGAACCAGCAGTAGCATCAGCTGTGATTTTAAACATCTTCCTGATTCATTATGTGATTGGACTGCCAGCATCAAACATGCTATATATATTCATGTTTTGCTTTGTTTTGGATTGGTATGATTTTTAAGTTATAATATTTATTATGAATTAAAATTAAATATTTTATAATACATATTTTAAGAAATGTTTTATTTTATGATACTATTACTATTATTAATTATAATTTTTAGTTATTTTAAATGAAAACTATTGTAAACTTTTAGTGTTAATGAAGCTTAATTTTTAGATTTTTTTAGAAGTTTTTAAGTGTGTCAAAACAAGTGTCAAAAACATTTCTGGGCCAGTGTAACTCATCCAGACTTTCTCATACTGTACATCCAAAGGAAACCACGTCTGTTTTTCCAGTATTGCATTCATAGTAATTTTTTTTTATTAATATTGGCCTGTGTTTTTCACATCATATATGTCTGAGTGAGAGTAAATTATTAGCATTACACTGATAAACCAATCTACCCTCCACTGAACAAATCTGTGTGCCTTTTTTTTGTTTTGTGTATACTTTTACATATATGAGCTTGATCAGTAATGTCCTATTCAGTGTTAACCATTTTCATGCTGTAATTTTTGTTGGATAAATGATTTGTGGATTTTGCACAAAACAATAAAGAAACAGTTTGATCGATGCTATTATATTGGGATCTCCAGTTCTCTTTGTTTTCAGCATTGTGTGTCCTGTAAAATAAATATGATGTGTATATACAGTATACATTTTGAATGTTTGTAAGTTAGTGATGTTTTTTTTTCTGTTTTCTAATCGGATTTGTGTTTGCTGTCCTCAGCTGAAGGCTGTGTTTGAGAAGATGGAGCTCCAGCAGAGGGCGATGGTGAGTCCTGGAGGGAGTGTGGCGTCCGGTCGCTCCAGCCCTGACCCCTCTGAACCTGAGCTCAGCGTCCTGCAGCCCTACCTGGGCAGTGAGATAGAGGTCACCCCCTCCACACTCAAATCAAGTACGTCAGAGCTGGAATTCACATGTTCTCATCAATCACAAAGAAAAAGATGAATCATGCCATCATTTCTATTCCATTCTATTTGAATTCTATGAATTGATTTTTCTGCCAATTAAGTACTGTCTTTGATCTTATATGTTAGATGGTCAAAATTAAATTGGTGTTGTTTTAAAGCCTTATTCAAAATACAATTATAAATGATTATAAAAAAGACTTAGGCGAATGAGGTATATTAATTGTGGGTTCAGTTTGAATCCCTTAAGCCTCTAAGGGTTAAACAGTACTTTGTTTACAAAATGCACAAGTGTCTTTCATTTCTAGTGACCACAGGCCGACTGAATGGAGAACACATCTGTATGTGTATATCAGCATAAGTGTGTGTGGTGGTTTTAACATGTGTCTGTTACACAGTTTTTAGTAACAGAGTTGTAGTGCATGTGTAATTGCATTATTAGCAGCCCATAATTGAGCTGTTTTAGTGTATGTTTGTGTGGTCTAGTGTTAACCCACTGTTTTGTATAATGTTTTTGGAAAGACACTAGGGTGAGTAAATGATAACAGAATTTTTTTTTTTATGCATCACTATCCCTTTAAGACTTGTTGGTGATGACCAACCACAATGTCCTAGCAACTACTCAGCAACCGATTTGTGGCTAATTCTCGCTCAATGTTTGACTGTCACAGCTGTATAAATTCAAATGAATGCAAACGTTACTCTTGCCATTTCTGAATCCATCATTTTGACTGCTCACTCAGCCTTGCCATGGCTAACCTTCCCATAATGCCCCTCTCTGAAGCCAGACTGGAGGCAGATGCCCCAGTGTACTCCTCAAACATTGCCATGTCATTACATTACATTACAGCTGCACACACAATGCTCGTCTCGCTCATTTATCAATTAAATGATGCCGGGACAAAGGAACCATGCACAATGTAGTTTAGGAGCTGTGCCGGTGTGTGTGTGTGAGTCAGCACTTGGGATCTGTTGTTGAAACGCAGCCGGGGCGACAGGGACGTCAAAAAGGAGGCTTATTGCATCAGTGGCACTAAAGAGGAGGAAAGGCTTTCACGGGATCAGGGTTAACTTAATTAGAGTGTGTGTGTGTGTGGGGTGCAAACAGGAATAATGGCAGCATTTGAATCCGTATATGCTTGGCCGGGCCTTGGTTGACTTCAGAACAGTGTACGCTGATAATCTGGTTAGTTGATGTGGATGTTGTCCTTTTAAGTTGCTATACTTGGAGGGCAAAATTGTCCCTAGATGTTTGCTATAAATGAACATCAACAAACATCTTGTTGAATTTTACATTTAAAAAAAAAAAAAAAGTATAGGCATCAGTGTTACTACCTTTTTGTATTCTATATTTTGTCATTTTAGTTTTATTAAAATTTTTATTTAAATTTGTTTTATTTTGTGTGTATGTGTGTATGTATTAGGGGTGCACCGGTATATATATCGGCTGATGATTAATGCGCATCTCGTCAGTAAAGCCAGTTCTCTAATCAGCGGTAAATTCCATCAGGTGCGTGATTTCACATAGAGCAGCTGTTACTACACAGATGTTAACTGAGAAGCTGCGCAAATCAGTGGTGATAATGAACGTGGATTTGCGCAGCTTGTCAGTTAACAATGGCTCTGTGTAGTAACCGCTGCTCTATGTGAAATCACGCACCTGATGGAATTTACCGCTGATTAGAAAAGTAAAATATATATAAGTAGCCTATCTTTCACCATTTGATATGGAGACATTTGATATGACAAACATTACAGGGTGCAGGAGTGCCTGGCTCCACTGGAAATAACTTTGCGAACAGTTCAGAGATTGGTGCCTTTTTTGCTGGAGGATAATCACTGCTGGATGCCACATCTAACTGCTCCTCTGAGACCAACTTTCACGTCATAGTTCAGACGCGGGCCAGGCCTACCGCCCGTTTTATATTTCTCCTTACTTTTATATTTAAGACATCCATTAATAAGTGTTGAAAGAAAATTGCCGCGCTTGTGGAAACAACGCGAGACTGCGCTACTGCGACTGTCAGGAGCGACTCGATGGTGTTTAGTGTCCCGCAGCAGTGCAGCTGAACAGTTCTGCTATCAAATACACGCAATAAGCTCAAGCTTGCCGCAAAGCACCGGCAAAAGTAATTACCATAAATGTGACAGTGGTAAATAGTAGGGAGATATTAGAATTATTTACTAATAAACTAGTGTTTTCTGAGTCTGTGTCGCAAGGATGAAGTTGCCTGTCTCGCGATTTCCTCATTAGACACGCCGAGAAGATCTTCAGATTATGATTATAATGAGTTTTTGTTTTAGATTTGTTTTATTTCATTAAGTAGTCATTTACAGCTTTCTATAGCTATATTTATTATGTCTGTGAGGCATGTTTTCACTGAGTGTCGGTTCATTTTTGTATGAGTTATGAATGATATCCTTCATTCTCAACAACGGAAAACGGCTGCATATCTAGTGCAATGAAAACACCTATTGCCTATGTAATTGTTTGAGCATGGTCAGAGTTAGCTTGTAGCTTCATTCTGAAGGCATTTTGAGGCTTCTTACATGTGCCGCTAATATCAATGTTGGGGTGATGTCTCCGGAGATGCGCTTGCATATTAGACGTGTTTCCTGTCATATAAGTACGTTTTGAGAAACAGTTACGACAGATTGTGTGTGCTTTGTCTATGACACAAATTCCATTCCTGTACTCCACTGGAAAACCAAAATGTTCCCACACAGGAGACTTAAATGTGTCCGTGGGATCTGCAATCTCAGACGGAGCAGACATCCTGCGTACGCAGCAGGCGGCAAGGAAATCGACCGGAAGTTGAAATTGGCCCCGTGCCACCATCTTGTAGCAGAACTTCACTTGCGTTAGTATTCCCATTGACTCCCATTCATTTTGGCGTCACTTTGACAGCGAATAACTTTACATCTGAGGCATTTAAAGACTCCGTTTGTCCATTATTTATTTCTAAAGATACACGACAATGTATAACGGGCTCCATTACCTTCTATGTTACATTATGGCCCCGTAGAAAGAGTTTTTGTAAAAATAGGCTAACGATTGCGTCATAACCACTCGACTCTCTGTCACATTACCGTACAGACAGGAGGAGAAGCTTGCAGGCAATTAACTTAATATGGCGTACTGGCATTACATTTTAAAATACTATACAAAATAATTAATCAGAATACTTATTCCTGCTCACTCACGCCAAAGAACTCCCTGCTCAAGCTCGCCGTCTCTGCAAGATTAACGATGGCAGTTTTCACGCACAGCTACTAGAAGATTTACATCTGTCAGACAGGTTGCTGACGTCATCAAGCTTAGTTTGAGTCTGCGCGTCAGAAACGGAAGTGCTAAAAAACGCTAAAAATGGGCTTCACTTGTCTCAATTGAGTTCCAATGGGGTCGCTGTGTCTTTTGGGAAGTCGTCGCCTAATGGTTAGAGAGTTGGACTCCCAATCGAAAGGTTGTGAGTTCGAGTGCCGGGCCGGCAGGAATTGTGGTTGGGGGGAGTGCATGTACAGTTCTCTCTCTACCTTCAATACAACGACTTAGGTGCCCTTGAGCAAGGCATCGAACCCCCAACTGCTCCCCGGGCGCCGCAGCATAAATGGCTGCCCACTGCTCCGGGTGTGTGCTCACAGTGTGTGTGTGTGTTCACTGCTCTGTGTGTGTGCATTTCGGATGGGTTAAATGCAGAGCACAAATTCTGAGTATGGGTCACCATACTTGGCTGAATGTCACGTCACGTCACTTTTCTTTTACTGTCTATGGTATGCAGTAGTAACCGAGTGTGACGCTCACTCCCAAGTCACGTGACATGACATGCACTTGGAAAACAGTAACTTTGGAATATAATATTTAGAACAGCATTTAAAAAGCTCTTATTAGTCGTTACCAATACAATTTAATCAAATGTATGGCAATAAAATTGATTAAATTAATAGATTAGTTAGTAAGAGATAAGTGACATTAACCTCAACAATAGATACAGTCGGTGTCATAGCTGGGGGCGTGGCGAGGGCGGAGTCGGCGTGGGGGAAAACACTGCGAACATCGTGTGTATTTGAATGACAAAAATGCACATATTGAGCACTCATTCCCAGATACACGTAGAACAATTGTAGTCTCTTTTAACTTTAATTTTCATATACACTAGTCCATATCGATATTTGATTCATTTTACAGCCCTAATGTAGATGTATTCATTCAAAAATAGCCAAATTCCGTGACGTTCTGCTTTATACAGCAAGTTCTATTTTTGACTGGATTCC
Source organism: Carassius carassius (assembly GCF_963082965.1). Taxonomy (NCBI): domain Eukaryota; kingdom Metazoa; phylum Chordata; class Actinopteri; order Cypriniformes; family Cyprinidae; genus Carassius; species Carassius carassius. The sequence goes on from NC_081760.1 coordinate 10,590,551, forward strand.
GCGATTCAATCGTTTCGCAAACACAGACGGTGTGAATTTATGAATGAAAGTGTAAAAGTTCTGACACAAAACTAAGTTGTTACGTGTCCACACGCTTTTTTAAGTGGGTTTATGTTCGACACTAGGCTAACGTTACATAGTTTGACATTGCTGACATTTGACATTTGACATTACATTGCTTAAGGTAGAATGATAAGGCTAATTATATATGCATGCCACTTTCTGAAACAACCTTACACAGTTTTGATAGTGTTAATAATGAACACAATGTTAATATAGCCTGCCTGTGATGAAATGCCGACTGCACACATTCACATGCTTAGTCTTGGGATTCCACAACTTCCCTTGATCATCCTCACAACTTATTGCTTGTAGCCATTTTGGCATCCTTTCCGGCTCTGTATGTTTATTAGGAAGGATGTAGAACTTCAATTCATAATTCATAAAAATTCATTCATAAAATTCAATTAATAAAAAACGACACAGCAACTCTTCGGCGTGATTGTCCTGTGTATTACAATTGGCGCCAAGGCAATGTTTTCCCCCACGGGCTAAATTCACATCACGTGACGGGGCGTTCCCGGGGGCGTTCCCAGACCAACTGTCTGTATCTATCGGCAGCTGGAGGCATGAGAGTACAGCGGTACGGTACGCCACGAGAATTCCGCGATTCGTATTGTGGGTGGTGTATCGCGATCTTTCAGTTCGGTTTGTGGTATCGTTACATCCCTAGTACATTGTGTACACGATCAGGATGGTACCCCCTCCGCCTCATTTTGAGCCAGGAAAAACCCTGCCTTCATTACGACATGAAGAGCCGAGCTTAAAAAAAACTCTCTGAAACTTGTGCAAAAACGGAAGGAGTATATTTGACACAGATATACTCTGTTTTACAATCATATAATGTTTTTTTTTTCTTGCCATGTTTAGCATGAGGAAGCATAACACTTTAACAGTGTAAATAACTCAACATGCATGAAATAGCAGTAGACCTCCCCTTTAATACATTTTCCTGGTTCTATAGGCCTCTTTTGAAAGATTTAGCTTTACGTTTGTATATTGTTGTTTTTTTAATTGCTTTTATTTTATATGTAAGGTTAGTTTATAGCAGTTATAATTAGCTTAAAATGGATCTGAAGAGAGACACTGACGGCAGATGCCCCCACTGCGAGCTGTTGCCATGGTGACTCTGAGGACTCGCCTGGCCTTTTTCTCTGAGCCTGCATTCTCCGCTGCGCTGAGGCGCCATAAAAGCATCGCTTCCAGCGGATTCCGGAACCGTCTTCAGCTCAACCGAGCTCGCCGGTTCGCCCTGCTTCACCGGCCCCCCCTGCATCGCTTCCCGGTGGGCAGCGCCCGCTGTTTGCCGGCGCGTCGTCCGAGGAAGTCGATCTCAGGGCCGCGTCGGGGGAAGAGGACACGCGCTCTCTGCTGGCTTCGGGCAGTGAGGGCTGGGCGAGCTCCGAGGATCTCGCGCCTTCTGCTCAGAAGCCCAGCAGACAAGCTGACATCGAGAAGGAGCCGGGCCGAATGCTCGTGTTGGCCGCGATGAGTCTCGGCCGCGAGTGGTTTGCACCAGCGCCCCCCCCCCCCCCCCCCCTTGTTCCCGGCTGGATGTTATTTCCCTTTCGGATGAGCGTACTTCTCAAAGCCCGCCTCATTTCTTCCTGAGCTTCACGAAGAGGTGGCGAAGGCTTGGAACGCTCCATATTCAGCGCGAACTCGTTCGTCTGTCTCACTAGCATTCTCCACACTGATGATGCTAAAAACAGGAACTACCACTCACTTCCGCCGGTGGAACAGGCGATAGCGACGCACCTTTGTCCGCCCTCTGCTGGACGGCGGCAAAAGCGGTGTTGCCATCTAAAGCCTGCTGTGTGACGCTGCGTCGGCACTACTAACGATGGCTGCTTCATCGAAGCTCAGGTGTACGAGTTCCGCTGTGGCCGAGCTCTCACCCAAGCGCGCCGCTGTTTCAGTTCCAGGAATTGTGACTGTTTCAGCGTTCTCTGCAAATGCGCAAGCCTGCACAGTTGCCCGCTTGCCTGCACACAAAAGCCGTTATCACAATAGCTTCAGCAACGCAGCTCGAGACCCCCGTTCTCGCTCTACCGGCCGTCGCCCCGCGCCGCGGGACCCACGGGACCTGCTCAGCCTTCCCCCAGTCGGTTAAGTGCCTGGACGGGGTCGAGGAGGAGCGATCTGCCCGCTGTGATCAGCGCGCTCCCCGCCTCAAATGCGCAGCACACCCCCGGTCAACAGAGCGCGCTTCGCATCCAGCCCTTAGCCATTCATGCAGATGCATGGTCAGCGCTTACAGGGGTTTCGGATTGGGTGCTAGGCATTATAAAGAGAGGCTACTCGCTACAGTTTTTTCGACGCCCTCCGCGCTTTTCAGCGCGCGTCGAAACTACGGTCAAAACAGAAGTAGCACACATACTTCGGGCCGAAATATCAAAACTGTTGAGCAAAGGAGCTGTAGAGCCTGTGTCTCAAGCTCAAAGCGAGGGGGGGCTGTACAGCAGATACTTTCTGGTGCCCAAGAGAGACGGGGGTCTCAGGCCCATACTGGATCTAAGACAGCTGAACAAGGCATTGATGAAACGCAGTTTTCAAAATGCTTACGACAAGGAAACTCCTCGCGCAGATTCGCAGAGGGGACTGGTTCATGTCAATAGATCTGAGGGATGCGTATTTTCAAATACAGATAGCGTCAAACCACAGGCGATATTTGAGATTCGCCTTCGAGGGCCAGGCATACCAGTTTACAGTCCTCCGTGGCTCCTCGTACGTTTACGAGGTGCATGGATGCAGCGCTCGCTCTTCTCAGACTCAGAGACATGCGAGTGCTGGATTATTTGGATGACTGGCTGGTTCTGGCCCGATCACGAGCGGAGCTCGTGGACCACAGGGCCGTTTTACTCGATCACCTCGAGAAGCTCGGCCTCAGTGTCAATTGGGCGAAGAGTTCGCTGAACCCCAGTCAGACGATTCTGTTTCTGGGTATAGTTCTGAACTCGTGTTCCATGATGGCGCGGCTGTCACCACAGCGTGTGATGGGCATTCAGCGCGCAGCGAGTTCTTTCCGCTGCGGCGCGACCGTGTCGCTCAAACACTGTCAGAATATGCTGGGCCTCATGGCCTCAGCATCTCCGGCTCTGCAGCTGGGCCTGCTCCGCATGCGCCCCCTGCAGTTTTGGCTGAAGACGCGGGTGCCGTGCAGAGCGTGGGCGTCTGGCCGGCTGCATCTCAAGGTCAATCAGAGCTGTGTCACAACTCTGGCACCTTGGACAGGGAACGGTTGGTACCGATCAGGTGTAAGCCTGGGGACTTCCCCGAATGTGAAGATGGTGTCGACGGACGCCTCCACTTCGGGATGGGGAGCGCTGCTCGAGGGCAGACCGTCCTTTGGCCTATGGTCAGAACGGGAAAAGCTCCATCATATCAACTGTCTGGAAATGCTGGCAGTGGAGAACGCGCTGATGCGCTTTTGTCCCCAAATCAAGGATCACCACGTCTTAGTCCGTTCGGGCAACATGTCTGTGGTGTCCTACATAAATCGCCAGGGCGGTCTCGGGTCCTGAGACCTGTACAGGCTAGCAGAACGCCTCCTGGTTTGGGCTCAGCGCGACATGCGTTCGCTGAGGGCAGTGCATGTGCCTGGGCTACAGAATCTGGGTCCAGACAGGCTGTCCAGAGGCAATGTTCCTACAGGCGAATGGTCTCTACACCCGCAAACAGTCTGGCTGTTGTGGGAGAGATTTGGCAGTGCGGAGGTGGACCTCTTCGCGTCCCACGAAAACGCTCACTGCCCTGCGTTCTTTTCCAAGAACGAAAGTGCGCTGTCACGGGAATGGCCGTGCTGCCCGCTTTATGCTTTCCCTCCCGTCTCCCTCCTTCCGCAGGTGATAGAACGGGTGAGAGAAACGAGATGTTCAATACTGCTTGTAGCACCTCTTTTGAGGAACCAACCATGGTTCCCAGATTTGATGCAGTTAGCAGATGTCGCCCCGTGGTCAGTACCGTTGAGGAGGGACCTCCTCTCGCAGACCAGGGGCTCGATTTGGCACCCTCAACCGGAGTTGTGGTCCCTCCATGTGTGGGCGCTCAACGGTTACCCGCTGATCTCGCAGTGGGAGTGCTGAATACCATCACTCAGGCTAGAGCTCCGTCGACACGACGTCTGTATGCCTCGAAGTGGTCGGTGTTCTCCAGCTGGTGCACAGCTCGAGGATATTCACCCCTTAGTTGTGAGGTGACGGAGGTTCTCTCCTTCCTACAGGAGCTGTTGGATAAGGGCAGAGCCCCATCCACGCTCAAAGTTTATGTGGCGGCCATCGCAGCGTTTTCTGAAACAGCGCTCGGTCAGTCAATAGGAAGGAATGATTTGGTCATCCGGTTCCTCAGAGGAGCTAGGAGGCTGAATCCTCCCAGACCTCCGTCAGTCCCTATGTGGGACCTCGCGGCGGTTTTGGAGGCCATGAAAGGGTCCCCCTTTTTGAGCCTATCCAATCGGTTAGCCTTCAGCATCTGTCGTTCAAGACAGTATTCTTGTTGGCTCTCACTTCGGTGAAGCGTGTGGGTGATTTGCACGCGCTCTCGGTGAGCCAGTCGTGCTTGGAGTTTGGGCCTAATGACTCAAGGGTCATACTCAAACCTAGGCACAGTTATGTGCCGAAATCCCTCAACACGCCGTTTCGGGCTCAGGTTATTGCCCTGTCAGCCCTGCCGGTGTGAGGAGAGGATAGAGACTCGAGTCTTCTCGAGTCTTCTGCTGCCTTTCGGCCGATGGAGCAGCTGTTTGTCTCGTTCGGTGGACGTTCCAAGGGAATGGCTGTTTCGAGACAGACTCTATCCAGATGGATAGTTGACGCCATAGCGTTAGCTTATGCTTCCAGGGGCCATCAGTGCCCGTTGGGCGTCAGAGCACACTCCACAAGAGGCGTCGCCTCGTCGTGGGTGTGGCCTACTGGGATCTCCTTGCAGGATATATGTATGGCGGCAGGTTGGGCCTCGCCGTCTACATTTATCAGGTTCTATAACCTGGAGGTTCCCGCCTTGCAAGCAAGGCTGCTGTCGGTATAGTCGAATCAGGGCCCTGAGGGGAATTCTAAGTTCATGAGCGCTATGCGCTGCCGACTGTTATATGGGCAGTATTGCGTAAGACCCGCATTGCCACATTGGTCAGGCTTGCCTCGGCTGTGTGATGTCATATTGCCGCATCTACGGATTCTGCTAGATATGGGATGGAGGGCTTTCCCCCTTTTCTGTCCTGGACTCTCTGTGAGTCCCTCAGGTGACTGTGCACTGTAAATCCTGGGCGTTGCTTCAGGTTTATTGGTGTGTGATCCCTGCACGCACGGCGTTTTGCATTGGGTTCCCGTAGCGTCTTAGCTAAGACGCAGTACGAGAGAGCTCTCGTAAGAGAACGTACTCGGTTACTAAACGTAACCTCGGTTCTCTCTAGAAGAGCGAACGAGTACTGCGTTCTCTGCCGTGCGCACGATTCACTCTGGTTCGCTTCGGCGATGAAATAAATCAGGTGAGTCAGCCTTTTCGAGCTCCTTTTATAGGTTGGGCCACACCCGTTTCGGCGGGAAGTGGCAAGAAGGATTGGTCTGATGTTGCATCAGCCCGCGCTCGATAGGCTGTGCAGTTGCCGCAGAACAAGCCAATGAGCGAACGAGCCGTCTCGCCTATGGCTGTGTACTGCTGCAAATGCACTTTACAAAAATACAAAATTAAGGATAATTTTTTGCTTCAGTATTTCGTGAAAAGAGACTTTTCCCATAGCGTCTTAGCTAAGACGCAGTACTCGTTCGCTCTTCTAGAGAGAACCGAGGTTACGTTTAGTAACCGAGTACGTTTCCAATTGCACTTCAAACGCAGCAGAGAAGCACTCTTGCTCAGCTCAGTGGAGTTTATCATTTTTGTGAACTTTGTGGTTAATTATTTTGAGTAACATACAGCCCTCTCACAGTATAGTGCTTTACAAATCTATCATTTTTGCCGCTGAGAAATGTTCACGCAATCATGTTGCATGTATCAGAAGTTTGAGACAGTAGCTTAATTTTACCAGCATTGCCCAGTACAGCTGTACTACACCATGTTACAGCACAGTAGCGCTATTGCATACAGGAACTAGTGTATACTACATAGAAATTTACTGTTAGTGCGTTTTTTGAGCCGAGAGAGAGCGCTAGCATAGCCAGAAAAGACATCTAACTATTTTGAAATAAGCTAGCAGAAAATACAGTTTTCTGAAAATTAAGCTTAATTTTTTTTGGTTTACTTGGTTTACTTTTAAACAAGATAAATGGTATATCCTTAATTTCATGATAAGTGTGTGATTAATCGTGATTAATTAAAAAGGCTGTGATTTTAATTCATTTTTTAAAAAAAATTCTATTGACAGCCCTAATATGTATTACAGTATTGAATATGGCAAAGTATACTTTTCTACAGTAGTGTATGTCCTGATTGAACCACTGTACATTTTGAACATTAAAAACAAAAATTTATGGAAGACACCTGGTAAAAGCATTGTCAATTTAAAAGCAGACTTAAGTATTAATGTTTGTTATAATAAAATAATTCAAACACATTTTAGTTATTTACCTTTACACAACTTTTTTATAGACTATATAAAAGGCAAACCGTTCTTATTAAAACATTTGATGTATAGCTTCAGGTCTATGAATGTCTAACCTTAAGTCTATTAATAATATTTTCTCATTCAGATTCTCTTTATTTTTAGCCTGATTACTTATATTGTGGGTTTGGCTTTCTTATTTATTCAGCTGAAAGCACATATTCATAGCACACTCCAAATATTGTGCTTTTCCTTGAAGATGAACCCACCAGATGGGTTGTTCCACTCCTGTTTCAGAATAGCCAGTAATTAAAGGTTTTACCTTGAATAGCTCTGGCATTTACAGATTTCCCACAGATTCTTACTTCTGTTTTTTAAGGGGCATAAAACCAAAATGAATGCCTAAAATGAGTTTGCATGAAAAATCCTCTTGACGATTAACCTTGAGCCTGGAGTTTAGTGCCAAGCTCCACCAGATTCTGCAGGTTTGGGAAGATTGATTGGAGTTGAGGGAAACTCTTCATCCAGACCCTGCACAGATGTACCACTCCTTTATGAGAATTCGTAAACATCACAAAGGTCTGAGAGCTTTCTTATTGCGCGCGTCCTTCGTAAGGTCTATAGGATGTAGTTAACGGTGTATGTTGGAGGTCTCGTGGTGTAGAGAAATGATGGCAATTAAGGTTATGGTTTAAGAGTTGCTCTAAGGTGGCATACACACAGAGGGCACAAACAAAACTCCTAAAATATAATATTCATGGAAAAGGATACTAAGGGCACTGGGACATATATCTAAACTTTGTCATATAAATGAACTCATCTCAGGCCTGAAAAGGCCTTCTTTTCGTTCTGTCTAAGTCTTTTTCTTTGGCCTTATCTGTCTTTCTCATTTGCACATCAGCATTGAAATGCAGAGAAATATAGTTCAGTAGCTCATTGTTAAATTTAAAGATGGCCCTGATAAGTTGAAATATTACTCAAAAAGCAATACCAATGGCTTTCCTAACGAACTAGGAGACGTGTTAAAGCTTGCTTTTGGTTCCAGTACCTTATTAAAATGACCGAGTTAAAAAGACAGAACACAGAGTCTGTGTTAATGACTCCCAGAACAAACTAACTTCACCTGAATGAATGTTTCTGTGCTAGTGGGACCATACCCGAAAGCCTTTTTGATGATTTCTAGTAGCAGACTAAAGGATATGAGCAGTCTTTGCTGATGGAAGTGTCTGTTTGACAAGGGAAAATGTTAACTTTTTTTTTCAAACATTGTGCTTGATTTTTTTTCTCTCTCTCAGTGCTGCTAGTTTTTTCTTTGCTTTTCAGTGTCAGACTTGCACTTTTTTGTTATTTGCGGCTGGCAGAAGTCAGCAGTATTGTGTTCTGTCACTTTTGTCAATACATAATAATTAGTTATTGTCAGTGTAGGAAGCTACTTTAAAACTGTACATTGAAAGTCTTTTATGCTCACCAAGACTATTCATAAAAACAAATTATAAAATATTTGTATAATTTAAAAAAGTGGTTAACTATATGAATATATTTTAATTTATTTGAATATTATTGAATTTATTCCTTTGATTCAAAGCTGAATATTCAGCATCATTACTCCAGTATTCAGTGTCACATGATCCTTCAGAAATCATTGTAATCATTCTAACATGCTAATAAGCTGACAAGAAGCACTTCTTAATATTATAAATGTTAGTATGAAAACAGTTGTGCTGCTTCACATCTTTGTGGAAACTGTAATACATTTTTCAGGATACAAATATTTAGTAACATTATAAATGTTTATTATTGTCATTTTTGATCAATTTAATGCATCTTTGAAAAAAAAGGGCAAAATCTCACTTTTCCAAATCAATGTATAAACTTATACCAGGGCTGCACAATGTGTCGTTTAGGCATCGATATCGCGATGTACGAATCCACGATATAGTCTGTCGTAGTTGATCCGTTATTCATTAACTGTATGGGCCAGCTGCTCCCCGGTCCTTGAAGAATGTGATTCGCGGATTAATTGCACAGCTTAACCATCATAGAGTGAAAGTTTTAACGAAAACCGGTGTATATTTTCGTTACGATGTTAATTTTGAATATACCGCTATACCGGTGTATTTAATTACTCCGCGTTCAGAACGAACCTTATGCTGCGCCATGGCCGCGCGACACTGTTTCAGACGGAACCTTTACAATGTTGCACTTCTAAGCAGCGACTGCGAGGCATGGTGAGGGTACACACAGCAGTGCTCTGGTGTTACGTTATAACGCCTGTTTCACACATAGGCCGTCTACAGTGCGTATTAACGGATTCGAGCTGCACGAGGTTGCGGTCCGTCAGTGCGTTCAAGAAGCGTAGCGTCGTCTGTTTAAATGTTTTGCCGCTTGCTTGAGCAGCTTATTACACAAACCTAGAAGTAAAATGCATGATTAATGCATTGTTTATATTTATTGAGTTTAAACTAATGTCTAACGTCTATATGAAAGATTGTTACTGTTCTGTGATAAAAGACTTACAATGCTGAAAAAAAAAAAAATATATATATATATATATAATAAATATATATATATATTTTATATGATATGAAATCAAAACAATGAACAATTTGTGTTTTTGGACTAAACCGACGCGGATCAGTAGCAGACTGCAAACGCGTCAAAAAGAGGAGCCTGGTCTGTTGTTTGGAGGTTTTTTGGTTTCCAAAAATCCGACCTCAACCAAACATCCATTTTATGCAAGTGCTGTCGGGCTAAAATTGTCACCAAAGGTGGCACACGAGCAATTTGCTCCAGCACCTTAGCCGCAAGCACGTCTTGGAATATCAACCAGCAGAAAATGCATTGTACACCTGATTATGCATAAAAAAATAAAAATACGTCATAAACCGGAAAACCGGTATAATTTTGAAAAAAAAACGTGATATACATTTTTGGTCAAACCGCCCAGCACTACATTCTTCCTTATCTAATTTTAGGAAGTAAAATCTTTGTTTGTTTATTTATTTATTTATTTAATAGGCAGTCAGAGCAGTATTTATCTGAAGAAAAATAAATAAAACTAAACTAAACTAAATGCATCTAATAAAGAAAAAGGGGAAGCATTTGTGTTTCCAGACCTGTTGTTAATTTTGCTTGAACCGTTTTCTTTGCACATAAAAAAATAGCACTTTTATATGTACAAACCTAAGATGACACATAATCTTATTTATTTTATATTTTTTTAAAGAAAACAACTATGTAGCATAAATAGCTAACCTCTGTAGTACACACAGTCATTCATTAGGGTGAATGTAATTGCTCAAGACTACATAGGCTCTAGTTGTTAACATGTAAATGTAGGACAGTCATATGCTAATGAGCTCATTAGTGTGTTTACGGTTTCTGAATTTGTCATTTTAGCTACTTAGTATATGTTTTTCATATATCTCAGCTTCGTATATATACATGGTACATAAAACAGTTTTTCCCTGTGGTAAAAAACAAAAAACAAAAACCTGTTTCTTATGATTCAGCTCATGTATCTCGTTCACCAGCAGTGACCTTGCTACCAGAGATGTCACAGTGTCTCCGGCCTTATCTCAGGAGGACTTGGAGATCCTCCTCAGTATTGAAGAGTTATACAGTGCTGATATGAAACTCCTTCATTGCATTTTTTCTGTCGTATTATTTTGTTCCTGTAAAAGCCAGAGCTGTTTTTGACGGATCTGGCATCCTGTTCCCGTAGCCGTTTCTGCTGAGCCTAGTGATGGCTCCAGCACTTTGGCTGTTGTCCCTTGTATTGCAACCAGACAAATGTGTGTGATGGGAGACATTTGGCAGGACTAAGTATGTGTAAAGAAAGCTGCTTTGACTCATTCAGATGTGTTCCGTGAGACTTTATTGTTGTGCTTTCATGTGGCAAGTTTAGTGTGATTTTAATTGTGTTTAAATGATCTAATGTGTGTGTGAAAATGAAAACACTCTTGGTGCTGTTCAAAAAGCGTTTATGCCATTATTCAGTTTGATCTTCTCAAACAGACAAATGCTGGTCACACACTTTTTGCTTTTATTTTCAGACACACATTAAATCATTTAGACACAATTAAAATCAAACTAAACTCGCCACATGAAAGAAGGCATAATGAGACATAAAAATAACTGCTCAAATGTACTTATTTTATGCTGCAGTTATTCAAAGATCAGATGAACCAGTATTTTCTTTACTTACAAAAATTCTTGTACTTCTGACATTTAATGTGCTGCAACAGTGGTATTGTTTGAAGCATTATGTAAATACCATGGTACTTATATATATATATATATATATATATATATATATATATATATATATATATATATATATATATATATATATATATATATATATATACCTTACATATATATATATATATATATATACCTTACATATTTTATTTTAGCTAGCTGCCACAGCACAAAGGCAACATTTCTCATTTTTGTTTAGTTTAAGTTGCAGTAAAAATTAGACCTATTTAAAAAGGCTAATAATATTGACAAAAAAAAAACATAAAATCTAATTCAAAGTATTAACAAAACCTATAATAGTATCTCAATGATACTAAAATAACAATGTTTGGTGCTGTATGATTATCATGGTCCACAGTGTTTTTTAAAAGTGTAAGTCGTTACATTTTACACTAAACCTAGGTTTTAAAATGCAGTATGATTCTATTCTAGATTTAAAAATGTGTTCTTTGACTTTTTCCCCATCAGCCACTCCTCTATCCGTGCGAAGCAGCAGTGACCCCGCCCTCGCCCCACCCCTGGATGTCAATTCAATGGACCCCGAGGACCCCAGCAGACCCCAGTCCACTGTGAGTGAACTGATGTTTGATAGGAGTGTCTGTGAAAGTGTCAACTTTCTTTTTTTTTTAGTATGGTTACAGTAAATGAATTTATATTTATATTGTGCTTTTGGAAGAAGCAAAACAAGACTACTTATTAGTCTGTGGTCTTGTTTGCAGGATTTACACTGAAAACTCAACATTCATGGTCATATTGTATTTGTGCTTAAGTTTGACATTTTTGCTGTAGCTCTGGCATCATTATCTTACTTTCTTCCATGATTGTTTTCATGTTTCATTCTTTGTGTTTGAGGTCATCTATTAACAAGCTCTTTTTGCTCTCACATTCAGACAGACAAACAGAACATACTGTATACTACTGCTCAAAAGTTTAGGGTCTGTAAGAATTTATTTTTTTACTTTTTTTTAGCGAGAATGTGTTAAATTGATCAAAAGTAAAGACATTTATAATGTTACAGTAGATTTCAGTTTCAAATAAATTGTGTTCCTTTTGAACTTTTCTATTTATCAAACACAAAAATATTAGAAAGCACAACCTTAGGGCTGTGACTAGGCCTGTCGCGATAGTCGATAAATCAATTAATCGCACGATAAAAAATATTAGCTCGATAATTTTTTCGGCTACGATAATTTCTTTTTTTTTTTCAATTTTTATTGAAAAAATGTAACAGGTTATGATGTGGGGTTAGTCTGGAGCACAGCCTGTGCACAGCCAGCGGCAGAAAACACCCTCTCTGATTGCAATAAAGAGAAAACGTCTCGCTAGAGTGACCAGCTTTGGGAAGCGCCTTTCATTTGCTTGTGGATGTTTGCGACGCAAGTGATATTGCATTGTACTTGCACTACTGGTTTATTTTAATACCGTGTAGCATATTTTGCAACTAACTTCATTGCCCTTTCTGTCTAAATGAGCATACTTTTCGCTCGCTTCATTTGGCTTGCTCAGCTATGTCTGTAGGCATGTGGTTGCATATGTCAACGTGCCCAGTGGTTTAACACACACACACACACACACACACACACACACACACAAACACACACATACATATATATATATATATATATATATATATATATATATATATATATATATATATATATATATATATATAATTACCATGCAGAAAAAAACATAAAAACTTTTTACTGATAGTATTAGTTCACATGTCGTTCCTAAAAACGCATGGAAAATGCTAGGCGCGTCGTTTTCTCCTTCTTTCCAAAGCAATCGGGCAGTTGCACTCCTGAGGCGTCTGTCATTGCTAAGCATCCGTCAGCCGTGATCTCCTATATAAGGACATTTCAGGAATGGATTTCCACCACCGAAAACCCCTTGCTGTAACTCTGCTACAAGATTTATTTATGAAGAAAAGTAAAAAACGCATCAGTGTTTGGGTGCACCCCATTTTTAAAAAACAAAGGGGAATTTCACCCCGAAGGAAGCTGATTGAGTTGGTTCTGGTGCGCTTGCGTCATTCTGAAAAGCTGAGATGTTTTTAACTAGATGCGGTGCGGACGCGCCTGGAAAAATCGAGCGCGTCGCACCGCGTGCGCATTGCGACCGCGTCTCTTCCATTATGAGCGTGCATACCGCATTTGAAATAACAAACTTGAGCGCCTAAAAGACGCGATATGTAGACGGCCCCTTCATCGGTCAAAATGTTTATATATATATATATATATATATATATATATATATATATATACTTTTTTTTTTTTCAGTTTAACGCATTACAAATATTTAACGTAGGGGCAGGGCTAGGGTTGGCCACTCCACTCACAACTGCTGCTTCTGTCACTTTTTCTCATGACAAGAATTTAATTTATTCAGTCACAGAATGACTGAGAACAGGAGACGTTTCAGACACACGCTCCACTTCACTTTAACGCCAGGCCCAAGTTAAGCGACCACGGAAACGGTCCTGTGCTCAAAGGCGCCGGTGCGTGCTTCCTTTGTGCGTATCCTTTCATATCAAACCTCAAAATAAACTATGTGCATGCAGTGTCGTGGTCAGTTAAGTCATGGAATTACCAAAAAGGTGATTAAAGCTGACTTGTGCATGCATGTAATATATTTTATATTTATTATATATAGTATATATTTATATATATTTATACACATGTCTCTGCAATCAGTCCAGCACCGTCTCACTCATCTAACACACCCTATTTAACTCGTCAGTTCGTGTTTATTTGAGCACTTTCGTCAGTGAATGCTGCCTGCAAAACACTAAAATAAATATCAAAGAAATAATACAGTTAAACACGAAAGTAGCCTAAATAAAAAAGTTAAGTACACCCTGTCTAACGGACATGAGTGACTCAGCGCGACAAAATACTCATTATAATCAGTGATGCTACACTGGATGCAGCATGACACGACATGATATATCCCCCGTCCGGTCTATGAGGTGGGCTACTGACACAGATTTCAAATGTCCTGTGTAGACACTAGACAGACTAAACCTGTTGCAACGTGGCGGTGTTACGTCCAGTTTACTTTTCCCCCACCAAGCAAACTCATTAACTCCTCATCTGCACGCTCTCTTTGAAATAGGAATCGTTGCCATATTTCTTATTAACATCTTTTATTTATCGCTGTCTCGTTTGTATTTGACCAGTTTGGAGAAAGCCTCACCAAACCTGACCAGCCAGGCATTTGTGATCACGGGAACTTGTGCAAATGCGGATGGGTGACATAAATGGAGATGGCTCCAGATCGGCGATGCAGTATTTGGTTTCCCAACAAGGTCCATCGCCCAACACTAAATTAATTTGCTGAATGCATAAACTGTATTTTCCTGCGCTTAAACCTGCCAATCTAAAGGAAACGCCCTGTATGGTGTTTGAGGTCATTTGTGAATTACCGTAGACTTACCATAGAATTTGCAACTATTACTGTTATTACACTTTGTATACAAAACTTTGTATTATGCTTTCTATAGAGTGTGTGATGTCACGTGCACCACCGCCGGTGGCAGTAGAAAACCGCGGTGGCAACCGTCACAGCACTACACTATGACGGCAAATCAATGCCAATAATAACGGAGCGCACAACTGATGCTGGCGCGCTAAATCGCTCCCGTGAGAGGAAAACTGAATCGGACGTGAGGAAACGGGAGCCCGCGAGCTCATTTCAAACTCTCGCGCGCGCGTGACATGTATTCTGCGTGCAATACAAGCCCTCGTGCGCGCATGGTCATTCCCCATATCCTCGCGCTCGATCATCTCACCTCTGCTCGCGCGAACAATTTTATTTTTGTCAGTCGTGGGGCGGGGCTTGCTGTTTTAGTTGTTATCTCAAATGTCATTGGTTATTCCTCTTTTCCTGAAGTCAGTATCGGAATCCTGTTAGAAAATGATTAATAATTCACTTGACTTGACCCACGACTTCATCAGTTGGCCAGATACATGCGAGTTATCATTTCATTTGCTTGTTTAATTTGTTTTTGTCTTTAATGTAATTTAATGCATTGTTTTATAGAGTAGATCTTTTGTAGATACTTGATTAACTGCAATTCTTCTGATTGCTAGTGATTTTCAGTCTTGTAATAAGAGATACACATATTTTACAGACTGTAATGATGCACACACACACACACACACACACACACACATATATATATATATATATATATATATATATATATATATATATAACTAAATGAATGACAGTGAAGTGTTTAAAAAAAGTGTTTTCTCTTTAATCTTTTAAACAGATACATCGTAATATTTTAAGGTTAGTTTAGTCTGTGTTCCTATAAAACACAGGTTTCATCATGATTGCATTTGATTTACAGTGTTACTAGTCATCTACTATCAAGATCAGTCCATTCACTATGATGTTTGTGAAAAAAGATTCCTGTTTATTGAAAAGAAACATGTAATACATTCAATCCCAATGTATTTACTTATGTTCTTTTTGTTGCATTATTTGTTTTCCTTTGTAATTGCAGGTTTTGTATGAATGCAGCAAATAACTGGGCCTAGACATCTTACCAATTAATCTCAGAAGCAGTCCAGAAATTTGGTATACTGTCAAGGCAAGTACAGTAAAGAAAAAAGCATTTACATTTTCTTTAAACCAGGGTCAAGGGAGTCCAAGGACTGGAGGATGTACAGATCGCCAGGTTCATGTTTTCTTCAAGAGGCACAGACCAACATAGTTTCATATCTGGTAAAAGTGTCCATAATCAAAGGTGAATAGATATGAGGTACGGTGACCCTCTTTTAGTTACCCTTTCAGCACACTGCTGTTTATGTGTTAATCTAAGTGGATTTTTAATTATGTATTTAACTGCAAAACCTTCAGGACATCAAAGAGCCATATCTAGACTGGGTCATAGCTGTGATTTATTTTTTTTAATTTACATTTTTTATTACCCCATATTTGTAGAAAAAAACCTGACAAAGCAAATCCAGTTATTTGACAGGAAAATTAGCACCAGTTGAATTCAGCAGGTGTTTGATTCCTCAACCCATCCAAACTCCTAGAGAATTAACATTCTTGAACAACTGCTCTGATGACAAAATGCATAAAGGCCTCTAACACTAGCTTGTTCTACTCTTTTTCTATTCTAGATGTTTTCTTTTTATTATAATATATATATATATATAATATAATATAATATATATATATATATATATATATATATATATATATATATATATATATATATATATATATATATATATATATATATATATATATATTTAAACTTGCTATGTGCAATGCATCAACCTAACTGTGACTTGTTATAGCACTTATGTATTATTGCTCTATTGTTGATTTTAATTTCTTCCATTGTCCTTATCTGTAAGCCACTTTGGATAAGTGTCTGCTAAATAACTAAATGGAAATATACATCTTCACATGCGGCTATGTCAACATCTAAATTTAGCTCTTCAATATCTTAATGATTTAGCAGTTAAATACATAGTTATTCACTTGGACATATGCATTAACAGCAGTGTGGAGACAGAGTAAAGAAAGCAGGGTCTCCATACCTCATATCTCTCAGATTAGTACATTTTGTGTGTATCAGTCCAATGTGCCACAGCTGCTCTGAGCTTCGACTGCCTTCTGAGGAGAGTGCATGAAGAGTCCAGGCTTCTGCAAATGTGTCCAAGTCTGCCTGGATGCTTGAGAGAAAAGTGTACTGTACACTAAACAGGTCCTCAATAAGTCAGCATGTCTGAGTCCTTGATTCTCACATCACACCAAATGCATTCATGTACTTGCCTTGACAGTATACCAAATTTCTGGACTGCTTCTGAGAATAATTGGTAAGATGTCAAGGCCCAGTTATTTGCTGCATTCATGTACACAACCTGCAAAAGGGGGGAAAATAATGCAACAAAAAGAATATAAGTAAATACATTGGGATTGAATGTATTACAAGTTTCTTTTCAATAAATAGGAATCTTTTTTCACAAACATCATAGTGAATGGACTGATCTTGATAGTAAATGACTAGTAACACAGTAAATAAAATGCAATCATGCTGAAAGCTGTGTTTTATAGGAACGCAGACTAAACTAACCTTCAAATATTACGATGTATCTGTTTAAAAGATTAAAGATAAAACACTTTTTAAACACTTCACTGTCATTCATTTAGCTTTATATATATATATATGTGTGTGTGTGCATCATTACAGTCTGTAAAATATGTGTATCTCTTATTACAAGACTGCAATCACTAGCAATCAGAAGAATTGCAGTTAATCAAGTATCTACAAAAGATCTACTCTATAAAACAATGCATTAAATTACATTAAAGACAAAAACTAATTAAACAAGCAAATGAAATGATAACTCACATGTATCTGGTCCACTGATGAAGTCATGGGACAAGTCAAGTGAATTATTAATCATTTTCTAACAGGATTCCGATACTGACTTCAGGAAAAGGGGAATAACCAATGACATTTGAGATGTCATTTGAGGGGAGATGATCGAGCGCGAGGATATGGGGAATGACCATGCGCGCGCGAGAGCTTGTATTTGCGCGCAGAGTACATGTCACGCGTGCGCGCGAGAGTTTGAAATGAGCTCGCGGGCTCCCGTTTCCTCGCTTCCGATTTAGTTTTCCTCTCGCGGAAGCGATTTAGCGCGCGCGCGCCAGCATCAGTGTGCGCTCGGATAATATTGGCATTGAATTGACGCCATTCTACACAACCAATTTCAACATTAATAATAAGAAATGTTTCTTGAGCAGCAAATCAGCATATTAGAGTGGTGTGACGAGTGGCGCGGGGCCGAGAGCCATGGGAACAGAGCGAGGCCGGTGGAGTGATTGGGAAATGAGCTCCGTTCCCACGGCTCTCGGCCCTTGCCCCACTCGTCACAAGTGGTTTTTGAAGAATCATGTAACACTGAAGACTGGAGTAATGATGCTGAAAATTCAGCTTTGCACCACAGGAATAAATTACATTTTAAAAGGTATTCAAA
The DNA here is from genome assembly GCF_963082965.1 of Carassius carassius. Taxonomy (NCBI): domain Eukaryota; kingdom Metazoa; phylum Chordata; class Actinopteri; order Cypriniformes; family Cyprinidae; genus Carassius; species Carassius carassius. The sequence continues at coordinate 10,608,419 of NC_081760.1, forward strand.
TAGAAGACAGTTATTTTAAATTGTAATAATATTTCTGTTTTTATTGTATTTTTCATCAAATAAATGCAGCCTTGGAGAGCAGAAGAGAAGTTTTCGAAACCATTTAAAAATCTTGTCAACCTTAAACTTTTGAATAGTAGTGTAAGTTTCAATTTGAGTGAACAGTGTTTAGGACTTTGATGTATGTGCTCTCGGTGCCTCGGAGTCACACAGAAGTGTATTAGGATTACATACATGAAACTGTCAAATATCTCTAAAATATTAGCATCAAACGGTAAAAGAAAGTGTATGTCCCAGATGGCTGTGAGTGACAGTAATCATTGCGGTGCAATCCTCAATGACAGGGTAAGGGCATGCTAATGCATCAACGACAGCACTTAGTGAGGGTTCATAAATAAATGCTTGTTCTCTCTGCACCCAAATAAATATCTGCTTCTGTCAGTGCCACTGCTGCAGATTCCAACTCCTCCTGTATGACTTTTTCAGCACTAAAGAATCAGATGACACTTGTAAAGGATTCTTAGAGACTCTAGTTCCAGATACAATACCAGTACTGCACTGCTATTTTGTTTTAGCTAGTCAGAACGTAATTTATACAGCTAGGACTGGATCAACATTTCTATCAATCAATCAGTGCCTAAAGTCAGAGGCCAGCTTAACGTTAGATGATAGGAATGCTATTTCTAGTGATGCACTGGAAAATCTCGACCATACCTGATAAGCCTGAACCCCACTAAAAATAAAGTAAAATTAATCTTTCAATTTCATTAATGCTGTAATATTTAACATTATGCCTTATATGTGCATGTGTCATTTTTTGATCTTGTAAATTGACACTATAGGTCAAAATTTGGGTTGAGTAAGATTTTATAATGTTTTTGAAAGAAGTCTCTAACCAAGGCTGAATTTATTTGCTAAAAAATACAAAGAAAGAAAGGAAGATAAAAAACAAAAACAAAAAACAAAACAAGGAAACAAGCAAACTATTGAAAGTAAAACAACAACAAAAATTAAACAAGAATGAATCAACCAATAAATTAACAAAAAAACAAACAAATTAACTAAAGAAAGAACAAATGAATGATGAAAAAGGGCAAACTAATAAACCAAGGAAACAAACGGTCAAAACTAAAAAAATAAACCACAAGTAAACCAATAAAAAATGTATAGCAAACAACTTAAGGCTGGTGTACACAGTGCGATTTTTGCTGTTGTACGAGCGATTTTTGCTGTTGTTTCTCTCGGGAGAAAATCGCAGATGCTCGCATGGTCGCGGCTCATACCGTGTAAGAACAATTATGGGCCGATCCGAAAACGTTACGAGCACCTCCCAACCTCCCAATAATTTTCAAACATGTAAAAAATAAAAATTGGATGCTTGACGCAATCAGAAGATGATAAACCCCACATATCATGTATGTAAATAGTCTATATAGTAATTTTAGTTTTAAACAGCTCTATTTTTTATTTGTTATAACGAATTGTGCCAAATTTGCCTTTCAGCTTTATGAATGAATATAACTTACCTGTTGTATTCCTGGCAAAATGACTAGAAATTCATAAATAGCTTTCTCACCTCGAGTTGTTTATGAAGAACAGAAAGTCCATGCTTTTCTCTGCTTTTCAGTTTCTTTTTTTGGACGTCACAAACCATAGCTGCCACAAAGAAAACTATTTTGTCCTCAGAATCCATATTTTCATGAATGGCGCGAAACATATGCTTACGTCAGAGTTTGTAAAATCGTAGTAAATTCATGTCATGTGTGACTGCCTCTGTATGATTTTCGGATAAACTCAATAGTGACAAGTGCGAGGGCTTACGAATTTTCGACCTTCAGAATCGCACCTTGTACGAGCCGCATTTACAAATAAGAAAGACAGAAAGAAAGCAATAAACCAAAGACACAAGCAAACTTCCGAAACAAAAAATAAGTGTAGAATGAACCAACTAAAGAATAAATGAATGAACAAACAAATAAATTAACAAAATAAAGATACAAACAACAAATGATCAAAAAGGCAAACTAAAGAAACAAACAAACCAAGAATAAACCAATACATGAATGAACAAACAAACTAATTAATGAAACGACAAAAAAAAAAAAAAACAACAACAAGCAAACAATAATCCCCCCCAAAAGGTAAACCAACAAAACAAGGAAAAAAGCAGGGACTGGCAGTATTTGAAATACAAAACATGCAAGGCATGCACCCTCCCCCAACATTCATCCTTTGAACCTCATTACGTTTAAATACTTGTCGATTGATGTTAAAATAGTGCATCATTCAGGTTTGCCTTCAGTTAACATGAATGAAGAAAAGAGCACCGAATAGTGTTAGCCAATCAGTTTTGATAGTTAATCTGTTGTTGTTTTGTATCACCTAGCTTGTCAAATGTGTTTAAAGCATTGCTGCATGTTAGGCCTGGGTGAAATGACTTGGCACTGATATACAGTGTGAATCGATTGAATTTTTAAAAAAATCGTTTACATAGGGCCTATTGGGGTAAGCAAATGTATCCGTGCAACCTTTAGTGGGCAGGAAAATGCAGTAAATTTTGAGATTATGATTTGTGACTAGAACAAACCCTATAAATATGATAACATAATTAAATAATGCTTTTTTTAATTCACTAAACATTTTCTTTTAATCATTTTTTCTATTTGACATGGACCATTACTTTATTAATTATTTCTGATATTGCAGGCTCATTTTGTAAATGTAAGCATTTGAAATTTTAGACAAGTGCAAACTTGGAGCTTTAATGAAAAATCTGTCACGTTTACAAAATCAGGTGATTGTGTTCACCCATCTGTGCAAATGTATGTTTATGTAGAGACAAAATAATTACGTTAATCACTGTCCGTTATCAACAATTGAATTTGTGAAGAAGGTTTTGTTTTATTGTTAAAAAACAAAAACAAAATAGTGCAAATTGTTTGAGCAAATAGTGTTAAATGCTATCTTAATAAATTTGTAATTGTGAAATTTTAATTTTAGATAAACTTTCTCATTTGATTAAACTTTATATACAACAAAATAAACTTAACATGAAATAAATATGCTTTTTTAATTTTTTTCTTAGAGGTATGTAAAATGAAATCAAAAGTTTCTAAGCAGTTTTGCACATCGAAATGTGTTTGTTTGTTTTTTCTTTCTCCAGAATAGGTCCAGATAGATTTCAGGGATGTATTTTCAAAATGCTAAATACTGTATTTTTATTTAAATGAATTTTTCCGCACAATATTTATTTATTGATTTTTTTTTATACATTTTCATGTATTTATTCCCATCTCTGGAAACAAGTAAACTACCAAAATAAACTAAGAATAAACCAATCATTGAATGATCAAATTAAGAAAGTGAACAAACAGAACAGAAACAAAAACAAACAGTGAACAAAGCGAATGTCCCCAGATCATAGCATTGTACAAAAATCAATTAAAGGTCCTGGGTGTTTATTAGAGCACTGACCATAACTACACATCTCACATTCATGTTTATATGTGCTGATAATCATCTTGTGACCAACAAAACGGGGCAGAGAATCACCATCCCACACTCATAATTACCTGACTCTCCTGTACATGCAGCTGTATTGTAAGAAAGAGGTCAGCAGCCCAGAGAAACTCCTAGAATCATTTAACGGTGTGCTGTGCTTCAGTGGAGGAGCTTGAGCTCCTGGGATAAATGATAAGGGACTGGGAGAGCTTCAGTGTTCCCCTTTCCTGCTATAACATGAACATGAAGCTCCGAGTTCCTCCAGGGAGTTTTCAGAAAGGAATCACATTAGGTTAGAAACTGTAGTGTGTACTTCAAACACCTGATTTCCACAAGTGATACATTGCGTTCTGATCTGAAAGTCCTGGAACAACCTGCTGAGGTTCATTAAAGATAAAATTCACGACCCTAAACCTAATCTAAATATCTAATGTGGTCTGGTTATGGATTATTGTTCCAGGACTAAAAAGTACTTCTAGTCGGTTCGGTTTGATTTCACATTCAGCCTGGAACAATATTGCAATGAAGCCATCAAGACTTTAGTTTTGGATCAAATCAGAAACTTTTTCAGAGAAAAAGAAGCTTGTTCATAAAAATCATATTAATATTAAATGCTAACTGATAATGTTGTGTTAAAAGCAGAGCATTAAATGGCTTAAATATCATGGTATATGCGTGTGGTATGGTACGCCAAGGTACTTTAAAGGCCATCTTTCAATTTAATTGTATAACTTAATTTATACGGAATCTTGTATGAAAATGTTAATTTAAAAAGATATACATAAGAATACATATGTATAAGAATACACATGCAGAACATGCTGACACCTAGGTCTGAAAGCAGTTAGTCTACTATAGTAATTTTTTCTGCTTTCCCTTTTCTAAACTGTTATGTCATCAGACCATCTCTCCATTAAAGTCTCTCTATGTCTCATGTGTGCACTCAGTAAAGAGGGGCGATGCACATTAACAATAGCCCCACTGCTTCTGCTGCCCCAGTGGCTCTCAGGAGCATGTGGCCTAGCGGGGGATAATCACTCTCTACTCAGATAATCTAGGTCACTTTTTTGTTTGCTGCGTCCCGTGGGGGGGGGGGCATGTTTGTGTGTGTGTTGGGATGAGAACTGGGTATATTCTGGACCAGCATTAGCGGCGGCTTCACGGTGAGGAAAGTGGACCTTCCCTTTTACGGTGCATCATTTTGTTTTTCTTTATCTTTGTGTTTGTTTTCTAGTCATTTGCCTTTTATCTGTTTTGATTGCTGTCACCAGATGAGATATTAATCATTTAAAAAGAAGTGAAAGGCAGTGAGATATTGACGTCAAGGACAGTGCAGAACTGTTCAACCACATTGGGATGGTTCTCATTATGAAACTTTGAAGCTTGGTGTGGTTGTTTTGGGTGCTCTAGTGAAACTGAAGTCATGGTGAGTGTATATTTGTGTTGACAGGGTGTTGGTCATGCATCCACTGTGAAGGGAGGAGCCATGGACAAACCCAAGGTGGACATCCCCAACTCCAGAACTGGACAATTCGACTTTAGGTGAGGGAGTTTGTGTACACATATATACATTATTGTGTATGTGCACTCTTAAGCCTGGGATAAAATAATAATAATAATTCAATAATCAGTGTAAGCAGCAATCTGTCCTGAGATTACTTTGGATCATTGTATTGTGAAAAGCTCTTTGTTGTCAGATTAAGGTTATTTAAGTGTGTGTGTGTGTTTGTGGGGCCCTGTGTGTTTTGGATGAGGTCTTTGCATGCTGTTTATATATAAAGTTCGGTTCCAGAACAGTTGTTAACAAAAAAATAAAAAAAGAGTTCGGTTCCAGAGTGCGATAAATGACATTTAGAAAAGAATTGAGTTCATGCCAAAATCTGTATTGTATCTTGTCAGTATTGAAATATCTGCTGTTTTATTTTGTCATGTTTTCATGCGATTTATCGTGCAGTCAAAAAACAAAGATAGAAAAAAAAAAAGAATAATTTTGACGGCATTGAACCTTTCTGCAGTGGGGAAGAAACGTAAGCTATTAATAAGTATTGACCAAGTTCAGAGGCTGTCATTATGTGGATAAACTTACTGTGTTGTGTATTTTCAACAGTTTCAATATAAAAAAATAACTTTTACATTGATTCAATGGATTTATTGCATTTTGGGAAAAAAAATTATCAGTTTTTGTAATAAATCTTTGAAAATTTTAAATCTGGAATTGATTTTTTGTTATTATAACCTAAAGATGCTATGTGAAAGTTTGAAACAGAAAATAGTCATTTTCATCTTGCCATTTTCTTGGTAAAGATTTATACTAAAAACATTTTTACTCAAACCAAACTCTTCATACATATATATACAAATTTACATACGCTTGGTTCTTAAAGGAACTTTAACTTTAACTTTTTTAGGAGCTTTCTTTGTTTGAGTACATGAATTACTCCGGGATATTGGTTTGTTTTAACTCAGAGGGAGTGTCAGCCACATTAAAAAAGTTAACAGCTTAAGTCATTTCGTTCATTTCGAATGATTCGTTCGTGAACCGGATATCACAAACTGCTTTGTTTTGAACTCTCTCACAACAGACATGGAAGAGAAGACAATGCTGAATAAAGTCGTAGTTTTTGCTATTTTTGGACCAAAATGTATTTTCGTATTTTATATATTCATAAATACACTATATATATATATGCTTATTTATGTGTGATGCGATCTGGGAAAACCCGTCGGATGTCACGCTGGAGGAAATACGAAAAATACTGTAGGTCGAGTGTCAATATTTTTGTCAAAAAACTTTCATTCAATTATTATTCTATAACATCTTGTCTATCATCTCTGAAAATATCATGGCAAAATTCAATTATTGTAGAAAAATAGCAGTTTATTGCAGCAAGCAGAAAATACTTCTTTCTCTCATATTAAGAGCTCTGCGGAGGTGCTTTCTCTTAACAACACAAAAACATTTAACCTATCAAAATAAATCACGTAACATATTATAAAGCTGTATCAATGGACACTTCCCCCCAGTTCTCTGTAAACTACGGCACACAAAGTTTTTGCAATTTTTAAAAGAATTTTTTATATATCTATCATGAGACGGCAGAGTGCAAGAAAACAATGCAGTCTGAAGCAGATAATCTTTCTCGTCTTAATCTGCTCAATCTTGGTGATATCAGTGCCCTAAAAGATGTTATAATGGACTATTTCACATCCAGAGATGAAGGATCGGATGATAAAGTTACTAAAGAGGAGTCCGATTACAGTCTGTTATGTCCACAGGTGCGCTGCACTCGCGTTTCTGAATATACACTACAAGGTACACTATTCATGCTATCTAAACATACAAGGGATGATAAAAAGTTCAGAGACTATGCCCATCATGATAAACAACAGAAAACTGTCTTCTTCAGGGTAACATTAGTATGTTTGTGTAATGATGCAGTATAGCGCTCCTGACAAACCACAATCGTTAAAGGGCTAGTTCACCCAAATATTAAAATGATGCCATTTATGACTAACCCTCATGTTGTTCCAAACCCATAAGATCTCTGTTCATCTTCGGAACACAGTTATTACAGTAAGATATTTTAGATTTAGTCCGAGAGCTTTCTGACCCTCCATTGAAAATGTATGTACGGTATACTGTCCATGTCCAGAGAGGAAATGAAAACATCATCAAAGTAGTCCATGTGACATCAGAGGGTCAGTTAGAATTTGTTGATGCATCGAAAATACATTTTGTTCCAAAAAAGACGACTTTATTCAGCATTGTCTTCTCTACTGGGTCTGTTGTGAACGCGTTCAAAATGCTGCTGATGTATCACGCTGCTGACAGTTTATCTTTGATATTGGGCGCACCAGAAAACACGTCAGCAGTCTTAATTTTTGTTATTTTTGGACCAAAATGTATTTTCAAGGTTTTTTACGGGTTTGGAGTGACATGAGGGTGAGTCATTAATGACATATTTAAATAATTGGGTGAACTAAACCTTTAAGTAGAGGTGAAAGTGAAACCCATCTGACTTTAAACACAATTTTCTCAAAATTCCATTCCAGGAAACTTTAGCCATCAGCCAACTTCAGATAGCCATAACTTTTTGTTACATTCTACATTACACTTACACTTACACATTCTACATTACACTTACATTAATGTTCCTGTGGCTCAGTGGTAGATCATTATTGCGTTAGCAGTGCAAGGTTGTTGGTTCGATTCCCAGGGAACACGTTAGGTAAAAAATGTATAGCCTGAATGCTAAATATATAAATATAAATAAACATTCAAACAGTTTTGGAAAAAGCTTGTGGTAAAGTTTCACCATGTGTTGGGTTTTTCTAGATTGCATCACATGCACACAACCTTATTATCATATTTTTATAAGAGCCTTGTTTAACAAGTGTTTTAACCTAGTAAAGCGCTTTTATAACCATTGAACCGAATAATAGAATATTTCAACAGTTTATCCATGTTTAAGAGTCAGGCTTAATGTCATGTGTTTATTCTGTTTTAAATGAGCTTTTTAATGCTTATCTAGAAGCAGCTTTTCTTATTGAAATTCTTATCAAGTTGAAATGCAGAAATGGCTAAACCGATCTCAGCCTGTAGGTTTTGGCTCTTCTGAGCATTGTGATTTCAGTAGATGATTTCACATTGAGATATACAAGTAGCACAAGAGCTTTTGTGTATATATCATCATTCTCGGGGTTAATATGTACACTTGTTGCCATAGTCACAGAATGGGAGGCGTACCTACATTAGGTTTTCTCCATTCGTGCCTCTTATCGCAGGTCATGTGACCTCATCACTTCTTCTGGTGAGTGGGATGGAGTTTATCTCTTGCCTCTCTTCACCACCTCTGTCAATCAGTATTACTATACTATTACAATAACAGTATTAATAACACACACACACACACACACACACACACACACACACTCACACTTTTACAGCTCATTAAAGATTGAAGTGCTCTACAGTACTGCACCACCTGAGCATAAGCCCCTCAGGTCCATCTGGGATTCAATCAGGTTTCAGTATGAGTTCTTATTTAGGTTCTTTGTATTCTGAGAGATAAATTCATTTCATATTCCTGCCAAAAAATTTTTTTTTAGGTCCAGTCTTTATATTAATGTAATATAAATATATATATTTTTCCAGCTGGACATGGATATTACCAGCACAAGTTGGTTAGATGCTCTGGGTAAAGTCGGATAAGATGCCATTGAATTTGACACAAATGAAAATGGGGCGTTGAGGGACTATTACAGTGCATTGACTGTTCAGCCAACAAATACGGAAATATGTCTTTCCATAAATGTCCAGTGGACAGAAACTGTGGAAAATATTATTGAATGGTCTGTCTTTGGTTCCTCAATCACAGATTTAGTTTTTAATAAAATTTTATTATGATTTACACATGGTATTAACAAAGCAACCACACAAATAATAGTGATAAATGAAAAAATAAATTCATAAAATAAATAAAAAAAATTAATAGAGAAAGTGTTTTTCCCTCTTTGACGCTCTCTCAGCGCACACAAACACACTCTCTGTGTGTCGTGCTATTGTGGTGTGTGAGCAGTAATAAGCTCTGCATCTGTCTGATGAGCTGCTGCCAGTCTCAGTTTTTATTCATGTAAATTCATGGATGCTCTGTGCTACACTGGGCAAATGCAAATTGGCAGAGGGGTTTTATTTTGGGAGGAATGCAAATGTAGAAGAGGTGGTTTTATTTTTGTGGTAATGAACTCTTCAGATCAAGCCGTGTGGAAGAATGTTGCCTGATCTCACTAGCTGGTCGAGTTTGTTTGTGTGTATCGGTAGTTTACATAATTGTTTAGCAGATGCGGCAGCGCTTCATAATGTTACATTGACAGACTGTCAGCAGAAAGTCACATGGAAGTTCATTCAGGCGCCCACATACACAGGAATGGTGTGTTTGACCGATATTGACAAACCAGTTTGTTTTTTACGTGACATTTAGGGGCCAGTACAGCTGAAATTTGGATGTTCTGTACATGGCTCAACGCTAAGGATTTTTTCTACTGTTGTTTTAATTTTTACTTGTACTGACAGTATTTTCATTGTTGTTATTGTTTTTGAGCCATGTTATCTTTTACTCTATTAAATAAGCATATATTTAAAACTCTATATTCTCTGACAGCAGGTGGCGCTTCTGGAACAGCACAGTGTTTCCTTGGTTACAGCTGTAAACAGATGCATTAAATTGATCATAACTGAGAGTAAAGACTTATAATGCCTATTTCATATAAAATGCGGTTCTTTTGTTTGAATTTCCTATTCATTAAAGAATACATCAAACCATTTCCAAAACAATTAAGCAGTACAACTATTTTCAACATTGAAAATAATAAGAAATGTTTCTTTAGCAGCAAGTCATTGAGTAATGATGAGTTTAAAAAGTGATAATTTGCATTTTATAATGTATTAAAAAGAAATTATGGTAATAATATTTCATAATTGTAATAATAATTTGTGAATTTTTTCAGATAATAAAAATATTTTTTTAAGAGATTTGTTTAAAAAAAACCATCAAATTTATACGAGAGTAATAGCAAACATTAGACACAAATAATAAAATACAATGTAATAATTTAAAATAAATAAATAGTTCAAAAGGAAATTACATTTGTAAAATAAATAAAAGAATCCATCCATCCATCAATTGTTGATCCATCCATCCAAAAATAAGTTAAAATTGCTAAAATAAATGAAATAAAAAGTTTTATTTAGTAAGTAACTGCAATTTGTCTAGCTTGTCTGAATCTTCGAGAAAAATCTTTTCTTTTTTTTTTCTGACAGAGATGGAAGAGCTCACATCCCCTCTCTGGCTTCCTCTGTCTCTCATCTTCTCCTCTCCTCCATTCTGTCTTTATTGCGATGAGAGATGCAGGTAGGCACTTTTGCCTTCGGCTCTCATCTCAGACACACTGAATGGCAGTGACTCTGTCGTCTGACTCGTTTGTTTGGTCATTAATGTCGTCCCGCAGGTCATAAACAGCAAATGGATTTTCAGTGTGTGTTGACAGAAGTAGCTGGTTAATACTTTTGTGAACGCTTTTGTGTGTTGGTTTGTGTCTGAAATGCATTGACTGCTTTAGGCCAGAAACATACTCTGTGCAAGTACATTGAAGCAGATGCTGGTGGCAGTGGCAGTACCAAACTGCAAGAATAATAGGTCAATTGAACTGATAAAACAAAAGTTTAGTTCAATTATAATTATTATTTCTTATTCTTATTGTCAAGTACTTTTGATAGTTCTTTTGATATCTATCCATCCATCCATGAGAAAAGTACCGGTAAAACAAAAAAGGTGAAAGGTTTCAGTTAAGAAATTACAAAAATGTACTATTTTCTAATTTATTTGTGTGCTGTGTGCTCTTTTTTTTGCTACAACATAGTAACCACCAAGAATACCCTTGTAACCACATAACAAACACTTAGAGCATCATACAATTGTTGTGTGAGGTTTTGCATGAACAAACAGCACTCCGTTTTATTTCATTAAATATTAAACTCGAGTGTATCCTATGTGTATTTGTTTGTGTTTCAATGTAAGTGCAAGGTCAGAGGATTCTGATTGAACAGCATAACATTAGACACACTTCGAGAGCTCTAGACCTGAGGAAATGATGCAGGTGACAGGAGAAGTACTCCATTGATATCCAAGACACTTTCTACCGTAATGGTTTTTTGGCTTGTCATTTTGAAATGTGACTGTTGTTCTGCTAATGTAATTGCCTTCCACTGAAAGTTTCCTCTTCCAAAATATATTTTTCAGATTTTATTTTTTTTTTTCTGTCAAGAAAAATGTAACTAACCACCATGACCATTGTGCTTTTTTTTGTTTGTTTTTTTTCTGCAGAATTCTAACACGGACAGTAGATATTTCTGGAGACCTCGGGCCTTTGGGCATCAAAGTCATATCATACTGCTCCTCACTGAGTGGAAGGTAAAGCTTGCACACACACACACACACACACACACACACACACACACACACACACACACACACAGATTTGTGGTGTCTTTACACACTTGCCTGATAATAAACCATGAGATGCACTGTTGTGCAAATTCTCTATTTCGATTTTTGAGTATTGACTCGTATTTTATTTTATCCTATGAGTATTTTATTTATTTTCCATCATTATATAAAACAATGCCAGCTGACCATTTCTCAATTACTTAAAGTCAGAAAAATAATAAGGTCAACTTAATTAAAGTGTTTTATTTATTATGAATATTTTTATGTATTGTCTTCAGCACTGGCCATTATATAAAACAGTAATAACTGGCCATTAGTCTAACTTAATTAAATGTGAATAAAATAAATATGTTTTAATCTATAAAGGAGTAGCATCACCTTATTTCACATTTATAAACGCTATCTGTGGCATGTGTGGATTACTTAGTAGTTTCACTTTTGTAATTTGAATGTTATAAGTCCCATTCATACAGTGTCCCATTCATATTTGCCTATAGACACACACTTAGAGGAAGTAGCTAGGAGAATGGCTCTTTCAGACTGCATGAATGGGTCAAAAGTTAAGTTCTCAGGGCAAGGACACACACATGCTGCATGACAGGAAGTCCTCCCTGGGTAGACGATGACAAGCTTCCTGTTGTTGAGGCCTCTGCACCCTGTTGAGCTCCGGATGGAAATAGACCCTCTCACTGTAGGTGGGCAAACCTGTGTGGTGGCCTGCTGAACTACGCTTTAGGGTGTGTAAGACCCAAAGGAAACCCTCAAGTCTTAAAGGAAGTAACAGCAAATAAAAGCTTTGATTATTGAAATGGTTGCCTTAGCAGTTCTCAAAACAGAAAGATGTTGATGTCTCTAATATTGAGAGACAGTTCAGAGAAAGCTTCTTGAATATAACTGATATTTTCATTCAAATCATAAAAAAGTAAATAATGCTTGCCTTCCTGGTGTGTCATATACCACATTCCATTTTTTTGTTTTTAAATATACTTCATATACTTTTACCATTTACTTTTTTCTGTTTTCCCATTTTTAGATATTCAATTTTATTTTATTACAATTATGTTTTATAACTTTTTTTTTAATTGTATTACTTCATATAATTTATGTAACCTCTCACTGCATTTGCAGAACAAGCAAACCACTAGGCCACAGTTCCACCACCATTGTATTTATTGTATTAACAAAACTATAGACGTTTTATACAAGTTATTTTCATTTGGAATTCTGTTTCTTATGTACAAGTTAATATCTTCAGTTATTTTCTGAATGCCCTTCCCTGTCTGAATTCTGTTTGTTGCTTCTGTCTTTAGGACTCTGGGTCTAAATATCCGAGCCATCGAGAAGAACAGCCGCTCCGAACAAGAGGGGATCTTTGAAGAGGACGAGTGCATCGTGCAGATCAATGACACCGAGTTAATAGACAAGTCCTTTGCTCAGTGAGTGTCTGACTCTTCCATCCGTCACACTTTCATTGTTGTCATGTGGATTACTAATCATCCACTTGCTCTCTTTCTCTCCACTTCATTCTCTTCTTTTATTATCCATCTTTTGTGTTGGTTTAGCTTTCATGCAATTGTTCTCTGTCCTACTCGCTCGTAGCGTGCAAACACAATCGTACCGAACCTATTTATCTACCCATCCTCTCTCATTTTCCTCAACTTTCTGCAGAGTTTCAGTGCTGTAACTTTAACACAACAAAAGAAAATGGTTTGCTCTTGCCACGAGTGTGAAATTGCCCTATTAAATGGCTATAGTGGTATCGAACAGCCTTCAAAAGGGCGATAGATTAAACGAAGTGGCACTATTAGAGGAAGAGTTGGATAAATGAGTACGAGAGTTAAAGATTTTGAAGCAGAAAAGAAAAAGACTTCAATCAAGCAAGTCAGTTTTTACTTCTGCAGCATCCTGAAATGAACTCTGAAAGTTTGCTCATCACATTCAATGCAACATGACTCGTACTCTCTTTTCCTCTGATATCAAGTCTTAGTAATGTTAGACTTTAATTAAAGTGAGTGTGAAGTGACGTGACGTGTGGCCAAGTACGGTATCCTGACTAAAGTTCATTAACCCTCTGGAGTTGATTAACGCATATACGCGTTATGAGTCATTTTCTCCTGATAACCCCGAAAAGAACTTAAATTACACTTTCAGATTTGATCGTATAGATAAGAGCAATACATCAATCGAATCTGTAAAGGGTCTCCTTTTTTTTACATACAGACATAATAACCACAAAACTTTGTGCACTTATAAAATAAAGATAACATAACAAACAAGGTGTGCTGTCTGCAGCCTTTGTCTGCGCTGATCTTCATTTACAAACACGTCATTAAAATGAACCGTAACTCCGTGAATACTCAACGAAGAGACATGAGAGAGATATCTATAGAAAGCTTGACATGTCTACTTTTAAACTAAATAAGTGCTGCCGAAAACAAATATTCTGTGGTAAAGTAATCCATATAAAAACAACGCAATGTCCGTTTTTCACGTCTCCCTTCATTATCTTCTAATGAGACCACGCCCCTGCGCTGAACGCGCTATTCAGATTCTAATGTTTCACTGAAGCGCGCGACTTGAATACGCCCACACAACAGAAAACAATGCAGCTAGACTGTTCTTCAAGTTCTTTTATTTTACTGTTTGCTTCGTGATGAGAGGAATAAGACATAAATCACCCCAAAAAGATGTGATGTGGTTGAGGATTTGAGTAATGGATTTCCTCAGAAAAAAAGAATTTAGCACTTTATTCAGCAGAGATCATAAACATGAGTAAGTCTCTTTTTATTTATTTATATACTTGTACTGGTTTTCACATAACGTGAAAACATTTTACTAGTTAGACTTTTTCCAAAGACTTTTTCCAAACTATAATTCCTGACTAAATGTATAATCAAGTGAAACATTATGAAGTTTAAATAACAATATACAATACTATACAATTCAAAAGCTTGATTTAATAACATAAATGTAACAAATAAATGTAACTGTAACAAATGTAACTAACAATGCTGTTCTTTCAATTAAACCCCCCCCCCCCCCCCCCCAAAAAAAAACCTGAACAAATATTCTCAGCTCTTTTCAAGATTGTTCCTAATAAACTGTTTATCTGCCCTCACAAGTGAATATTAAATTATGTTGTGGGATAATTAAATATATTCTAAATAAACTACAAACATAAAATTATATAGATTTATTTTGTCCTCACATTCTTTCTTGTAACTCTTCCCTCTCAGTGGCACAGCTGACTGAGAGGCTCATTATGCAGCTCATTATGCAGGCCTTTGTCTTCTCAGGTGTAAATCACAATGATATTCATAATAGTTGACGCCTACTCTCATATGACTTTTACCAAAAAAAAAAGTGTCTTAGAACATTTTAAATCAATATATTGTTTTCTGTGAGTGAGTACAAGATGATTTTCACATAATTTAGAAATAAAAATTCTAGGCTACAAGCTCAAGTTCTCAAAAATCCCGGGAACCAATGTTCTGTATGTGTTTTATTGTCTTATTCAAGTGATTTAACATTTTTAGTTTTTCACTAACCACGCATAACATTTTTTTTTCTCAGAAATACAATCATGTACATACATCCTGCTCACATATTATTATAGCCCAGTTTGTGCTGATTACAGTGAGATTAGACTTTAGCCATTTAGATGTGTATAAGCAACTGAAAAAAGCACAAATGTCAGGGCATGACAAAACTTCTCCAAGCCCCAAAAATACCCTTAGACTCCAGAGGGTTAAATTCCATATTAAAGCATCAGTTTTTTGCTCATGTAATAATAATATGATTGTTACATTGCATGGTGTGTGTAAAACAACCTACAGTTAATAAGTAAATAAGTTTTTTATGCTTGGTATAAGTATTGTTTTTTTTTATTATTAGTATTAATACTATTCTATCATTAAGCATAAGAATTTACATTATTGATTTTATGAACAATTAAGAAATGGAGAGATTCAGTCCCAGTGATATTACAGAGGTTGATGTCAGCATGAAATGGAAATTCACCCGGTTAAATTATTGTTTATTTTAAGCATGCCTAAGGGATTTTAACATCATTCTGAACAAGACACTTAACCGTGGTAAAATCTGTAATGCACCACCAAAACATTAACGCATTTAACAACTTGAATTGTGTCCATGGTCACATGACTTCGGTGGTCAGATACCGAAGCCAGACTCAATTAGAAGTCATTGTAAATTTGCTGATTTATGTAAATTTTGCTGCACATCTGTTGCATGTAGTAAGCATAATTTTATGCAAATGAATCAGAAATTTCATCCTTTTCAATTGTTATATGAAATTTGGCATTAGTCCATTTAAATTCCATATTAACATGCAAGTGTTTTGCATATAGAACAGTCTTTGATCAGTATGTTCCTTGGTACCAGTAAACACCATATAGTTGGGCAAGTTTATTATTTATTTTGCTTATCAGTATTAATAAATTAGTCGTTTTGCCAGCATTAAAAGCTATAACTTGTGTGTTAGAGTGGGCCTGATTTGTAAAATACAAGCTGAACGAATTTATACAATGTTTGTAAAACCTTGAATTAAGCTTCAAAATGTATTTATTTTTTATTTTCAGCACTATTTTACTCATGTTAAAGTCAACATGATGTGGAAATTCACTCTATAGAATTTCCACTTATTTTTCATCTATTTTCTAAACGCATCTTAACAATCTCATTGTGAACTACCTGTAAAATCTGTAATGCACCACACTCTCTTGGCTGGCAATTTGAACACAAGCCCATATAGGTAAATTCCACATAGTTATTTTGTAGTAAGATGGAAGTGCTGAGAAGTGATTGCCACTGGAAGTCCTTAAGGGAAAAGGCTCTTGAATGGTGCTAATGATGGAGGCTGTTGAGTCTTTGAAGCAGTAAACAACTTTTTATTCACATTATCTAAAAATATGCATTACAGTACAGTAAGACAAAGTTTCACTCTCAATGTTTCAGGTCTCAAGAGGTGTTTCGCAAAGCCATGTCTTCACCCACCATATGTTTGGAGGTGCTTCCTGTCGCCAACAGGCTCCGCTATGAGAAGAGCCTCATTGGGCAGCTTTTCAACAACACTGAACCAGACCCTGTGGTCCCTAAGGTCAAGAGTCCTTTCTTGGTTCATAAACTCAAAAGCAATACATCTACGCCATCTCCAGAGCCTCCTGCCTCACAAACCCCGCCCCAAAAGGAGGAGGAGATTCAGCCTGCAAGACACACCCCCATTGAAACAGATCATCGCAGAGCCACGCCTTCTCCTCCAATCAGTGCGTCACCCACCCTGAAAGATCGCAGCGAAAGCCCTGCCCCCAAAAAGACCCCTGCCCTAACCACACTAGTTAATACGAACAACAAAAAGCCTGGGAAGAAAATGAAGATCGATTTGAAGAAAGGTAAGCTGGATGTGAACTCAAATTTGAGCCCACTGAATTAAAAAAAAGTTCCTACTTACAATCATTCTTCCTGTAACATTTTTTCACTCAAAAATATGTCACGTTATGCAAGTTAAATGGGTCGCAAATGTCATTTTATGTTGATTTCAAGCTCGAATAGTGGAAACTCCATCCAGTTGACCACAAGGTGCCATCATGAGCTCTGTCAAAACTGCTTCCTTATTTTCTCACCTCTCTGTCTGTATCCCTCCTCTCAGCTGATTGACAGCTGCTTTTGTTTAAAACTTTAATGTCAGGTGCTCTTCTGGGACTCAAGATTTCATCATTTGCCGTCTTTACTATGCTGGATGGCCGCTATCCTTTATGACATCTCTCTCTCAAGTGTGTGTGAGAGAGCGAGACTTCAGTAATCACACGTGTCCCTGTGGATGAGAAACTTAAGGGAATTGCTTTCTTAGCATGATTAGGTCTTAGGCCTCTTTTTTTCTTTCTTCTCTTTCTGTGTTTTTGGATAAATGTGCTTTTGATTACAATTTTTTTATTTATTTAAATTTAAAGCTTTTAATTAATGCAGATTTTACAAACAATAAATAATAAACAAGCAAACGAATGAATGAATGAATGCTAATTTTGTATAAAAAAGTATTTAGTAGTATTTAGTGGTAGTGTAGTCTTAGCAGTATAAGAAACTAACATATATATATATATGTGTGTGTGTGTGTGTATATATATATATATATATATATATATATATATATGTACGTTAAATATGAGTATGTATGCACTATATAATAAATATACAAAAAATTATACGATATATATATATATATATATATATATATATATATATATATATATATATATATATATATATATATATATATATATATATATATATATATATATATATATATATAATCAAGTCACTTATGATTTTGGGGTGAAATATGACCCTGACATATTTCTGTGAGATTCAATTCACAGATTTCAGACCACACCCTTTGTCATTGTTTCTAGCGCTCCTCTTTCACACCATCTCTCTGTCTCTTTCTCTTTTTCTCTCTCTCCTCATCCTGTATCCTGCTCTCTGCATCTCTCATCTCCTGTAGACGTGTTCACGTGTGAAATTAAAGTGCAGAGCTGTCTAATCCCTGTAAGGAAACATTTATTATCGTGCAGGGTTGGAAACAGAGGTGTTCAAACCTCTGCAAAGAAACCAACAGCTTAAACGCAGGTTATCAGTCCTTGAGTGCTCGAAAGCTATCATCAGCATACCACTGACCTTTTGACCTGATCTTGGATCAGATAAGCTGGATACAGTCTGTAAAGATCAATGAGGGTCATAACCGGTAACTGGTGCTTGTGCTCTTATTAAATTGTATGTAGATGTATATATTCTGTGCATAATTTTCACCATCTTGCTCTCCAGACATCAGTATCCACTATTGAAAAACCCATATTTGTAGGCAGTAATTTTTTAACCAGAATTCAGTGGTAATAGTGACACTCAATTAAATGTTTTAGGAATGGATATTGAAAATTAATGCAAAAATATTGGACAAAGTACTTTCATGTTTTATGGTTTCTGTCATGTCAGTTACAGACTTTTAAACAAATCCCTAATTCAAAAATTCACAGTGACAAAATCTGAATTCAAATATTAGAATTTAGATTACGAGAAGCCTTTTAAATGGAATTTTCATTGGCAGATTTCTTCGAAAAATATTCACATAAAAATAATTTTGGAAATGAAAATGAAAAACATCAAATGCTACAAACCTCTTAATAAAAAAAGATTAAAATATTCATTGCAAAAAAAAAAATGGAAGGAAGTTAAGTTTTCACTGTGAC
Organism: Carassius carassius; assembly: GCF_963082965.1. Lineage (NCBI taxonomy): Eukaryota > Metazoa > Chordata > Actinopteri > Cypriniformes > Cyprinidae > Carassius > Carassius carassius. The sequence goes on from NC_081760.1 coordinate 10,627,188, forward strand.
AAGCTTTTACAGTAAACTTTCATGGCCAGTTTTTATTTATTTTTATATATATATATATATATATATATATATATATATAGGGCTGTCCCCGACTAGTAGTAATCGAACATTTATTAATAAACCATTTAAATCATAATACTGAGCTTTTAATTGCATAATAATTGCTCAAACGCACACATTAAGCTTGCCTCAGTGCACCAGCAGAAGTAATGAACAGTAAGGAAAAAAACAGTAAGGAGGCTGCATTAACATTTTAATAATTCATTATTAAACTAGTGCTTTCTTTGTTTTTGGTTTAAGAGATGAAGTCGGCCACACATGACTGTTTGCATATTTTATACAGATTACATAATCTGAGAATATTTTTTGTTTTCCATTTGAATTGCTTCTTTTCCAAGAAGAGTTTCGCGCTCAAGTTGATGGATGCAGACGGCAGAAAGCGTTTCCTGTTTGCTTCCATTATTTTACAGAAGCGTGTTTTTTGTTATTGTGAATGCACACAAATAAACGTAAGGATCTTATCGGCCATCACTCTTGACATGCGAGCATGAGTGTTTGGATGTCCTGCCCAATGATACTAGCCTATATCACCACATACACTTGTGAGTTCGCTTGTGGATTGTTTCTTTTTTTTTCTGGGACTAATAAAATTTTGGTCGACTAACGGTTAGTCAACTATTAAGGGCAGTCCTAATTCTTTATTTTCTTTTACGTTTCTTTTTAGTTTAAAATTTGCATGGGTATTTTTACTTTGCTAGTCAAAAAATACTCACAACCACAATTAAGACATGAGCTTTTAAATGATATATTTTGAGACTCGTCTTTATAACTGTTGACATCCTTAACTCTTAAATCTATTGTGGAAGGGATTTAAGTGGAACAATTATGTAGATTTTCAACATGTCTTTAAAAGATCTCAATTTTATTTGGTACTACAGTGAGTGTGAACTGTGGGTGTAAATTCAAACACACATTTACTATGACTGGAACCTAAGAAGAATGTTATTTTGCATCATACAGGAGGGTATGTTCAGTTCAGGTTTTCTGGTTCACTGGGTCATTAAATACATGTTTCTGGCCTTCCTCTGTTTGCAGGTACTGAGGGCCTAGGATTCACCGTGGTAACCAGAGACTCGTCCCTTCATGGTCCAGGACCCATTATGGTCAAGAGCATCATGCCCCGCGGAGCTGCTGTTAAAGACGGACGGCTCAAGTCTGGAGACCGTATCCTGGAGGTATTACATGCATCCTGCATCAATGCAATCCTGATAGAACAACCTGGAAAATTGCAAAATCGCAGTTTATTTATAGGAAATTAAATTATGCTTTTCCTTTCCCACCAGTCATGCAATCAAAAGGTATTGTTTTAAATGCAATTTAAAGATATTGTTTCAGAAAACTTAATGCATCCTTGACATAATTAGGCCAATTGTCTGTCTTGTATTGCACCTGGCCATGAGATGGAATTATCGCTGACATGTTTTTCATCTCTGAAAAGTATAAATGGAAATTTTGCTCTCTGTTTTGGCAGTTACAGGAAATCGTTTTCTCTCTTTCTCTAGGTAAATGGAGTGGACATCACAGGACGCACACAAGAGGAACTGGTGGCTATGCTGCGGAGCACCAAACTGGGAGAAACCGTGTCTCTTGTAGTCGGAAGACAAGAGGAATTTTTGCCCAGAGAACTGGTAAGACCATTTGCAAACCTCAAGGGACAACGAAAATGAATGGTACCTCAAATTATATCTAAGAAAACCACAATGTTTGTATGAAAAATGTAAACTTTGGTTTGAAAAAAGAAATGGTAACATTATATTTTAAGGACCAGTTCTCACTATTAACTAGTTGTTTATTAGCATGCATATTACTAGCACACACACACACACACACACATATATATAGTACATATTAATGCCTTATTCTGCTTGACCATATATTAGATCCTTTAATTCTACCTCATTCCCTTCATGGTCATATTTTATATATAAATATAAACCTGTGCATAATGGATTTTAATGGTTATGTGTATATATATTTTACATGCATATTTTCTGGCAAATCCAAACAACCATATAAACCCAAGCAATCCCCTCCTTTAGATTGAAAGTGTTCAATCAGCTTGTGACAGGAACTTGACAGCGGTCTAACAGGAAGCCTCGGGCCAGTGCTGGTCCATCTCCTCTCACAGATGTTGATCGCTGACCTAATGTTTTTCTTTTAAACATCAGACCCCCTTTAGAAACCAAAGAAAGAGTAAAAATGCAATTGTGGCACCCATTGATTCCTCATCACCGGAAGAAAGACCACATCTCTTTGTTGTGTCCAATTTTATGAAGTCATGAGCAATTCAGTTCTCCATTATAGATCAGTGGTCTATATTCAGTTCATTTGCACCGTAGTGTCTGCTCATCAAAGGCTTCGGGTTTAGAGGGGTCACATACACACTATGTGCGTGTGTTATGTGTGGGCTGCCAAACAATTCATCATCATTGTTACAAACAATAATTTCTCTCATGCATTACTTCCTCACTTAGGTTTTTGATGTCTAGGATTGTACAACTCAGGCCATAACTGCTTTATATAAACTCCACAGACCTTGCCTGAGCCATATATAATATATATTGCATTTTTTTTTATTTTTTTATTTTTTTTTATTCTATAATAAAAAAAGAAAATGAAAACAAATACAAATAATATTATATTTCATTATTATAATATACTAATTATTATTTCATAATATTATTTATTTATTTATATATACAAACATTGTGTATTGAATTGCTAATGTAAAAACTAATACATGGTTAAATTTGCGGTTTATTAATGGATTTAGCTGCTTTGTATTTTGTTAAATCTTTGCTGTGCTAGATTTGTTCAAGAAGAGCAGCTGTATGTCATTGACACTGACTATTATTGGACCATTAATTCTGGTTAGGCACAAAAAGCGTCCTAAAGAGCTTCTCTGCCGTATCTATTCAGAGCGAAAAGATACTTTCCGCTCTATTCAAATTGAAAGTGGTTTAGCTGTGCCACTGCTTAGGCAGGGTAAATTACGGCAGAAATGCGACTGTAGGCAAAAGGAAAAATGACACACTCGGGAGAAATATTTTTTTCAGAGAATGGAAGAGTTTGAAAAGATATAATGACAGTGTGAGAGTAGATTTCACATTTCTGCCTTTTTTAGAGGATATGCGTGTGTGTGTGTGTGTGTGTGTATTTGTATTTCATTCCAACCAATGGATGCATCTAAACCTTAAATATCCTCCATAAACTCCCACCTTCACAAAGAATTCGTCCCACTGACCACAACCCAGTGTCAGCAAAAATTATACAATCTTAATTCCCAAAGGTGGATTTGGCTAATGATCAGCCATTAGCAAAAAAATAAAAAAAGCATCTTTTATAACGACCTGTGAGAATCCAGCAGGAAAATAGCTCATACCATAAATGTCCATCCTGTTAACATTACCATTTGGTGATGGATAAGTTGGCGTGACTTGTGATTGTTGACAGAGTTAAAGTCTTGTTTTTCTGACTGAATCCCTTTGGGATCTGGTCACTGTGACTGGACATCCTGGATACGCAAAAGCAAGTGCTAAACGTCCGGCCCTGCTGGAAAATATATCTAAAATCATCTTACGTCACAAACTAGTTATGAACTGGCATAGGATGGTCTTGCATTTGTCAGAGCCGATTATTGATCGATAAGGTACTTGAAAGAATACCATGGTACATTCCCAAAAACATAGTCATTTTTATACATTTAAACGTTGTTATTGTACTGGATTATCAGCTTTGAGGAGAGTTAAGCAATAGCAACGATGGAATGTTATTTGAATATGTGCATTTTAAATCTGATGAACGGTGGTGGAGTCACGTGTTTCTTTTAAAGAGCATATGAATCATTGTATAGAAATTCATTTTCAAGTATCAGACATATACAAGAGTTTGTGGGCTTGTTTTGAAAATGTATATTAAAGAGATTGCTTTGGCAAACTATAAATGTCTAGAGATGACCATTGCATTAAAGCTAAGCCGACTGGATTTGGCATCAATTTGTCGTGTACTGTAAGGGTAAATGAATGCAGTAAGTGGAATTAATGTCTTCAGGAACATATTAATTATACCTGATAGCCAGCAGCAATAAATCAGCCAAACATCAAATTTTTTATAATGTTATTTATTTATTTTTTATTTATTTATTTTGTGCCCACTAGACATGCATTTAGATCTTTTCCAGCATGGACTGCAAACATGTCTTTAATATAATAATAAAATGGCTTTATTTAGTGGTTTTTGTGGTGTTCCACTAGACTGTATATTCAAGATAAATGATCTAAACCAGCGTGTTTATCAGAGTATATTATATCTAATACCACCACTGTAATGTGATATTCTCACAGGAAATGTGTTGTAAAAGCTGAATATTTATTATTGTAACCAATTTGCAGTCATAATCTAGCCTCTGAAGGGCCTGGATAGTTAGATGTTTGAGCTTCTGTTCTCCACCATTTGATTCATATAGGTTTTCTGTGAGGATGCAGGGGTCAGATTGCACATTGCACACAGTTGCACTCACAGAAGAGAGGTCAGCCACAGAGCTGGTGGAGCCTTTAGATGTCCTTGAGATTGTCTTAATAATAATTCATCTTCCTACACACAGGATGTGTTTTGCTTTGTCATGACCTATTTAATTATATTTGTTATTTGGGTCACGGCCACTTCTTTCCAAACTCAGTGGGCTTTTTAAAAAAGCTTTGAGTAATATAAAAGCTGTACATGCTTTCATGTGAAAGCAAACGGCCTTCTGACATCAGTTTTAATTTTGGTCAGTATCTGGGTTAAGGTGCATTGACTTCCAACCAGGGCATCAAAACACATTTCCCATGGATTATTTTGGTGTAAATGATACAAAGACTTCCTCTCAAAATTCTCTGTGAGTCACATTGTTTTTTCACTTTTACTGATTAGATAGACTGATCAAAGTTTGGTTTTTGCGATGCAGCTCTTTTCTTATGAGACTGCTTCCAGATCAAGAGGAAAATAATGTTCTCAGATGTTGATGATATTCATTGAAGTATCAGTTTTGTCTTAGGTGTTTCTCCTAAAAACATACACACACACACACACACACACACATATAAATTAATAATATTACTATTGATAACATTTATGAATATTAATATTATCAGTTAATATCAATGGATATTAACTGATATTATCCTGTTAGTATAATGTATAATATATTATCCTATATTAATATCAGTTAATGATGTTTATTTATATTAAATGTTAATTTACATATGATTATGATTATTATTTGAAGAAGACAAAGAAGAAATAATGTTTTTAACTGTTGATATTTATGATGTATTATATTTTAGTTATTACATATTAAGTGGTATTAATATACATATAAAAAATCATATTATCGATTAATATAAATATGAATACTATACAATACTATAATATAATTACTCTTAGTACTGACATGAATTCATATTAGTGTCAATATTAGTCCATTAGTATCTTATTAATGTTAATACTTAATAATATACTGTAATATGAATGTATTCATACTTATCTATTGACAGTTAAGTGATATGAATATATTATAATTTATTATCATGTTAATTAATATGTTAATGGTTATTAATACAGTTATTTATTTCGGTAAAAATAATATATGTTTAATATATGTTTATTATATTAATATTTTAATAGTAGTAGTAGTAGTAGTTAATATTAATGTTAATTGCTAACACTAATGTTAATATTGTTATTAATTTAGAGTTGCAGGTGCCCAAATATGGTGGATATGCATTTCCCATAGGCCTGTGTTTATCTGTCAGTGCTGATTAACTAATTCCGCTTATTCCCGACACGGATCCTTTATAACTCTCTAGTGCTGCTGACATTTTTTGCCAGCATTACTCATGTTCTTTAGTTAAAACAGTCCATCATATTGACTGTATGAGAGGATATTAGTGTGTATTTGCCCTCAGGAGGTCATCATGTGATGTCTGGGCCTCGAGTGTCGATAGGACCACCAGAGCATCATCTCCCTCCTCATGTGAGGAGGCATCAGACAATCTGATATTCTCGCTGGACCCAAAGCTTGACCTCACTTACAAACAGGCCTTTTATTGTGTGCTAAAACTCTGATTTGTAGTTTGCCTCAGGCCATGTACGACACATTATCTTCAGTAAGAGGACATGCTAAAAGGACTACTTGAAGCTTTGCCCCATTGGCCCTCCTATTTTTCATCATTAGCTCTTACTAAATGCTTTTTGCCCAACTCTGTGCTCCTACAAAGTCATTTTTGTTTCTTTTTTCCCTGGCCCATTTCCACAGTAGCTTAGTAACAGGATAATGCTGTTGCTTAATGTGGTTTCCAGGAGGATGTCAGTCACATTTAGACATTGAACTTTATTCTAGGTCATTTTGCCATGTTTTATTGATGTGATGGTGGATAGAAGAAGGAAATGATGTGAAGAAAAGGTCAAAGACCACGGCACTGACACCCTTAATCTCTTTGATATGATGTTTAGGAGTCAAAGAATGCAAAAAGAGAAGTGAAATGTGTGGATAGTTGTGTGTGTATAAATGTGTTCAATAATGAGATATTAGTCTAAGATTTTGTCCCCAAACCCCTTCCTCCTAAATGGATCTCTGTCAAAAGTTTTTTATGTTTCATTTTGAACTGACACATTCTCATGATCTCGCTCTTTCATGTACAAATCAAATGACCCCCAGTGTGTTTCCTGCCTCTCCATTAGACATGCATTCATTCCGTCCTAATCCTGCTTTATATGTTGATCACTCATTGGTTCATTTTGGTACATCTGGCTTTATTTTAACTGGGATCCATCTCTAAAATAAACACTTTATTCCATTTTTTGAAAGAAATTTGTACTTTTATTCAGTAAGGATTCATTAAATTGATCAAAAGTAAACAGTAAAGACATTTTAGAATGTTACAAAAAATGTATATTTAGAATAAATGCTGTATTTTTTTTTATTCATGATGCATACAGTTTCCACAAAACTAAGCAACTGTTTTCAACATTAATAATACTAGACATTTTTCTTAAGCAGCAAATCAGCATATTAGAATGATTTCTATAGAATAATTTTCAATAAAATTACATGTGCAGTAATGCAGTTGTAGTCATTGGGGTAGTATGCTAAACTGGGATAAATGCTGAGATTTATTTGGTTTTGAAAGTCAGCTGAGATACTGACCTAAGTGTGTGTGTGTGTGTGTGTTATTTGCAGAAAGGAGAACCAGCAGGTCCACTTCTGTCTGAGGACGGGCGAGAGCAGCTGATGTTTGAAGTTCCTTTGAATGACTCCGGCTCAGCTGGTCTAGGGGTCAGTCTGAAGGGTAATAAGTCTCGAGAGACTGGAGAAGACCTGGGCATCTTCATCAAGTCCATCATCCACGGCGGCGCTGCGCACAAGGTAAAGAGCAACCTATTCATCCAACGTCCAGTCATCAAAGAGCTTCAGTCATGAAAGTCGCTTCAATCCTGTGCATGTTACTACAGAATGGCTCAGTAGGGTTGTACCGATAGATGATAATATCGTGTATCGACGATAGTCAGAGATATCGACGATAGCAGATGTCTCTGTCGATAGTCAAGACGATATTATGCTCATTCTCCTATTAATGTATTAAATTATAATAATAATAACTATTATTATTTTTATTGGGTGGCCTATTATAATTCGGCTATCAAACTGCCCAGCTATTTCACTTCAGCACCTCATTTCTCTCTCTCACACACACACACACACACACACACACACACACACACACACACACACACACACACACACACACACACAAACATATATATATGTGCAATAACCTATATATGTGCAATATTTTAACCGAGCCCTCACTAACTTATTTTAATGCCACAGTTATGTTAGAATGCATCTCATTCTTGTTTCTTTGGTGGTGCATCGGGCTCGTCATGAGGCACGCGGTCCAGAGCGCTGTATGACTGATGCATCGGGGGGGGGACCGCTCACGGGGACCTGCGGGAACCTGGGGGTAGGACAGGCGAGGCGAGAGAAAAGGAGATGGAAGGAGGAGCGACAGAGACGAGAGAGGGGAGAGAGGAGAAAAAAAAAAAAATCCGGTTCCCAGACGCACCGCTGCTCGGCCCTCCACCAGCTGGGCGATCTCCTCCGCGGTGCCTGGCGGTGGCACTGGACGGCCCTCGGCGGACGGCACGACACTCCTCCGCCGCCCGGTGGACGGCGACGGCTCCTCCGGTTTTGGGCAGCCGGCAGGAGTCCCCCGTTCCCTGCTCCTCCCCGTTCCGGCGGATGGCAGCAGGCTCCGGCCACCTGGCGAACGGCGCAGACTCCTCCGCTCCCTCACGGACGGCAGCCGCCCCTCCCTATCGTGGGCGGCCGGTAGCGAGCTCGCCCGTCCCCGGCAACTTGCTCCAGCCCACCGCCTCGAGCGTCCATGGCGGCACACTCCTCGCCTGCTCGTTGGCACCGCGGATTCACCACAGCGGCGAGGGATCTTCAGCAGCGCGTCCCTCCTTCTCCCGGGCTTCGGCACCACTGTAATGAATAAAACCTTTCATATTCATCCGGAAGAAGGAGGCGGGAACCGGCGGACAATCAAATAACATTTAATTATTCATAATAAACACAAAACAGCGCACCAGCCCCTCACGGACGACTGGTGCGCACAAAATAAAACCAAAACACAACTAAAATCCCAGGCCTGGTCCTCTCTCGTCCTTCACTGTCGTCGCTCCAGTTTTATATCCTTCCATCTCCTCCGTGGGCCTCGAGACCGGTGGGTCGAATAGGTGTAGCTCATCTCCAATCACTCCACCGGCCTCGCTCCCATGTCCCTCGGCCCCGCCCCACTCGCCACAATCATTATGTTCGAAAGTGTATATTTTTGATTTTTGGTGATTCCATAGGCTCTCTCTCGGGCATCTGCGTGGTTTAACCTGTTAGTCAGCACCAGATTATGCATCCATGCATTTATCATAAAAAGTGCTCCACATGACACTGGGGGGTTAATAAATGCCTTCTGAAGTTAATCAATGAGTTTGTGTAAGAAAAAAATATCCATATTTAAAACAATAAACTGTAATCTCTAACACCCCCCTTGCTGTGTGGAACACTTTTTATGATGGATGGATGCACTTTTTTTTGGGCTTTAAAATCTTGACCACCGTTCACTGCCATTATAAAGCTTCGAAAAGTCAGGAATTGTTTTTTAAATAACTCTGATTGTATTTGTCTGAAAGAAGAAAGTCATATACACCTAGGATGGCTTGAGGGTGAGTAAATCATGGGCTAATATTCATTTTTGGGTGAATTACCTCTTTAAATTAGTTAATGCAATAGCTAATATGAAATTTTTTTACCAGTATTGTTATCAACTAAAACTAAAACTAATAAAAATAACATTAACTGATTTTAGTTTATCAATCTAACATTAATTACATTTTTTAATATAACTCTGATTGTATCGTCTGAAAGAAGAAAGTCATATACATCTAGTGAGTAAATCATGTGGTCATTTTCTATTTTGGATGAACTATCACTTTAAGATTATTTAAATTCAAGTTGAACATTTGGTTTGCATAATATTAATAAGAAATTCACAAAGCAATATTTGACATCGATACGAAAATCCACATTGATAAGGCATAGTTTTCGGTCAAAGTTAATCAGTCCAAATATTGTCAGATTGATCTGTCTGTAACTAGTACTATGATTAGGGAAGCAATACAATCATTGCTTATTATGTAGAATATACGTTATTATGGTAATTGTGATTCACCCATAGTGGCCTCAAACCACAAAACAAAATTAGATGAATGATGAAAAGTGGCCTTTTTTGTAGCCTTTTTTAGTGGTTTGTGATATGCTGTATCTGTTATTATAGGTGAACCTCACCAAATGCTGTTACAGAAATATGAATACTCCTCTCCTCAATCAGTCCAGCCAGGCAGCAGGTGTTGTGTCTGTGTGTAGATAAGGGCCCATCTACTGTCTCCTATCAGCAGTGTAATCAAGAGTGGGCTCGCAGGTGGAGCTGCATCTCTGGTCTCTATCAGCACTCCAGTGGAGAGTGGGCTCAGAGAGCAAGCTGCATCGCAGGCCCCCATCAGAGAGACGTTCAAAGAAATAGACGTTTTCAGAGGCTCAGCTCTTCATTTGACTTCTGATGTTCACCCTTATCACACTCTCTCTCGATTCTGTTGCTTCTCTAGCATTTACACTCCAGGATTGAGATCAAATGGGCATGAATTTTAAAAACTGCATCCTCATTTCTGGAATAAATTGTTGTATTATTCTTCTAGTTAATGAATTAAAACATGTTGAAGGCCATCTTGGGTTGTGAGCTTCCAGAGTGTCTGCTTATGTATGCATGAGTATATTTGCTCAATAGATGGACACAAGTGTTTGTGGTATCGGTGGTCTGCGGTCAGTGACCTCGCCCAGGGGTCAGGATCATCCACTGTGACACAGACTCTCAGGAGTCTTTAGCGGCTCCAGTGACTTTTAGCTGCTAATCTCTTTTGTTCCTCCTCAGCTGAGTTTTATTTAGGAAACCATAGCTGTGAACCTCAATCCAATTGATTCCAGCCGGGCCCTTTCACGCAAATGATAAGCATCTGTAATTGTATCTGAATTCACAGTGGGATGCGTTAAACATGTAACAGTGAGGCTACACTGCATAAATGTTTTTAAATCACACTATAGGGCTTTATTGTTGGGAGAAGCTAGCTAAAAGTAGCTGTGGTCCTAACTTCACTAAATGCTTTAGTGTGACAGTAATTCAGTCTGTTAAAAAATGTATTAGTAACAGTATTGTGGTGGTTCGTTGACAATAACATATTCAAAAGAACAATTAATTCACAAATAAGACTAAAATTATCTTTAACTTTAATGCTGTATTTGGAACCTATTTATTATTCTTATTTAATGAAGTAAATAATATTTAATAACTAATTCATTTAAATACTGCTGTGAATATATATATATATATACACTTTTTAATGAATTAATTTATTTAATTACTTGTTTTTATTTTTTATTTAGTGTGTGTCTGTGTTTTGTTTTGTATTACATTTTTTGACTCATTTTGGACTGTTTATATTTAAATTTAAATGCAAACTAAATGTATGGGTAAAAGATATGTATTTTATTATAGTAAAAAATTATGCTCTTTTAATCTGGTTAATGCATGTAACTAGTACTAAGATTTGTAGTTTCATGTTTTGTATTTAACTGAATATTTATGTAAATTATATATCTACCTACTCTCTCTCTCTCTCTCTCTGTATATATACTAGTCCATCCATCCATCCATCTTCTTCCGCTTATCCGGGGCCGGGTCGCGGGGGCAGCAGTCTAAGCAGAGAACCCCAGACTTCCCTCTCCCTAGACACTTCCTCCAGCTCTTCTGGGGGGACACCGAGGCGTTCCCAGGCCAGCCGGGAGACATAGTCTCTCCAGCGTGTCCTAGGTCTTCCCCGGGGTCTCCTCCCAGTGGGACGCGCCCGGAACACCTTCCCGGGAAGGCGTCCAGGAGGCATCCGGAACAGATGCCCGAGCCACCTCAGCTGACCCCTCTCGATGTGAAGGAGCAGCGGCTCTACTCTGAGCTCCTCCCGGGTGACTGAGCTTCTCACCCTATCTCTAAGGGATCGCCCAGCCACCCTGCGGAGAAAGCTCATTACGGCCGCCTGTATCCGGGATCTTGTCCTTTCGGGCATGACCCAAAGCTCATGACCATAGGTGAGAGTAGGAACGTAGATTGACCGTTAAATCGAGAGCTTCGCCTTGCGGCTCAGCTCTTTCTTCACCACGACAGACCGGTACATCGACCGCATTACTGCAGAAGCTGCACCGATCCGTCTGTCAATCTCCCGTTCCATCCTTCCCTCACTCGTGAACAAGACCCCAAGATACTTAAACTCCTCCACTTGAGGCAGGAACTCTCCACCAACCTGAAGTGGGCAAGCCACCCTTTTCCGACTGAGGACCATGGCCTCGGATTTGGAGGTGCTGATTCTCATCCCAGCCGCTTCACACTCAGCTGCAAACCGTCCCAGTGCATGCTGAAGGTCCTGGCTTGATGAAGCCAACACGACAACATCATCCGCAAAGAGCAGAGACGAAATCGTGTTGTCACCAAACCTGACCCCCTCCGGCCCCTGGCTGCGCCTAGAAATTCTGTCCATAAAAATCATGAACAGAACCGGCGACAAAGGGCAGCCCTGCCGGAGTCCAACACGCACCGGGAACAAGTCTGACTTACTGCTGGCAATACGAACCAAGCTCCTGCTCCGGTCGTACAGGGACCGGATAGCCCTTAGCAAAGGGCCCCGGACCCCATACTCCCGGAGCACCCTCCACAGGCCGCCGCGAGGGACACAGTCGAATGCCTTCTCCAAATCCACAAAGCACATGTGGACTGGTTGGGCAAACTCCCATGAACCCTCCAGCACCCCGTAGAGGGTATAGAGCTGGTCCAGTGTTCCACGGCCTGGACGAAAACCACACTGTTCCTCCTGAATCCGAGGTTCTACTATCGGCCGGATTCTCCTCTCCAGTACCCTGGCATAGACTTTCCCAGGGAGGCTGAGAAGTGTGATCCCCCTGTAGTTGGAACACACCCTCCGGTCCCCCTTCTTAAAAAGAGGGACCACCACCCCGGTCTGCCATCCCAGAGGCACCGTCCCCGACTGCCACGCGATGCTGCAGAGGCGTGTCAGCCAAGACAGCCCCACAACATCCAGAGACTTGAGGTACTCAGGGCGGATCTCATCCATCCCCGGTGCCTTGCCACCGAGGAGTTTCTTGACTACCTCGGTGACTTCAGCTTGGGTGATGGACGAGTCCACATCTGAGCCCTCAGCCTCTGCTCCCTCAATGGAAGACGTGACAGCGGGATTGAGGAGATCCTCGAAGTATTCCTTCCACCGTCCAACGACATCCCCAGTTGAGGTCAACAGCTCCCCACCTCTACTGTAAACAGCATTGGTAGGGCACTGCTTCCCTCTCCTGAGGCGCCGGACGGTTTGCCAGAATCTCTTCGAGGCCGACCGATAGTCCTTCTCCATGGCCTCACCGAACTCCTCCCAGGCCCGAGTTTTTGCCTCCACAACCACCCGGGCTGCAGTCCGCTTGGCCTGCCGGTACCTATCAGCTGCCTCAGGAGTCCCACAAGCCAACCAGGCCCAATAGGACTCCTTCTTCAGCTTGACGGCATCCCTTACTTCCGGTGTCCACCACCGGGTTCGGGGATTGCCGCCTCGACAGGCACCGGAGACCTTACGGCCACAGCTCCGAGCGGCCGCTTCGACAATGGAGGTGGAGAACATGGTCCACTCGGACTCAATATCTCCAGCCTCCCTCGGGATCCGGTTGAAGCTCTGCCGGAGGTGGGAGTTGAAGATCTCTCTGACAGGAGGCTCTGCCAAACGTTCCCAGCCGACCCTCACAGTACGTTTGGGTCTGCCGAGTCTGTCCAGCTTCCTCCCCCGCCATCGGATCCAACTCACCACCAGGTGGTGATCAGTTGACAGCTCCGCCCCTCTCTTCACCCGAGTGTCCAAGACATACGGCCGGAGGTTGGATGAAACGACCACAAAGTCGATCATCGACCTACGGCCTAGGGTGTCATGGTGCCACGTGTACTGATGGACACCCTTATGCTTGAACATGGTGTTTGTTATGGACAAACTGTAACTAGCACAGAAGTCCAATAACTGAACACCACTCGGGTTCAGATCAGGGGGGCCGTTCCTCCCAATCACGCCCCTCCAGGTGTCACTGTCGTTGCCCACATGGGCGTTGAAATCCCCCAGTAAAACGACGGAGTCCCCAGTCGGAGCACTTTCCAGCACCCCTCCCAGAGACTCCAAGAAGGCCGGGTACTCTGCACTGCCGTTCGGCCCGTAGGCACAAACGACAGTGAGAGACCTATCCCTGACCCGAAGGCGCAGGGAAGCGACCCTCTCGTTCACCGGGGTAAACTCCAACACATGGCAGCTGAGCTGGGGGGCTATAAGCAGACCCACACCAGCCCGCCGCCTCTCACCATGGGCAACTCCAGAGTGGTGAAGAGTCCATCCTCTCTCGAGGAGTGTGGTTCCAGAGCCCAAGCTGTGCGTAGAGGTGATCCCGACTATCGCTAGTCGGAACCTCTCAACCTCACGCACAATCTCGGGCTCCTTTCCCGCCAGTGAGGTGACATTCCACGTCCCTAGAGCTAGTTTCCGTGTCCAGGGATCGGGCTGTCGAGGCCCCCGCCTTCGACTGCTGCCCGATTCTCTAAGCACCGACCCCTTACAGTCCCTCCTGTAGGTGGTGAGCCCACGGGAAGGCGGCCCCACGTCGCTCCTTCGGGCTGAGCCCGGCCGGACCCCGTGGGGGGAGGCCCGGCCACCAGGCGCTCGCATACGAGCCCCAACCCCGGGCCTGGCTCCAGGATGGGGCCCCGGCTGCGCCATACCGGGCGACGTCACGGTCCTTTTATGTAATCTTTTCATAAGGGGTTTGTGAACCGCTCTTAGTCTGACCCGTCGCCTAGGACCTGTTTGCCTTGGGAGACCCTACCAGGGGCATATAGCCCCGGACAACATAGCTCCTAGGGTCATTCGGGTACTCAAACCCCTCCACCACGTTAAGGTGGCAGTTCAAGGAGGAGATATATATATATATATATATATATATATATATATATATATATACTAGTATTATAGTAAAAATCTAACATTTTCTTTTTATCCATTAATATGTCTATAACTAGTACTATAACTTGCAATGCAGTAATGCAAATAATAAAACAAATAAACAAACTTAGACATTTAAAATGATTTGATACTCGTTTAGGCAAGGTTTAGCTTAGCTACTAGCTGACAACTCTTTATGTAAGTTATTATTATTTATTTTTTTACAGAGATTAAACTTTTATAAAATCTTAGTAGCTTGTACATGTAACATTGGTGTTTGACTTCTCTTGTTTGCAGGACGGTCGCTTGCGTATCAATGACCAACTGATAGCTGTTAATGGCGAATCTCTGATCGGACGCTCCAACCATGATGCCATGGAGACCCTGCGCCACTCTATGTCGACTGAAGGGAACCTCAGAGGAACCATCCAGTTGGTGGTTCTGCGTGCTCTGGAGCACACACCTGTACAGGTATGCCATGCGTACCACTACAGAGTGCTTTCCCGCAGGGCCTCTGAACCCGAGTCCCTGGCTGTAGGCCGCTGGTATCACCACTATCGGCATCACAGGCTCTCAGGTGACCTCTGAATGTTAGTTATTGTGCACAAGGAAATGCACACATATGCTTTGGCTAAAAAGGGAAAAGGTTTTAATATCCCCATGATTCTGTGATTTACATTTTACTTTAAAGTGCTGTTGTTATCCTATAAGCAACAAAAAAATAGGCATCTGGTTAAAAAAAACTGTCAATAGATTAAAAAAGTTTCTCGGTTAAAAAAGCCAAACAGTCCATTTTCCTAAACAAAGCTCTTGACAATATTTCATTGAGTTTTCTTTGAGGCATTGCAGTGTTGTTATGGACATTTGGGGAGGAAGTCCTTCAAATGTAATCATTGTAGGTACATTTTCTTTTGACACATTGAAGATTTTTATTTTCCTTGTTTTTCTTTGACTTCTTGAGAAAGCGCTTGTTCTTCTCTCCTGCTTTCTGCTTTTGTACTAACATTGTGCACATGCTTGCATTTTCATTTACTGTTTTCACTTATTGCTAGAACATCTAATTGTCCATGTCTGCTGTTCTTTTGCATTGTTTTTGTATGGCTGAAGTTTTCTTTTCAAATAAAAGACTCTTACATCTTTGCATGCACTCTGTTTCCTTTTAACCCTCTGAGCTTTTCTTCTTGGATCTTCACTTTTTATTCTGTAAAGGGCATGTGGTGTCATTCTTTCTTTTGGTTATTGGGAAATGTATCCAGTTTTCACAGTCATGCTGTATTGAACTTGTTAATGTAATATGAACAATACGTTTAAAAGTTTGGGGTCAGTAAGGTTTATTTATTTTTAAAGAATTGTATACTTTTATTCAGCAAGGATGCATTGAATTGATCAAAAGCGACTGTAAAGATTTTGACAATTTTTTTTTGATCAAATAAATGGTGAGCATAAGAGATTTTGTTCAGAAACATCTTATTGACCCCAGACTTTTGAATGGTAGTGCTATACCAGATCTCGAAATTTGAAATTAACAAAAATATCAGATAATGAAGTGGGTACTAAGTTACCTAACGTGATAATTTTATTTAAGAAATTAGAAAGCATGAAAAGCTAGTTCAAACAGTGCAATTTATATACAGTTTATATTTCAAAATCTGAGAAGCACTGCACTTCATCATATCAGTGCATGTCCTTTGAGCATGTATACTCATAAAGCTAGTTAATGCACTAACATATTCCATATAAACCTGTACATTTTCACTAAATATATGTTTGAAACATTTAATATGTATAATTCTATTCATGAGTTTGTTTAGTTGGTGCTTGCATTAATAGGACACAAGCACAGAAGTTTGGTCTTCTTTTAATGTTGTCAGTTTGACATGTCTCTGTGTTTCAGGGGGTCCGCCATGTTCACTGGGGTCCCCCTTTTGTTAAAGTGGTGGTAAGTTTAAGTAGTTGCCGGTTGGTGTATTAAACCTGCATGACAATATCCTTGATAATAGAAGTGGTTTCATAGAAGTGGTTTCACATGAAAAAGAAAGAGAGGCAACTAAAACAATATTTTTGATGCATACCTTTCTGAACTCCGGTTGTCTATGGAAAAATGCTGATCATTTCAGAAAATAGGTGTGTTTATCTAAGCATATTTTAAGCATATTTTTAAGAAATAGAGTTATTTAATGTAAGGTTTTATTCCCCCCCTTTCTATTATGGGAAGTAGTGTTAAGGCTAATTTATTGGGGAGGAGAATCCATTTCCGTGCGTCAGCAGCTCACTAATATGTCAGTTTTCAACCAAGAGATAATAGCAGAATCTTTTTTTCTGATGGAAGCTTTGCTTTCGATCCTCAAAGGTCATATGCGTAGGTTTCCGCAGCTGGATTTGAGTTTGGAATCTTTGTATCCAAGGTTGATCCGGGACGGTTCATCAATTCTGGCAGCTCCTCATCACCACCCAATGAATATGAAGACAAATAGTTATTGACTGCACCTTCAGCAGTCTGTCTTTGGGTAGGTGGAGTGTTATTGGGGAGCATTAGCTTATCCTCAAACCAATCTGCTGGTGGAAGGATGGTGATCGTGCGGGCGGTAATGACGCTCGATAGAAGGTGATATGTTGCTGAGATGCATTCTTCATTAATCACATGCAGACGGAGTGATCAATATGTCATTAATCATTCAGACAGAGTTAAATGATAAGAGAATGAGTGGGAGGTTAGAGAATTAAAAGTGTTTGTGGACAAAACTTAATGGATTGGTTCCTCAATTCAAGATAAAATACAGAACTTTTGATAAAATGTTTGATTTCAACATTATGTATATGTATATGTATGCAAGTATAAATTAGTGCTGCCAAATAATGAATAATCGCATAAAAAAATAAACATACATATGTGTGTGTACTGTGTATATTTATTAGGTGTGTGTGTGTGTGTGTATATATATATATATATATATATATATATATATATATATATATATATATATATATATATATATATATATATACACACACATAAAATGCATATATATGTTTAAGAAAAAAATGTCTTTGTATATAAATATTAATATGTATATATAATATAAATTATATTTGGGTATGTATGTGTGTGTGTGTGTGTATACTGTATATATATATATATATATATAAATATTTAAATGTGTGTATATATATATATATATATATATATACACACACACACACACACATACATGTATGTTTGTGTATTTATATATACATAATAAATATACACAGTACACTGATAATCAAAAACTTTTTTGGATGCGATTAATCGTTATTAATGGTTTGACAGCAATATATATATATATATATATATATATATATATATATATATATTTATTTGCAAATGTATAAAACAGTGGTGTTGCATAATATTTTATGGAAAAAAAAATATATTGAAGCATTATAATTGTCTTTACTGTCACTTTTGATCCCTCTCATGCATTTTTTCTGAATAAAATTGTAATTAATTCAGTAATGAACAGAAATGTACTTTAGAGTGATTTCATGTGAAACCACCATCTTTGTTCCTCCATCCTCCATGTTCTTCTCTTTCCTGTTTCTCCACCCAGTCTGCTGTTTAATCCTGTTACCTCGCTGGATCTCCTCTTACCCAGCAAGTTAATCAGATTACACCGTGGGTTCCTTGAATAAAAGGCAAATTTGAGGTTTTAATGAAAGGCAGCCCTGGGCTACCCTAGGGGTCCCTAACCTCAGATCACCCTTACTGCTGCCCGTGTGGAGGGGGTGGAGATGTCCATGGGTTTAGGGTCTTGTTCCAGAGGCTGCTTTGTTGGTTCTTTGTCTTCGATTGTAGGCCGAAGCTCCCTTGTGATTGTTGTCTGATTAAGACGTGCAGCGCACAGCCTTTGAAGTTGTCAGAAAGGTTCTTGTTCTGTACGTGTGTGTGTGTGTGTGTTGTGGGAGTTGTACACCTAAAATCAAGGTGATTTTTAAATGATCATGTTACACACAAATTGACTGATGCTCAGAGAAATTAGGCTTTGACATTATCTTCAGATGCTTGTGTACTGTGAATGCTTGTCAGGGTGTTGCTGTGCAGTTGCTAGGGTTTTCTGGGTGGTGGCTAATGCGTTATATATTATACAGAGTTTTGGGCTATGGCGCTGTTTTGTGGTCATGTTGCCATGTCATTTAAAAGACTGCTTTGTTGTTAGGTTGCAAAGTTGTTCTTGGTTGCTTAAGCTTTCTTGACAATTGTTTATTTATTTTATATTGTTTTAAATTTTATTAATAGGTTCATTACGGCTAAATTTGTTGTTAAATTTGAGATGTCATTTATGCATGTTTACAAATAGTGTTACGTGTGTTTTGCACCAAAGATTAGTGGTCCGCGGTTTGTTCAAATCAGTATGAGCAAAAGTAATAGTGATCCTTGCCTTAACAAGCCTCACTAATAAGGACGATGCAGTGGTTGTGTCGGTGGGAGGTGAACACGTAAATCAATAATATCGACTGTTTAAATTGACTTTACATTTTTAGTTTCCCTCCGTCTGGATTCTAGCAGTTGGCGTCCCATCATTCTTCAAGTATCTTTTGATATTTTCCTTCCAGCTCTCAATTTATGCATGTTAGACACTTGCATATAATATGTTGACCGTTGCCAAGGCACTGATCACAGTGAATGACAGAAAAAGTGTTGTTTAGTCTCAGGTTTTAGAGTCATTTTTCATGAGAAACCATTTCTGTGGAGAAAAAGAGCCTCATAATCAGTCCTTTGGTCCATTGATGATATCTGTGTGTCCTGTAAGACAGCGAGCAGGAGGCAGATGACAAGAATGACATTTCCACATGTAAAGAGCCATCATCCCCACTAATGACTATGCTCCAACTGAGGCTTAACGCTGGCACAAAAGAATAAAGCTTTCATCTGTTTTTTGCCATGCGGAATACTATGGTGTGAATGCATTTAAGCACACTTTGATATGGTGATATCCTCATACCTTTCATGTCCCTCCCATGAAAGCCCAGTAAGTAGCGTGTTTGTGTGTGTAGCACGTGGTTTGTATGACAGTATAAAGTCTATGGCATTCCCTCTCTGGGTTGTAGACACCCAGATGGGTGACAGCTTTAGCTTCTTTGTCTTCTGAGAAGAATCCATAAGGACGCATCATTCGGTGGCCTCACGTCTTCATATTGACACGTTTCCATATCTGTCTTGACTAGTACTGTCTGATGGGAATGCCTTTGGCATATGAATATTTCTATCTATGTCATATGGTTGCTTTTATCTACTTGTCATTTACATCCCCAGTGTTTTTATATATTTATATATCAGCGTTGTTCTCTCACAGAAAGTCTTTTTATTTTTTAGTTTCTACAGTTTGTCTTGCAATTGTACACTGCCATTGAGACCCCTCACTGCCCCCGTCTTTCATGCTGAATATTTTATATATAATATTTTATAATCGATAAAGAAAAACCGTAATATTGTGAAAATTATTATCATTTAAGATAACTGTTTTGTTTTTTGAATATGTTTTAAGATGTCATTTATTTATGTGATGCAATGCTGAATTTTCAGCATCATTACTCCAGTCTTCAGTGTCCCGAGATCTTCCAGAAATCATTCTAATATGCTGATTTGTTGGCTGAGAAACATTTCTTATTATTATCAATGTTGGAAACCGTTATACTGCTTAATATTTACTGTGGAAATAATGATTCTTCAGGATTCTTTGATGAATAGAAAGCTCTAAAAAAACTATTTATTTTAATGTTTTATAACATCAGAAATGTCTTTACAGCCATTATTGATCAATTTAATGCATCCTTGCAGAATTAAAGTATTAATATCTTTTGAACTTTTGAATAGTTGTGTATGGTGCTTACATTCAGATAAGAAGCAGCAGGACATGATGCACCACTTCTTATGGCAGTAAGAAAACACAAAATAGAGTGTTTATTATGAGTTTTACACTCCATATTGGAATATACTTGAATGTAAATTTCATTATGTTATGATTTTTGTGTGTAATTATGTAGACCCAAACCACGTCCATTTCCTTAACCTTGTTTTTTGTGCTGCACGGCAGATGTTCCACTTGTTGACTTTCTGATTGCATGAACCCAATAAGGAAGTTGGTCAACATGCTTTTAAAATGTCCATATTTGTTCTCAAGACCTTTTCCCAATCAGCATCTTCCAGATCAATGTTTCGTTGCTTTCGTTGGATGCTAAAATGAATTTCTCTACAACGTTACACCCTCTTCTTTAGGAAAATCAAGAAAGCAGTCAAACTGTCACCAGAAACGACTCTCCTGCTCATCAGCTTCCTAACAGCAACCACACCAACAGTTCCATTCCACCGTCCACAGCAAGCAGTCATATGTACAAGCCTACTTCTGGTAAGTACACACTGCCACTGATTAAATTGCTCTAGGTCGTGACATAAAGTTGCTGTACTATTCATTCCTTTTTCACAGTCAGCTGCAGAATCCAAAAGAATCATGTGGCGGATTCCATTGGTGGTTGCCAAATCATGTCCTGTGTGAATGCATCTTAACTTGTTGACTGCTTTCTTAAATGCACACCAAATGATAAAATAATTGCTTTTATATAATGTAAAATGCTATCATATAAATTCTCTCACTGTTAAAGAAACAAATGAAATTGATCAGTGCTCAACAACAACAACAAAAAAGCATGCGCTCATCATCAACACCATGTTAAAAGTGCTTTGCTTCTCTGTAAGGGGACAAAATGAGTTCATTTTCAATGTCGCCTCATTTTCCATGCCAGCATATCTTTCCATTATCTTTTTCACCTTCTACAAGTTGGATAACTGCCCATCTCATCAATAGGAATGAAAAAGCCAATGACGATATTTTTGCTACATTCCCTTCTGCTTTTATGCAACACGGCCTGACCTTGAAATCATTAAGCTGATGAAATGGATTCTAAGAGGGCCTTATTAGCATACTCGCAATTGTGCCGAGTGCTCAAGAACGGATAACAAACGGTTTTAAATTCCCACTATTCTTTCCCGCCGATTCTCCAGAGAATTGCCGTGCCAACACAAAAGGCTTTTCCCGTGTTTTCTGGGAAACCATTGTTTACTGATTAGCGTCTCTTGTCCGTCAAAGTATGTGACTGTACTTTAGTCGCACAAAGAGGGATGTGATGTTTACAGACATCTCATTTCAAATTCAAATTGCTTTCCACATTCGCTGCATTTAGATTTGGTAGAATCTGAGAAATTTAAAACAGAACTCCGCATACAAGTGTAGTTTTAATCACAAGTTTTTGTCAGCGCCAGCATTAATATTTCATGTCACTGCATATATATGACACAGTCACTATGCACTCGCTTTACGATAACTTTATGATAACTGACTAAATGATGGAAGAAACCGGGACGGTAGTGCAGAAAATTGAGTCGTAATGGAGATATTTCCGACATTGATTAGACCGTTGTGTGGTCATAGAGAAGGTCTCAATGTGTTTAAATGAACATCAGCTGTAATAATGGTATATAACAACAAAACTCATATTTCCGAACAGCTCTGCATGGATCCAATGGCGGACAAATGGAACTTCCAGAGGAAGATTACGATGAAGAGGGTTTCCCCCCTCCACCTTCTGATCTGGACCTGCTGGAAACAAACGCTCCACACAAACACCAACAAGATCGGTTAGTTATAGTGCTTAAAGAGTAAAGTTTGAGATAATACATTTCTTTGTAAAGATAACATGCAGAAGAGTTATTTATGTCATTATCTAGTTGTACCATTAAATATTTGGTGAAATACCAAATTTTATTCACACAAACTCATTTGTATAGACCCACAGAGAAACATTTATTTGCAGGATAAGTAGACATAAATGAAATGAAGGCCGGTTGTAAATACTTTGTCATTCAGTACTAAAACATATCAATAATTAGTTTATTATTACATATTAAATAATTGACTATTTTATCCAATATTTCTGTGTGTTACACTACATTACACAAAAGTTTGTTGTTCTTAAGTTATACACATAATACACATACATTTTAATTTAAAAATCATT
This sequence comes from Carassius carassius, assembly GCF_963082965.1. NCBI lineage: Eukaryota > Metazoa > Chordata > Actinopteri > Cypriniformes > Cyprinidae > Carassius > Carassius carassius. The sequence goes on from NC_081760.1 coordinate 10,649,976, forward strand.
AATGGTGTTATATTTGCTAGTAAACTATATAATTTATTATTGATAATTATTATTATCGAAGCAGCACAACTGTTTCAACATTGATAATAAGTGTTTCTTGAGCAGTAAATCAGCATATTAGAATGATTTCTGAAGGATATAGTGACACTTAAGACTGGAGTAATGAAGCTGAAAATTCAGCTTTGCATCACAGGAATAAATGACATTTTAAAGTATATAACAAAAAACATGAAATTTGAAATTGTAATAGTATTTAAAAATATTACTAAAATACTTCATTCAAAAACATTTACACCCTAATTTTTGAGATGTAGTGCATGTTATTTTATGCTTATAGAATCAGCAGAGAATGCGCAGCTTTTAAAAAGTGTGATATGTGTCTTGTAGGGCTGAAATGGAGCCTGCTTCATATATGATCCACCCCACCGACCATCAAAACCCTCAACGACAGAACGTCCCTGATTACCCCACCAACAATTCCTCCAAGAGCATGGATTTAGGTATGGAAAGGAAACACACATACACCACCTCTACTAAATTTCAATACAGAGCTATTTCAGTGCATTTAGCGCTTGGTTAACTTTAATTGTGGGTGGTTAGTGAATAAGACAGGTTTTTGAGGTGAAATATTGTGCATTAAAGCCTTATAGACAAAGATTAAAAGTTATATTAAGACCTAGAAGACCATTTGAAAGATTTTGGTCTGTATATCTGAATTACAGTGAAAATTTAACACAAAATAAAGCCCTATAGCTACACATTTCCCAGTATTAACCACGGATGACCCCGATGACTTATCCTCTCTCTTTTCCACCACTGTCAGAAACATGAGATATATTTCGGTGCTCTGCAATGGGAAGTTTTTGCCTGTTTCCAATTACATTTCATTAGGGTGGAGTATTAGCTTCAGCGCCACTGTACTAATCTCCTCACTGCTGAAAGCTGATTGGTTTTCATTACACACATCTCATAGCGTCGTGCTTTGCTGCCATCTTTTATCCTCCATTCAGAACTATTCTCCTCTATTTATTTCTATATCTTGCTCTCTCTCTCTCTCGCCTTTTGGTTTTGTTCTTTAAGTTACTTCAATTTTTCTGTATAGGCCCTGTGGTCTGTGGTTCAGTTGCTGTTTCTTTTTGTCCTTTTTTAATTGATAATTTTTTTATTTTTATAAATGTCTACACTGTCTAGTTTACGCTGAAACATATTTGTAATCTAAAAAAAAAATCCTTTGGGGAAAAAAGTCATTAGCATTTTAAATTCACAAATATATATATACATTTTTGTAAAAAGTTTTTTTAATTATCATTATTTATTTTTCATTTAATATAAAAACATTAACAAAGGAAAGGAGTAATATTATCTATGGGTATATGTCAAAATATAGTTTTAACAAAAATTGCATACATTTAGTATTACTGTGGTGCATTACCTATATTTTAAGGTAAATTATTTAAATTTTTCTGTTTCAAGGCATAACTTACAAAGCTGTATAATGTATGCACATTGCATCAATGATTTTGATCAAAGTGATTGTTTTTGGATGAGTTTTTAGGTTATAGATTTCCAGTCAGGGTCATGGCTAATGTGACTGAAGTTGGGAGCAATTTCAGATGTTTACTCTTGCATTAACTGCCTTTAGCGTAATACAGGTCATTTTTTTATCCAAATGCAAAAATAGGCAAAATTTATTCATCTTAATTTACAAGCTTTCTACTAACCCTTACAGTAATCTATCCATCACCCAAGGGTCCACTTTTCTTATCTTCAAGGCATGTAATTTCAGTCTGGCCAATGTTTTCCTCTGTGATTTTGCAAAACGTTGAAAGACAAAGGTTTTCCTCAGTCAAGCACGGTCCCTGTGAGAGGTTTGGCTGGAGTTCTGGAGGCTAGCGTTTGGAGTTCAGAGTTTTGGCTCAGCTTGAGTCTGTCGGAAAGAGGTTTATTCTGCCAGTCGCATCATTAGCAGGTGTGCGTTTTTCTAGTCCGGATTTCATGTGAAAATGCTCTTAATTTCTCATTTGCTGATTGCTTTCAGGCCTTTTACCTTTACTTTCTTGCAGAAGTATAACACACCCGCCAAATTTGGTTTTATCAGAATATGTATAACTAGATTTTTTTTTCTGCATGCCATTTTAGTTTAAATAAAAATAAAATAATACACATTCAATGCTAATGTGTTTTGTGTGGTTGGAAGGTCATTTTTAAACAGATGCTAAGTTTACTGACTGGTTTCTAGGATGTTTGGGGTGGTTGCTAAGGTGTGCTGCATATTGTTTGATGTTCTGGGTGTTGCTGTGGTGTTGTGGGTGATTTCTAAGTGAGTGTGTGACGTGTGACGACTTATTAGTTTTCTGATAACTTCTCTTTGTTGGTGAAATGATGGGGTTGCGTGATGTTGTTCCTGAGAGGCATGCAAAGGACAGGTTTTAGTGAAGCACAGCAGAGCTTCTGGTCCGACGGTGAAAAAACAATAATTTTGACATACAGCCAAGTATGGTGACCCATACTCAGAATTCGTGCTCTGCATTTAACCCATCCAAAGTGCACACACACAGAGCAGTGAGCACACACACACACTGTGAACACACACCCGGAGCAGTGGGCAGCCATTTATGCTGCGGCGCCCGGGGAGCAGTTGGGGGTTCGATGCCTTGCTCAAGGGCACCTAATTCGTGGTATTGCCGGCCCGAGATTCGAACCCACAACCCTAGAGTTAGGAGTCAAACTCTCTAACCACTAGGCCACGACTTCCGATTTCTAGGCCATTTTGCATGTTACTAGGGTGTTTAAGGTGGTTGATGAGGTATCGCTGTGATGTTTTGGGTGGTTGCAAGGGTGTGATGCATGTTGCAAGGGTGTTTTGGGTGTTGCTAGCATTGTCAGGTTTTTTTTCTCGTGCATTTTGGGTGGTTGCTAGGATGTTCCGGGTGTTGCGGTGTTACCTTGGGTGTTGTCTAGGGCATTTGGTATGTTGCTTGGGAATTCGGGGTGGTTCCTAAGCCTGTCCTGCTATTTTGTTGATAGGTGGTTGCTAGGACATTCTGCATGTTTCTAGGGTGTTTAGTTGTTGTTTGGGGGTTCTGATGGTGCTGTGATGTTTCGGGTGGTTTCCAGGGCATTTTGCATGTGGCTATGGTGTTTTGGGTATTGCTAGGATGTTCAGGGTTGTTGCCATGGTGTTGATAATGGATTCTGGGTGGTTGCTAGGGAGTTCTATGATTTGATGTGGTGTTATGAGTGATTGCTGAGGGTCATTGGGATAGTTGCTAGAGTGTTCATTGTTACTTGTGTCTTCAGTATGGTTGCTCGGGCGTTTACTGTTGCTAGGGTGTTTGGGGTTTTATTTTTCTGTACTTATTTTTTCATCAGCCCTGTCTGTGTTCTTTCACATATGTGTCCATATTTACACACGCGCGTGTGAACCCACATCGGCTCACACAAGCCTCTCTTCCAGTGTTATTTCTTGCTGGTGAAATTGAGCTCATAAAAGATGAAAAGGCTTATTTAAGAGAAATTGCAGTGTAATGAAACCCCATTATTGTATCCCATGGTGCAATGCCTGTGGCAGCAGCTGGTCTTCACTGCTCAATCCTGTTTGTGCAGATTAGTCTCTCTCTCTCTCTCTCTCTCTCTCTCTCTCTCTCTCTCACACACACACACACACACACACACACGCAGAGACACACTATCTTGTTTTCACCACTCACACTCAGGCGCAGACACACTAATAATTCCTTGTTTTCCTCCATTAGGTGCTACTGTCTTGAATGTGTCATTGTGGCTTACTGTACATAGATATAATCACACATATGCACTGCAGAAAATCATATTTGTTATAATTCTCCTTGTTTTGTTTTCCACAAAGAAAGTAAGTAAGAGAAAGAAACCTGAGCATTCTTAAAACAAGATTAAGAGACCAAACTGAAGGTGAAAAAGAAAAGAGAGTTCTAACATTTGTGATCAGATAGATTATTTTGAAAGAAATTATTTTATATAGCAAGGATGCATTACATTGATTTTAAATATTACTATTTTAAATAAATTATGTTCTATTTAACTTTCCATTCATTATAGAATCCTGAAAAAATAGAATTTCAGTTTCCACAGAAATATTAAGCAGCTCAAGTGTTTTCATCATTTTATCTTACATAAGCAAATAAATGAATAAATCCAAAAAATGAGCAGTGCATCAGCATACTAGAATGATTTCTGAAGGATCATGTGACACTGAAAACTGGAGTAATGATGCTGAAAATTCAGCTTTGAATCACAGGAAAAAATTTCATTTTAAAATATATTCAAATAGTAAACACTTATTTTAAGTACCTGTTATGATATTGTTTCACAATATTATTGTTTTTATAACTGTTGTTATTTTTAAGTCCAGTCTTGTAAAGTGCAAGACATTTCTTTTTTTAAAGCTGCTGTAGAAAAAAATAATAATATATATATATATATATATATATATACACATTCTTTTTTTCTTTGTTATGAATTTTGCTATGTGTGCACAATGTTACTTGAATTTTTTGAAAGAGAGAGAGAGAGAGAGAGAGAGAGAGAGAGAGAGAGAGTGTGTGTGTGTGTGTGTGTGTGTGTGTGTGTGTGTGTGTTTATAAGCAAACCGCAGATGTTCTCAGCTGTACAGAAGCGTAACTGACCCTGCACAGCCTTTCCTAATTAAAACCAAGTGTGGCTACTTGCAGGAGAGAGAGAGAGCGATGGAGCTAGATCCATTCATCAGAACACATGTGGAAAAATTTAGAATTAAGCAGAAGAGATTTCTACCAGTCCAATGTATTATTATATTAGTTTCTGTTTCTTATAAAGGTGTAGTTTAGAAGACTAGGACTCATATGCATAACAACAGCTTATTCCAGTTTAAATATAGTTTAAAAATCCTATAAAATAAAACTTGAAATAGTTCACCCAAAATATAAATATTTGTAAGCATTTACTCGCCCTCATATAAGCTCCTACGTCAGTATAGGATCTAGAACAGTTCTACAAGATCTACCAGAGACGTGTACTGTACAATGATTAGCCAAACACATACAAAACACAGGCTACCCAGCATTTTTAAAAAGCCATGTATACACATTTATTACACAAACATGGAAAACAGTGATAATGTATTTGCCTGTTTTCTGCAGTGTCATGTTCTTTTCTCAGCCTCAATGAGAACACTGCAAGTTGTCATAGGAGATTTAGTCAGATTTGCATAGTCTTTCAATCGTGTATTTACTTTCAGTTGTGTTTACATTCCATCTCAGTTATCATGAAACCCACATCACGCAACAAAAACAGTTACCGTCGTACCGTCCTCCATTCACCAGTTATTGATGTTTGTAAATACCGTGGATATTGGTGTCGCTGTCAGATGCTTCATACTTCTTACTGCTCATGCAAATGCAACCAGGAAAATGGCCTGAGGGAAAAATTAGTTCTGTATGAATGACCCAGCAGGCTAGTTCCTAGAATTGCATGGTGCGAAAGCGCCTAATGTTAATGGAGAATAAACTTTAACCATAAACCCCAGAGACAGATCCCCAGCGAAGCAGACCTGGTCACCTTGACGGCCATCGGCACAAGACCACGTTCACACCATTCACAGCTCCTGCAACCCATCCTGATCACCTCTCCAATCAACCGCTCTCACCATTCACAACTCCTGCAACCAACCCTGAATGCCTCTCCAAACAACTGTTCACACCACTCACAACTCCTGCAACCCATCCTGAACACCTCTCCAATCAAGCACTCTCACCATTCACACTTCCTGCATCCCCCCTCTCCCCCACACCTACAATACAGATCAGCGAGGATGCGGTGCGCCAGGTCTTCAGGAAGCAGAAAAGGAAAAAAGCACCAGGCCCAGATTGTGTTACACCAGCCTGTCTGAAATCCTGTGCTGACCAGCTGGCCCCCATCTTCACAAAGATCTTCAACAGATCGCTGGAGCTGTGCGAAGTCCCTTCATGTTTCAAACGCTCCACCATCATCCCCATCCCAAAGAAACCCAAAATTACAGGACTAAATGACTACAGGCCTGTGGCTTTAACATCCGTAGTCATGAAGTCATTTGAAAAACTGGTGCTGGCCCACCTGAAGGACATCACTGGACCCTTGCTAGATCCTCTTCAGTTTGCCTACAGAGCAAACAGGTCTGTGGACGATGCAGTAAACATTGGACTGCATTATTTTCTGCAACACCTAGACAGACCGGGGACCTATGTGAGGATCCTGTTTGTGGACTTCAGCTCGGCTTTTAACACAATCATGCCAAACCTCCTCCTGCCCAAACTAACTCACCTCTCCGTGCCCACCTCCGTCTGTCAGTGGATCAACAGCTTCCTGACAGACAGGCAGCAGCTAGTGAGGCTGGGAAAATACACATCCAGCACCCGTACAATCAGCACCGGAGCTCCCCAGGGCTGTGTTCTCTCCCCACTGCTCTTCTCCCTGTACACTAATGATTGCACATCTAAGGACCCCTCTGTCAAGCTCCTGAAGTTTGCAGATGACACCACACTCATCGGCCTCATTCAGGACGGTGACGAGTCTGCTTACAGACAGGAGGTTAAAGAGCTGGCTGTCTGGTGCACTCTCAACAACCTGGAGCTTAACACGCTCAAAACAGTGGAGATGACTGTGGACTTCAGGAGAAACCCCCCTGCACTCCCCCCACTCGCCATCATGAACAGCACTGTGACTGCAGTGGAGTCATTCAGGTTCCTGGGCGCCACTATCTCTCAGGACCTGAAGTGGGACATTCACATTGACTCCATTGTGAAAAAGGCCCAGCAGAGGTTGTACTTCCTTCGCCAGCTGAGGAAGTTTAACCTGCCACAGGATCTGCTGAAACAGTTCTACTCCACCATCATCGAATCCATCCTCTGCACTTCAGTAACTGTCTGGTTCAGCTCAGCTTCTAAATCTGACCTCAGAAGACTACAGAGGGTAGTCCGGACTGCTGAGCGAATCATCGGTTTAACTCTCCCTTCTATTCAAGAACTTTACTTATCCAGACTGAGCAAAAGGGCTGTTAAAATCACTCTGGACCCCTCACATCCAGCACACTCCCTCTTTGAACTGTTGCCATCTGGTCGACGCTACAGAGCACTGAGCACCAGAACGACCAGACACAGGAATAGTTTCTTCCCTCAGGCAATCCATCTTATGAACAGCTGATACACACTGAACACACTGAACACACTACACTTTATATTTATATACACATACACTTAATTTATCTAACACACGTACATACATAACTGCATTTTTGTAATATACCTGCCTACAATTGTCAATTTGTATATTGTCATTCCTTATCTACTTATTTGTATTTTTTGTATTTTTATATTCTTTTATTATGTGTTTTATGTTCTGTCGCTGTCATTCTGTTGTACTGTGGAGCTTCTGTCACGGAAACAAATTCCTCGTATGTGTAAACATACCTGGCAATAAAGCTCATTCTGATTCTGATTCTGATTCTGAAAACCAGATAAGTCCTCTGCTCAGTCTGAATTGCGTTGCAGCCCGGAATTAAACCACACCATGCTGGTTGTTTCAAACCAAATTCCAAGAATATACTTAAACCAAAGTTTTTTTCGTTCTTCGTTTCAGGGCAAACAGAAATTCAAAAAGGCTGAGCGATGGTATACTATTGATGAACTTTCCAACACCCCCTTTCCGCTAAATGGACATAATTGTGAAAATGATCAAAGCATATACAGTCAAACCAAAAATTAATCAGAGACCAGATAATAAATTAGGTTAACCAGCTAGCATTATACATACTCTTTTGGTTTCTGTAAAACCCAAAAATTGTAATTGTAAAAAGAAATGTACAAATGCAATAAAATATCAGTATCGGAACTCTGTATCGACGAGTAGGACTGGGCAATTTATCTAACGATATGATCATGCACGTCTATCATATCGTTAGATATATCGCCCAGCCCTATCGACAAGTACCAAAAATAAAAGTATCGGTATCAGGCTGAAAAAAGTATCAAGTACTGGAAAAATTTGTATTGGTGCATCCCTACCATAAACTCAACAACGATGAAATGAAGCAGTGAAGGCAAACTTTTCAACATTTCACCTCATCAGGTTCCTTATTTGAGTCTCAATCACCTCCCTGTTCTTTGTCTAATCCGCTCACTGCATCCTTAACTGATACTTCATGTAATTTAACACAAAAATTTGATTTTATTCAGTTTTCTGTTTCTGATGTTCATAAAGCTCTTACCCAGTTAGATCCCAAAAAATCTGCAGGGCCTGATAAGCTGGAACCCTTTTATCTAAAGGTAGCAGCAGATTTTATTGCTGAAACTTTAACACATTTATGTAATCTTTCTATCTCTTCGTGTGAACTTCCAAAGATCTGGAAGACTGCCTTCGTTTCTCCTCTATTTAAAGGGGGTGACCCATTGCATTTAAATAACTATAGGCCAATATCTAAATTGTGTGTCTTATCTAAACTTTTAGAGAAACTAGTGAACGAACAATTAAAAACTTATCTGGAATTAAATCAAATTCACTCTCCTTTCCAGTCTGGGTTTAGAAAACAGCATAGTACCATTACAGCCGCAATGAAAGTGCTAAGCGATATAACTACTGCTTTAGCTGGTAAACTAATTTGTTCAGCTCTTTTCCTCGATTTATCAAAGGGCTTTTGACACAGTTGATCATGACATCCTATTAAAAAGACTTGCCACTGTTGGTCTGTCTGATTCTGCTATAAATTGGTTTGCTATCAGATAGAACACAGTCTGTGGTCTTGAAAGACTGTATGTCATCTGTCCTGTCAGTTTCAAAGGGTGTCCCTCAGGGATCAGTTTTGGGACCTATTTTATTTTCGTTATACATAAATAATATTTGTGATAACATCCTTAACGTTAAATATCATCTTTATGCAGATGATACTGTTATTTATTGCTTTGCGTCATCAGCTTCGCAAGCACTTCAAGGTTTACAGTCAGCATTTAATAGTGTTCAGTTTCGCCTTTGTCAACTTTAGCTGGTTTTAAATATAGATAAGACTAACTTAATGATGTTTTCGACCTCTAAAGTTGAACCAAAAAATGTCCTGATATTTTATCATTGCAAGGCACTAAAATTGAATGTGTTACGTGTTATAAATACCTGGGCATTGTATTGGATAGTCAGTTAAGTTTTAAAGTGCATATTGACAAATTAATTTCCAAACTTAAGCTAAAACTTGGTTTTTATTACAGAAACAGAACCTTATTTTAATTTAATGCTAGAAAATATCTGGTGTCTGCAACATTTTTACCTTTGTTGGATTATGGAGATATAGTATATATGAATGCCCCAACACATTACTTAACAAAACTTGATATAGTTTTCCATAGTGCCTTACGTTTTATTATTGGGTGTAGCTATCAAACGCATCACTGCATTTTATATGAGAAGGCAGAGTTACCATCCTTGCATACCCGAAGAAGTTTTAATTGGTATTGTTTTATCTATAAGTCGATTTGCAGTCTTAATCCACATTATTTGCAGTACAATCTCCACATATAATGCCGCCGCCTCTTGGAATTACCTACAGGATACCCTAAAGCTTACCACGTTACCGTCACTAAATGAGTTTAAGCTACTTTTAACAAATTACATGTTTTATCTTTTGGTAAATTGTTGTTGTGATTTATGAGTGTGTTTTTTATGTTTTTGTTGTATATTGTATAATTGTATACTTTTACTATTTGTTGCTGCCTTCTTGGCCAGGTCACTCTTGTAAAAGAGATTTTAATCTCAATGAGTTTTAACCTGGTTAAATAAAAGAACTGAAACTAGGTGTGAGACGGGCCCCATTGGTTACAATATTATAGACAAAAGAATAATGATTAGCAGTTCAGAGTCAAGTATCATGTTTGCAATACAAAAGAACCATAATCAGTCCTTTATGGGACGTGTAAATGTCTTCTAGTCTAAAAAATTTAACATTATGATGTGGAAGAAAATATTGGAGTCAGATTATTTGTCATGCCGCTCGAAAATGTGTTTGTTTCAGCAGTTCAGTGTGGTTTGTTTACCTTGTAACCATAGTAACTTAGTACTAGTGCATGTGGGGAAATAGGAAGTAAAATTGCCATGCGGTAATCAGCTACAGGAATGTGTGAGCTCTATCAGTCGTTCTGAGTCGATCGCTTTTCCTTTTTCCTTTTTCCTTTTTGCTAAGGCAACGTCTGTAAGTATTTCTCATCGTGTAATATTTGGTTACTGCTTACTTTTAAGTTAGTAAGATTATTGAGACGGTTAAATTAGTTTGTTTATTGCTGCTGGTTGTTTCTACTAGCTTGATTGTGTTTATCATATAGGCTACACTGCTATGTTAGTTAAGTGGTGCTACTTACACTGTTATTGTGTATTTGAGTTTGATTAATAATATAGACATCTCATTGTACTGTATTGCAGTTTCACAAAATTCCCAGTAAACTTCATGGAAATTAATCAACTGTGTCCTGGAGTTTCTTGGGAGTGTTTAAGCTGAATGGAACATAGCCCATGACAGTGAAAAGACGGCATCACAGCTAATGAGGGACACAAGGATTGCCATCCTACAGAGCAACTCAATACCAAGAGATAAGCGGCTAACGCTACAGCTCCCTGTCAGCTACATACTAGCTTCCTTCTCCTTATATTGAAAACGCGGTGAGTCACAATGTCACAACGTAACAACAATAAAAAAGGAAATAGAGATAACCAGACTGAGACTGTGCGCTCAAGAAGCAGTCGCTCATCTGGTACATCGTCCAGCTCGAAGATGAGCATGGCCGTCGCCATGGCAAAGGCAAAGGCCGAAGCAGCGCAAGCTAGAGCGGTACATGCGCTAAAGGAAATTGAACTTAAAGTGGAGCAGGCACGAGTTCAAGCTAATCTTGATGCATTAAATGACGAAAAAGAAAAGGATGCTGCCATTGCAGAGGCAAATGCTCTCGTGGCTGGTTTACAAGATATGGGCTTTGAAGTATGCAGTAAGGCTAACAGCCCAGTCCCCCAATCGGTCAAAGACCAGCTCGTCGCCGCCTATGTGTCGACACAAGCCAGCCTATGCAGCAGGGGTCTATCCGTCAGAAGAGGGAGTGACTATGCTTCGCCAACGCTTCATCCTCCACACCAACCAATCAATGTTACTGCTAAGGCCGAGTGCAGAGAAAGTATGGAACGAATTGATCCAAATAAATACTGCCCTTTGCATAAAAAGCCCCACCCTCTGAGGAAATGCAGAGGCTTCCGTGAGAAGAGCATAAACGATCGCAAACAGCTTTTGAAAGAGCATTACATCTGCTTTCGCTGTTGCTCCTCCACAGAGCATCTTGCAAAGAACTGCACTGCTGAGTTAAAATGTACAGAGTGTGAGAGCACTGCTCATGTGACAGCGCTCCACCCCTGCCCACCTACCTGGAAATCTAAGTCGTCCCCTTCCACTTCAGAGGATGGCGGCGAGGAGGACAGAGCAGACATCCAGGAGGTCAAGTCGACGTGCACTCAAGTATGTGGTGAAGGATTGAGTGCCAGAGCATGTGCCAAGATCTGTCTCGTCAGCGTGTTCCCAAATGGATGCAGGGAGGAGTCCAAGAGAATGTACGCCATACTGGACGAGCAGAGCAATCGCTCCCTGGCGCGGTCGGAGTTCTTCGAGGTTTTTAAGATCTCTGGAAGCTCCTACTCATATACTCTCAAGACCTGTGCGGGGCGTTCAGAGACAGCGGGGAGGAGAGCCAGCGGATACACTGTGGAGCCGGTGGACAAGAAATTGAGCATTCCTCTGCCTACACTCCTCGAGTGCAACCAAATCCCTAACGTTCGCTCCGAGATTCCTACGCCAGAAGCAGCCTACCATCATGCCCACCTGAAGCGCATCGCCGACAAGATTCCGCCTCTGGATCCAGACGCCAAAATACTCCTCTTACTGGGTAGAGACATCTTACAGGCACACAAGGTCCGAGAACAGATAAGTGGCCCAGGAGATGCACCGTTTGCTCAAAGGCTTGACCTAGGATGGGTTGTCGTCGGCGATGTGTGTCTTGGAGGTGCCCACAGACCACTTGAAGTGAGGAGTTACAAAACAGCCATCTTAGAGAACGGTCGTACGAGTTATCTTCAGCCATGCAACAACCAGATCAGAGTGAAAGAGGTATTTGGTCAAGTGCCTAAAACTCAGCATCATCCTGCACCTACCTCCACCTGTGGCTTAATGATGCTCAGTGGAGACTGCCTGGGGCAGACTGTCTTCGCTCGTACTCCCGACGACCACAGACTCGCTCCATCCATGGAGGATCTAGAGTTTCTGAAGATAATGGAAGCTGAGTGCTATCAGGACAGCTCCAAAAGTTGGGTTGCACCTTTACCCTTCCGGTCGCCAAGACAGCGGCTGCCTAACAACAGGAAACAGGCTTTCGACCGTCTTGTCTCACTCCGGCGCTCATTGGAAAAACGACCACAGATGAAAGCCGATTTCCTAGAGTTTATGGAGAGGATGCTTAAGAAGGCACATGCAGAAGTTGCCCCGCCAGTGCAGCCTGGACAAGAGTGCTGGTACCTGCCCCTGTTCGGTGTGTACCATCCTAGGAAGCCAGATAAAATCCGTGTGGTTTTCGACAGCAGCGCGTCATGTGAAGGAGTGTCACTCAACGATGTTTTGCTCACTGGGCCCGACCTTAATAATAGCCTTCTAGGTGTTCTTATGAGGTTCAGGAAGGAACAGGTGGCGATCACCGCCGACATTGAGCACATGTTCCACTGCTTTCACTTTTTCATCGACCGCGAGTTCTAAGTTGACGACGCTTTAAAGTCCTTCGGCACAGAGGAAGAGGCCATCAGCGTCCTCGGGCGAGCACAGAAGATGCTTGCAGCTTCTAACCTTAGGCTGCACAAAATTGCTTCAAATCGACTGGCAGTCATCGAAGCATTTCCAACCGAAGATCGCACCAAGGACGTCAACAACCTAGATCTCTTTGTTGATGATCTGCCCATTCAACGTAGCCTTGGATTGTTCTGGAACATGCGCACAGACACCTTCATGTTTCAAATCAAAGATGATCAGAAGCCATTCACTCGCAGAGGGGTACTCTCAACCGTGAACAGCCTCTACGATCGTCTAGGGTTCCTTGCACCCATCACGGTTCATGGAAGACTGATACTCAGGGAACTCACCACGCAATCAGAGGACTGGGACTCACCTCTTCCCAAAGACATGGAGATTGAGTGGACTAGATGGAAACAGTCACTCCAAGACCTAGAGGGGCTCCAGATACCACGCCCCTATACGTCCTTCTCCACCGCAGGTGCGCTAAGAAGAGAGCTCTGTGTCTTTGCAGACGCATCAGTCAAGGCTATAGCAGCCGTTGCCTACATAAAGATGACAAGCCACCAAGAACAGACTGAGATTGGCTTCGTCTTCGGGAAGGCAAAGTTGGCCCCCCAACCTGGTTTAACTATCCCTAGACTTGAGCTCTGTGCGGCTGTACTCGCCATTGAGATCGCCGAGATGGTAGTCACAGAGATGGACACAACATTCGACAACATCACCTACTACACAGATAGCAAGGTTGTATTAGGGTACATCCAGAACCAAACAAGGAGATTTTATGTCTATGTACACAACAGGATCCAACGAATCCATCAATCACCTTGTTCTGGTCAGTGGAAGTACGTCCCAACGCACCTCAACCCAGCTGACATTGGGTCAAGAACTGTGACACCAGCTTTGCTTAGCAGCACAACTTGGCTCAAAGGACCAGCCTTTCTCCATGATGCATCTTCGTATTCACCTGAGCTTCCAGAGACTTATAACCTTATTGACCCTGACACTGACTCTGAAGTGCGTCCTCAGGTGGTGACAAGTCTCACACATGTTACCAGAGATGTGGTGCACCCACAACGCTTTGAACGCTTCTCCAAGTTCAGCACTCTCCTCACGGCCATAGCGCACCTCATCCACGTGGCTCGTTCCTTTGCCCACTCCACCCAGAATGAATGTCAGGGCTGGCACATCTGTCGCTCTACAGAGGAAGAGTTGCTAAGGGCCAAAGTGTGCATTGTGAAGAGTGTCCAGAATGAGTGCTATGCAGAGGAACTTAAGTGTATCAACTCAGGATCCAACATCCCATCTTCCAGCAGCCTGTGGAAATTGCACCCCATCATGGACCACGATCAACTTCTTAGAGTGGGAGGTCGGATTGGAAAGTCAGATCTGAGCACGGACGAGGCTCATCCCATCATCATTCCTGGCCGACATCATCTCGCAACCCTGCTTGTGTCTCACTATCATGAAGCAGTGAAACACCAAGGAAGACATCTGACCGAAGGTGCCATTCGAGCGGCAGGGTTCTGGCTGGTAGGAGCTAAACGCTGCATCAGCAGTCTGCTTCACAGATGTGTCACTTGTAGAAGGCTGAGGGGGAAGACTGAACATCAGCAGATGGCAGCTCTGCCGGCAGAACGGTTACAAGTAGCACCTCCTTTCACCTACGTAGGTGTCGACGTCTTTGGACCATGGGACATTGTCTCACGCCGCACAAGAGGAGGAGTCTCCAACTCTAAACGATGGGCTGTGATGTTCTCATGCATGTGTTCAAGGGCAGTTCACATCGAGGTAATTGAAGCAATGAGTACCAGCAGCTTTATCAATGCCTTGAGGAGGTTCTTTGCAGTCAGGGGCCCTGCAAAGCAGATTCGCTCTGACTGCGGAACTAACTTCGTCGGCACAAGACTAATCCAGGCTTCAACAGTGTGGAAGAGTACCTGGACACACAGAGCTGCACCTGGGTATTCAACCCGCCCCACGCGTCCCATATGGGTGGCGCCTGGGAACGCATGATTGGCATTGCCCGCCGTATTTTGGACTGCATGCTGCTTGAGCAGAGGAGGTCTCACCTTACACATGAAGTTCTGACCACACTTATGGCTGAGGTAGCTGCAATCATGAATGCTAGACCGCTCATCCCAGTATCATCGGATCCGGAATCGCCTGTCATCCTCACCCCAGCAATGCTCCTGACTCTCAAGACAGGATCTGCTCCTCCTCCTCCGTCAGGAAGCTTTGAGGAAGCGCATCTCATCAGAGAGGAATGGAAGCGGGTTCAGGGCCTAGCAGACATGTTTTGGAACAGGTGGAAACATGAATACCTCAAAACATTGCAGCTTCGGCACAAATGGCAAGGAAAAAGGCAGAACCTCCAGGAAGGAGACATAGTTCTCTTGAAAGACAATCAGGCAAAGAGAAATCAATGGCCTACGGGCATCATCACAAAAACCTTTCCAGGAGAAGATGGACTGGTCCGGAAGGTTCAAGTGGAAGTCGTCAAGGATGGAACCAGAAAGGCTTTTTCTCGGCCCATTAAAGAAGTGGTTCTGCTTCTCTCTCCAAAGACTGATTCTGTTAATTAATGTGGGCTCTTTAAAGACCCCAAGCGGGGAGTGTCATGCCGCTCGAAAATGTGTTTGTTTCAGCAGTTCAGTGTGGTTTGTTTATCTTGTAACCATAGTAACTTAGTACTAGTGCATGTGGGGAAATAGGAAGTAAAATTGCAATGCGGTAATCAGCTACAGGAATGTGTGAGCTCTATCAGTCGTTCTGAGTCGATCGCTTTTCCTTTTTCCTTTTTGCTAAGGCAACGTCTGTAAGTATTTCTCATCGTGTAATATTTGGTTACTGCTTACTTTTAAGTTAGTAAGATTATTGAGACGGTTAAATTAGTTTGTTTATTGCTGCTGGTTGTTTCTACTAGCTTGATTGTGTTTATCATATAGGCTACACTGCTATGTTAGTTAAGTGGTGCTACTTACACTGTTATTGTGTATTTGAGTTTGATTAATAATATAGACATCTCATTGTACTGTATTGCAGTTTCACAAAATTCCCAGTAAACTTCATGGAAATGAATCAACTGTGTCCTGGAGTTTCTTGGGAGTGTTTAAGCTGAATGGAACATAGCCCATGACATTATTGCTTTATTTTATTAGTGTTATTTTTTTTATTTATTATTATTTTTATTTTATTTTTTATAACAGGATAAATTGTTACACCTTTTTATATTTTATGTGGTGTCATGATTAACTTTTGATTAAAACAAAGGTTTATTATTGTATGTTCGTTTGGCATTTCATTTACTATATACCCTTTAAATGTGGTTACTGAAAGCACAACAGCAGCGGCAGTATGGTGTAACATTTATCTGAAACATGCATTTGGTACTTGCTACCTTATCTTTACTCTTTCCTTTCATTATTTTCATGATTTTGAAAAATTTGCCTCTGATGTTTCTCTGTGTCGATTTTTGCAGAACTCCGGGTCGTTGACGCCAAGCTTTGTTGCAATTTCTTTCTTGGAATTAAATACTTTCTCTGAATCTTTAAACTCTCCCCACGAGCGATAGTTTAGTTGCGGATATATTTTTGCAGCTCAGCTATTTGACACTCCAGTGTATTCAGGAGATGTTGCTCTCCTGTAGGACCTCCGCAGAATGATGAATGAACTGAAAATTAAAAAAAAAAATTGCACGTCAAGGAAGGTGGAGTTTCAGAACACACCCACCGATTGCATAACCGCCACGAAACAATAGAAACTCAAAGGTGTTTAGCAGCCAAAACTAACTCTCCCAGAAAGATTACTTTGGTCAGCTGTTTCGAACTCCCGAAACAAAGTCAAAACAAACTTTGTTTTGGCCTGATTTTGTTTTAAATGACGTCACATCAGTTTGTTCTTCGATTTCGTTTAAGGTATACTGGGGGCATTGAGCCTGGTTTCTCCCAAGGTTCTTTTCTCTGTTTCGGTCACAGATGGAGTTTTGGTTTTTTGTCACTTTTGCCTTTGGCTTGTTTAGTTGAAGACACAATTTCCTGCAGTATTGTTGACTTGATTGCACAGACACTTTTGGAAGAGAACTGAACTGAGCTGGATAATGACATCACTGAATCAACGATGAACCGACTTTAAGTGAACAACTGACTGTTGTTGTTTTTTTTTCTTTTCCATTATTAGCACACTTTTTTTCTGTTTAACACTGTAAAGCTGCTTTGAAACAAGCTGTATTGTATAAAGCACTATATAAATAAAGGTGATTTTACTTGACAAACATCTAAACCAGTTGCATGATTTTAAAATGAAATATTTTAAGGAATGTAGCTGGTAGCCATTGGTTTTCATAGTATGTGAAAAATAAAATATGGAAGTCAACGGCTACCAGCAACATTCCTCAAAATATTTCATTTTAAAATCATGCAACTTTGGAACAACCTGATGGTGAGTAAATGATGCCACAATTTTCTTTTTGCTTGAACTGTCTTGAAGTTTTGTGGCGTATACCCTCCTGTAAAAAAGAAGCCTAAACCAGCATAAGATGGTTTTAGGTGGTCTACTGGTCAGACTAGGTGACCATCTAAACCAGCTTGTCTAAGATGGAAGAGTAGGCTAAGACCAGATTAGTTTAAGAAGGCTTTTTCTGCATGGTAGTGCATATCTGTTCGCTTTGAAGCTGTTTATATGCTAACGTCAACAAAAGTAGCTTATAATAAAAGCACAAATGCACGCAAATGTTTAAAAAGTATTACAGTAACTCTTCATCATTAAATTTACACATAACATGACCTTGTTGTGAAGTTACATCCAGTCTGGAATGTCCATTGGGAGACACAAATGAGAGTTTGATGAGCTCATGGATGTTTTATTTGTGTATTTTAGGGGCGGGTGAGAGTAATGTGGCCTCCATTCAAGGACAGAGACCTGGTAAGAACTTGAACACAGAGACACACGCACACTGCACATATTAAAGCAACATGCCACATGAGAATGTGATTTTACTATGGTTAAGGAGTTTTGTAAGGCATGTTAAGGAGAGTTAGTTGGAGCCCTCTTAACCCTGGTAAAATAAAAAAAATTCTCATGAACCGCAGCAACAGAAAAAATATAAAAGATACCAATGTTCAATACGTAATTCATTTTATTAACAAACAATAAGTGTGCAATTGCTTCTCCAATTTGTATAGTTTATCAGCCCTGCAACATCAGTTGCACCATACTGCTTTTATAGCCAACATCTCATTTGTGGTCAAACGCTACAAGACTGGCCTAAGATCAAGCATGCGATCTGTAAAGAGCTGTGTCAGTTGACTCGCAGGGCAGTAATCTGACTCCAGATCATTGTATGTGTCTCAGCCAAGTCAAATGAAGATAAACGGAAGGCGACTGTTGCCCATTTGTAGCCTGTCCGGTGATGTGAGAGAGTTAGTTGCTGCAAGGAGTGATTGAGTTAGTGGAGGAAACAGACAGACAAAGTGAAAACAGTGACCACAGACACATGCAAAGTCCATTGCAAAATATTAGTTCAGTAAAAATAAACAATAGTATAACATTTTCAATCTTGTCACATAGCTTTGCAGATTTTTAATTGTGACTTTTTTTATACTCTATATTTTTGAATAAATAAGTTTAATGTGAATATAAATTCAAATACAGTACAATTTTATAGTTGTATATATGCATTTGTGTGTTTGTGTGTGTGTGTGTGTGTGTGCTCTTGTTTTTGTTACATATCAGGACACATCTCTGTATAATGACATAGGTATGACACAGGTATTACAAGGAGAGGGTGACTTATGAGGACATAACCCCTGTCCCCATTTTTCAAAACTTATAAATCATAAAGAATTTTTTTTTTTGAGAAAATAAAAATGCACAACGTTTCCTGTGAGGGTTAGGGTTAGGGGTAGGGTTGGTGAAGGGCGATAGAATATACAGCTTGTACAGTATAAAAACCATTACACCTATGGGATGTCCCCACTTTTCACAAAAACAAACGTGTGTGTGTTTGTGTGTGTTTGTGTGTGTGTGTGTGTATATATATATATATATATATAATGAAAAAAATAGCTAAAGTAACAACATTTTCGGTCTTGAGAAACAGTTTTACATTTTTTTTTTTTGAAAGGGACTTTTTTTATGACTTTTTATTTTATATAATTATATATTCATATTTATAATTAGTACTAAACAGAATAAAAAAAAATACAAAAATTAAAAACATTTTCATTACTTCAAATAAAATAAATTGAAAATAAAACTGAAATGTATTAATTATATATATATATATATATATATATATATATATATATATATATATATATATATATATATATACTAGTTGCCAAGGCAGCATCTATCATTTAATTTAGATTACATTGATGTACTAAAAAAAAATAAAAACTAAATAGACATCTATAAAAAACAAAAGCTACAACTGACAAAAGCACAAAAAAACAACATTGTATACTTCTCAGGGGCAGGGACATTGGTAAATACATGGAAGGCTGATTGGAGTGTAGTTTTACAGATGTGGGATCCGATAGATATTGACAGGTTGCAGGCTACTGTGCTGACACACTCATTTTTTTCTCTCTTCCCTCTGGCACGCTGTACCTACGCCAGAGTCCTTTATATTCTCTGACATATTTCATTATAAGGATGGTCTTGAAAACGTGGCAGCTCTGAGTTTAATCTGACTAAAAACCCCCAGCTAGTGCTGGCCAAGCCAACCGCTGCGGTACTCCAAGACCTCTTTCTTTCTCTCCCCCTTGCTTTTCTTGCATCTTGCATTAATTGCTTAAGGTCATTTTATTAGTTATTTTTTATAAGTTCTAGAACAATAATATGGAATTATGCTGCAGTTTATTCATAAGGTCGAAGCCAAATATATTGCGTATGTTATTGAAAATCAGCCTTACCTTAAGCAACCTCAAAAAACATTGCACTCATGTGATGTTCCCTTTATGGTTAGTCATAATTCATATGAAAATTGCATCCTGGAAATCATAATCCATTATTCCTATAAAGAGTTCATGGAAAAAAAGTGGTTGTCATTCTTTGCCTCCTCGTTTCAACCACTAAATAACACCATAAAGGGAGTTGGAGGTGTTCTGAGAGACCAAGTGAAATGCGCTTTGGTAATATTAAGCTTTAGATAGATTTTATTGTGAACACTTATAGTAAAACATAAAGCTAATAGCCTAAAATAGTGTGCTTTTTGAATGTGTTTAAAATATACATAAAAACTTACACAAAGGGTTCAAAATGTTTTGCTTTACTTGGTAATGGCAGGTAAACTGAGAAAATGTTTTGTATTCCCACATGAAACTATATTCTGTCTGATTTTTATTTTTTTTAAGTTTTCTTTACCTAATATTAATTCCTTGTCTCCTAACCAGATTCTATACCCATAAAAATGTGCTTGTTACAAAGTAAAAAACTTTCATGGTCACGGGAAGGAGGCGGCGGGAACCGGCGAACAATTAAATAAAACTTTAATAACGAAATAAACACAAAACAGAGCGACAGCCGCGCACAAACAAAACCAAAACACAAAATAAAACCCAGACCTGGTCCTCTCTCGTCCTTCACTGTCATAACTCCTCTTTTTATCCTTCTGGAGCTCCTCCGCGGGACTCGAGACCGGTGAGTGGCGCAGATTCATTTACAATTACTCCACCGTCACAGTGCTCCTCATATTTTTAATTTTCAACTGATATAAATAATAATAATAATAATACAAAAAAAACTGATAAAATTTCACTACTTTCCAAGATTTCCAAGACTTTTCAATTGACATTTCAACCTTACACTTTAAGTGTTGGGTCTGACTTCTCTTCTCTTCTCTTCTCTTCTCTTCTCTTCTCTTCTCTTCTCTTCTCTTCTCTTCTCTTCTCTTCTCTTCTCTTCTCTTCTCTTGATTTTTGCTTAAGGGTCAGATAGTTGTTCTTAAACTGAGATTTTAACCATGCATTATATTGCACTTCCTACAATGTGCAGTTTAATCATGCAAAATAAGAATTAAGAAAGTAAACCGTGTCCGTTTTGATTTCATTTTGACTTTAAATACTGCTTTAATTGTTGATGCACACAAATTAGTGAAGCGTAACTTTCCTTCTTGCAGACAAAGAAGCGTGTGGATGTTTGTATACAGTATGTGTGTGTAGTTAATACAATGAAGAGCGAGTCTCGGTCCACAGGAGAGAAGAACATGTCCATTAAGAGGATGGATGAAAGTTGCTGGAGGCACCGCTCTCTCTCACTGGCTTCCCTTCAACACACCTACATTTTCCTGTGGCCCCTCTCATCCAAATGAAGACCACTCATAGAGGCTCTGTGGCGCTTTAGTTCACAGTTCAACATCCTCCAATTCATCTCTCTTCCAGGAGCTGCATGGCAGCCGCCCAGTTACCGTTCGGCCCTGCAGCGCTGCTTCTGCTGATTTGTTTGTGTTTCTCTCCGTCTCATTGTTTTCCCTTTTCGTGATAATGGCAGCATACAGGTATCTGTCTGCCGGAGAGACTTCACCAATTACCGTTTCATATACTATAAGAAGTTGTTCATATGACTTTCCCCGTCTTGCTTTCGTTCTCTCGTTCTGTTTCTGTTTCTTGCTCTTTCTTGCTGGTTTGTTGTTGATTCAGGTTTAGAGCAGCCATGTTGTGCTGGTTTAGATCCCAGAGAGGACCGTCTGTGATGCATGTTTGTTTGTGTCGGCGTGCATGCATGCATAGGTTTCATGCACTGTGGAAATCTATATTTGTATCCAGTTCTTAATTTGTGCATTATGAAATCCCAGAACAAGGACCAGTCGTGAAGTTTTTCAACATTTTCATTCGGTAATTACATTTATGAATCTGAAGACAGAGTGAATTAGCTGCAACCAGTTGGGAATTTAAATTGTATATGCATTAAATAAATAAGAAATAATTATAAATAAATAAATAAATATTATATTCAGCAAGGACGCATTATACTTTGAAATGTTTCTTGAGCAGCAAATCGGCATATTAGTATGATTTCTGAAGAATCATGTGACACTGAAGACTGGAGTAATGATGTTGAAAATTCAGCTTTGCATCACAGGAATAAATTACATTTTTAAATAATCAAATTGGATACATTTATTTTAAATTGTAGTAATATTTGAAGTAATAAAATTCAGCCTTTATGAGCATACAATATATTTTTTTCAAAAACATAAAAATATTTTAAAGAAACCAGAATTTTAGAAGGTAGTGTATATCTCGGTGTACTCTGTTATTTAACTACAAGCTCTTTTTTTGTCCCAGAGATAGATTTTTAAGAAATTTAAACATTTTTATATGTTTAAAGAAAATCTGTCATAAAGTAAGATTTAGATTATATTTAGATTATAATATAAATATAAAGTGAAATAAATTGTTTTTTCAAAGATTACAACCGTTTCACAGTTTTGGTGTCATTTCCACTGTTTTCCACTATTTACATTAAAAAAAAGTGTCTTTTATCATTTTGCTGTTGCTGATGGTTTGTAAAAGTTAGATATTAAATTTGAACAGTGACTTTTCCAGAGTCAAATTAGTTTACTGTGGTAAAATTACATGTGTCCTTCAGAGGCTTATTGTTTTATCATTTTCTATACACATTTTCACTGCTGGTTTTCGAACTAAAATATTTCTTAAAAGTATAGTACTTGAGCCAAACATGAAAACTATGTCATGGTTTACTCACCCTCATTTCATTCCAAACCCGAATGACTTACTTAAATCAATGATTTTAAACACCCAATTGAGTTCCACTCAAAGTCATTCATGTTTGGAACGACATGAGAGTGAATAAATGATGACAGAATTTTAGTTTTCTCTTTCCTGCATGCCACTTTTTTACCTCTCATGCACCAAGCATTTCTCTTTTCTTCTTTTCCCCAACTTTCTTTTGCCCTTTCAGTATTTGAAACCCTTGGATTTGTGCTATTCCTCCATTCCATCTTCTTGTTTGTGCTTGTTTCAATCCCCCATCTTCTCCTCCTGCTCCTGGTGTCATTGTTCTCAGTCGTTTGTATTGTTTACGGCTTCATGGTTGGTCTTCATCTCCTAGTACTTCATTTAATGCTCCTCTCCCCTGCACTACTACTTCTACTACTTTTCTGTTTAATATTTCTGCATGCCTGGTACATGTTTGCAACACCTCATTTATTCTGTGATGCTCTTGCACCCTCACCTTGAGGTTTCAACAATCACCCTTCTCAAGTCTTTACATATTTCACCTCCATCTGTTCTTTGAATGCGTCCAAATCCATTAGATTTTCAGCTCATTTCACCGCACAGCTGTTGCATTTTCAGTTCACAACTTACGACCACCCTGTTGAAAAGATCAAGTTATCTTCTTGATGGTCCAAGCTGGATAGTCCTGCAGGGCGCACTATATGTTACGTTTCTAATCTTGACCTCATCTTTGAACTTTCGCTTTCATTACCATCCTCCATCACTAACATCCCCTCCATCTCCCCGTGTCAGAACCCCTCTCTTCTAACGGGACGGCGCTGGGACCCAGGTTAGGTCTGCAGAAGTCCAGTTCTCTGGAGAGTCTCCAGACAGCGATGGAGGAGGTCAAAAAGGACGAGCTGCCCTTCCATCGTCCAAGCACACACATGGTGAGGGGCCGAGGCTGCAACCTCAGCTTTCGCCACGCCATCGACAAGTCCTACGAAGGGCCTTCTGAACCTGAGGATGGTGAGTTCAGAGAAAGAACTGAAAATCCTTGAAAGAGTTATATAACAGTAAATAATAATTCTAAATAAGTCACAAATATGTAAATAATGAAATGCAGTATTAATTAAATGCTTACAAAATAAATTATTATTATTATAATAATTAAAATAGTTGAGGCTAGTCAGAATCAGTGTAATTTTATTATTTATATACTACTGTAGTGTTTATTATTCATTTGAATGAGCTTTTATTGTTGTATTTTCAGTTTTCATCTTTCATTTTAGATTAGGTTTTAATTTGTAATTTTGTAAAAAGTAATTTTGTTATGTGCTTTGCTTTTTTTCTTAACCACATCAACTCTGGGGACCCACCGGTGGGTCCAATATTGCATATGCCTAATTCTCAAAAAATCAAAATAACAGCTCAAGTGGTTAATATTTCTCTATTTAGCTGTATTTTAATTTCAGTTTTAGCAATTTTAATAATTTAAAATTACTACATTTCAAATAATTTTCAAATACAAATATTTTTTTTACACACATTTGGTTTAATTTTAGTTTTTAGTATTTAACACTAAACAACACTGTTGTTATTGTGTAATCGAGCCGATTTAAAACAATTTATTTAAATATTAATAATGTGAATTATATTATTTTATTATGATTATTTGATATGATTCATTGTTAATTTTTAACTGGAATATATATTTAATATAATTTATTTTAGGGTATTTAACTTAATAAATCAAGAACAAAAGTTATAATTTATTAAAAATGTATTACGTTTTGTAAGTTACTTATTAACTCATCATCAACATGACATATGATGTGAAATTTGGTGAAATCAGTTGTTTTGTCTAATACGACATGATAACCCTTTTTATTTTCTAAAATATATTTTGTCAATGTTACTCTGTAATTGTGTTGTCATTTAAACAGAAGGCCTTCAGTGGTTTTTTGCAGTTATTGCTCCCAGCAGCTAAAGTACATTAATGAGAAATGTGTGTGCTGCATACCAGTAAATGCATGTTGTTGAGCACAGTAGTGAGATTGTCATGAGATTGCCAAACATGTGTTCACAGTTAAAACTGCATACCACCCCTTCTCGCTTTGCCAAAAGTGCATCTGGCCCCTTCACATTCATTAGTCTCAGCAAAACACCCCATAAGCTTATAAGCCTTAATAAGCATTTTTCAGTATTGTATATCCTGTTGCATTATGGAAATTATAGTCAGCATGAATTTGAAATGCACTATTATTGTCATAATTGCACAGTATTACAAATAAAATAAAAAATATATAACTTGAACTTTTAGAAATGTCACATTATGGAAGTAAAATGGGTTGCAAATGTTGTTTCATGTAGACTTTAAAAGCGTTTGGGTGCCAGAGAAGCTCATTTGAGAGATGAATTTAACTCTCCGTGACTCATTGAGCTTTGTGAGCCAGTTAGGAGTGAATCAGCAAATGCAAGTATCCCCGATTTCTGTGTGAACCTCCAGCAACAAATCAGCACATTCAAGGGCATGTATCACCCCTGCTCTTTCTCTTTGACACTAAAGACCCTTTTAAATAAGAAATAGAGACAGAACTTGAGCACTAGAGATGCCTTCGATTGGAGCCTATAAGGTGTCATGAATTAATATATCAATTTCTTTAAGCAACAGGAGCCTGAGGGTGAATCACACCAAGACATTTCCAGGCCACATTTCAAATCTGTATTTGATTTACAGGAAAAACACTATGTAGATTGTCTTTTTCATTTAATGAGAAACAAAAGTCTGGCTCAGGGATTATTGTTTGAATCCTCATGATTAGATCTCATCAGGTGTCGCCCGTGTCTTTGTTCTTCACCAACAGATGACTCTGAGGAAGACTCCGGAAGAGACACGCCTGCCAGCAGCTCCTCTCGACAGGAAGTAGATGATGACAAGAAGGTAAAGAAAAAGAAAACCAAAAAGAAGAAAGAGAAAAAGAGCAAAAAGAAGGACGAGCCAGAAGACCCTGAGAAAAAGACAAAGAAAAAAGGATTTGGATTGTTGAGGTTAGTGTTAATTTCGTCAGCCTGTGGCTGCAACATGAAACTGCTGAACACACAACACCCGAAGCGAACACGAGTGACGAGCAACGACGACATGCTAGGTCAAAGGAAGAGGCTCGATATTTGTGTGTTATAGTTAGCAGCGGTCTGTTATCAAGAAATAAAATAGTGTGTGCGTAGAAAGAATTCGTCCACACGGCTTTTTGTGTTAAATTATATTTCCTGTCGCCGCGCAGGCTTTTATTGTACATGACAGCTTATGTCCCGATGACCGGTCTTTGCATTACGATTAAAAGCAGTATCAATAAAGTAAAAAAATGTGATCAGGTTAATCATTTTTGAATGTGTCTCCTAAATCAGAAATTGACACGTTTAACATTTGCATTCAACAAAAATCATTCAACAAGTGTATTTTGTCAGGTAATTATGACATTTAACCAATGTTTGAGATATGTGAAACTCTTTTTTAATAATCTCAGTAATGTGTTATTTTAAAAAAAGACTAACATTTTTTGACTAAAACTAGACTAAAATTAAAATACTTTCAGTCATTTAAAACTTGACTAAGATACCTTGAGTTTTTTTTTTTTACTAAAACTAGACTAAAATGATGAGACTTTTAGTCGACTAAAACTTGACTAACAAAAAAAGATATGTGAATGACTAAAACTAACAAGGACATTTGGCACAAGATTAAGACTAAGACTAAACTAAAAATAGGTGACGAAATTAACACTAGTTGAGGTACTAGTCTAAAAAAAGCTAGAAATTCGCACACAAATCATTTCACTCAAGTGTAAATTTATAAAAGGAAATCTTCACAAGAAATGCTGTGATTTTTGCCAAATGATTCTGGTAGCTCTTAACAGAAAACATATTTAATCCTAATGGTCCAAATGAAGTCAGAAAATATTCATGTAGAACTAAATTTGTGCTGATCTATTGATAGATAGTCAGGATTTTCGAGGGGGTGACTAATGGTACTGCATAAGGGCCCTCTGATGCAGCTGCACACAGAGGCCTTCCTATAATTGCAGCACCATGGTAATTGAGAACAAGAAAAGTGAACTAACTATATGATGTCTTTGTGTGATTTTATAAATATAAGCAGAGACAAATAAGATGACAAGATTGAATGACAGCATATGTGTCTCTGAACTATAAAATAGACCTCCATTGTCTCCTCTGTGAGGGCTGATGTCTGTTTTTCAAGCTATGACTAACAGTTGATCAGTAGAACCTTGTAGTTGCATGGAAACCTTCATTTTGATTTGGTATGATTTTATCCTTCTTACCATTTTTGTCACTGCTAGCTTACAAAGTAAACGAGAAATTGTATCCACAAACCATTTGACTTCCATAATGACATTGTTCTGATTGAAATTAGATGTTCAACATGAAAAGGTGTAGATCCTGTCCACCCAGTAATTGACTAGATTGTGTAAAATCGGATACAAGAATGGACGGCCGTCCTTGTTTTTAGTTTAAATATGTTACTGCTTTCCTTTGTTTCATACTATTTTCACCATTTGCTGTGTACACTACACTTCTTGCTTCATTACTACATTGTTAAATCATCCTTTTGTGACTGCAGTGCTTTCATGCTGAGGTCAAAGCGCCAAGACAATTACGTGTTGAAACCCTGATGCGAGTCATGTGAAAGGATCTTACTCTTCCTCTCTCTTTAACGCTGATGAAATTCCCAGAGATTCAATCTCGTGACCAAATATCAGTCAGCCGAACAGCTTGGATGTATTCATTGAGGGGTTTTTTCCAGACTCGTATCACATCTCTGCTTTCCAATCTGCTTCCTTATTGAATTTGAAAAATGACTTAATTAGCCATTGTGTTATGGTGCAATTTAATCTAATTGTAAAGTCTTCACGGGTGCTTTTCATCATCTACAAACGAAAAAAAAAAAGGCAAATTATAAACATGTGAGAGCGTGATTCAAGGTTCATTTTTCAACTAACTGGTGATCTCCATTTCTTCCCTTTTAGAAGTGAAAATGTTGTGTTTATCGTGGTTTTGAAGACTTTTTGTATGGGCTGCAGTTACAGATAGATTTGTAGGCTGCTTTCAACTTGACAGCAATAGAGCATCAGATTTTTGGAGCTTCATGCTTTGGCTGCCTGCCATTATATCTTTTGATTCACTTGTTTTTCACTGTTTCCACAATTAGAGGTATTTCACTGCATACGCAAAGTGTCAGTGAAACAAAGATTAAAGCTCTCTGTATTAGTTGAGTTTCTGTTAGGGATAAGTATGTAATAATGGAGTTTTCAGTCTAAACAATCAGATATACATTTTTCACCCAGCAGGTGGAAAATAGGCCCCAAAATTTCAACTTGAAATTTTCAATAATTCATTAACATTGACAATACTAACATTCCACAAGATTTTACAAAAGTTATTTTATATTATTTTTATTAAAATATTTGAATTGTACTAAATAGCATTATATAGATATATATATATATATATGTGTGTGTGTGTGTGTGTGTGTGTATATATACACACACACACATATATGTATATACACACACACACACACACACACACACACACATATATATATATATATATATATATATATATATATATATATATATAATAAGTGTGTGTGTGTGTATGTGTGTATATATATATATATATATATATATATATATATACACACACACACATATATATATATATACACACAAAGATCATTTGTGATTGTGTATAGTAATGGCAGGCATGTTGAAGAGTCTTTTACGACTCCATAGAGAAACATTCAACTGTGGCTTCAATTACAGTGACTTAGAGTTGCACAGCCCATTAAACAGCTAATACTTACCGCCTTCTGAAAACAAGCAATAGCGGCTGACAATCGAACCCAGAAATGATATTATATTTCTAATTAAAGTGCTGTAAAACTTTAACATATACATTCGATTTTACATTTCCTGAAGGAAGTTTTAGTGGTATTTGCTCATGTAAAACTCACCATCATAAGGTTGGATTTGTCCTAAAAACATTCTTTTTTTCACTATTTGCTGATGCAGTAACTAAGGCGGGCCTGTTTAATTAGCTTCATTTGAGGGCAGGATTATCCAATAAAAATTTTTTAAGGGGGCCATCTCGATCTCTTTCTGGGTGCAATAAAATTAGAAATTAATTTGAAATGCATACGTTTCACTCAAGTGGCCATGGCCGTAATTATGCAGAACTTTAAGGCTTAATATAATTTAAACGGATGAGTTATACAAAAATATTCACCCCCCTCACAGTTGTCATGAAGGGCACAATTAGCTATATAGACCAAAACCACTTTTTGTACCAAGCTGTAAATTATTTATTTATTTTTTCTGCTGTAAAGTTGGGCTTTTTAAGATTGGGAATCTATGGGACTTACTTCCTTTCGGAGCCAGCCTCTAGCGGCTAGTTTATGAATTGCAGTTTTAGTCACGTCCGTGTTGGTTTCACGAGAGAGATTGGAAGGTTGCCGATCGGTGTTGCCAAGTCCGCGGTTTTCTCACAGAATAGGGTTACTTTTACACATAGACTGTACAAAAACATGGATGTAGTGTCCATGACATTACCCGTAGATTTCTTAAGAGCCTTTTTGAAGCTCAAAGTGGGCGGAGCGGGCAGTTGCCATCTCTACAGCAGCCATGCACCAAGATCTTGCTGCTGGTTGAGCTGGAATGACTGACAGTTCTGAGCGGACTGCTCAAAATGTTTTGATGGTTCTTGGGAGGCTTAATGTGTACTCTTAAATAAACCCATGAATGGTGTACTTACTGTAGTCAATGAACAATAAACTGGGTAGAGAATGCATATTGATTTAAAACAAATTTTATAAACTTCACCTTCAAGAGCTGATTTACAACAAATGATGTGTGGGGAAAGGAGATAAGGGTAGCTAATGTTTAACTGTCTTAGCACACACATAAGCACAATATACTTTCTCTCTCTCTTACACACACACAGTGCATGGTTATGACATTTGGTGCACATGTAATCATACAATGATGTTTATAATGGATTCCATATCTGTTTATTGACTACTAGAATTATAGCTTATATTTAGCATGGCACACATGCTTCAGCAGGGTGCGGGATGGACAGATCACATTTTATTTCCCGTCTGAGTGGGAACATATGAAGCTGTTAACACAATCGCTCAGTGCAGCCCGGGAGAGGCTAATTACTGAAATCTGTTTCTAAAATTAAACCCCATTCTGCAGTGATTTCCTCATTTATTCATGCCGATGTGTTCTGTCAGTCAGACGTTATGGACTAAAAAGACATATTCCTATTAGCAGAGAAGGTGCAGGGACTTATGAATATTAATGAGCTTATGCACACTTAATCACTTGTGGCAGGCCCTCCTTTCCGTGTTTGTTTGTGAGGGTTCATTTTTAGGTTCGTCTGTGCCTTCAAACTTCACGCGGGTTTTGACGCGGTGCACATCTATTTTGAACGTAATGAAATGCTTAAGCTAAATAGACATTTAATGATATGCCTTTGTGTATTTTGACAACTCAAGATGGTACTTTAAGCTGAAACCCAGTCACTTTATACAGTATAAACAAAACTTTTGTAAAATGAAGACAAGCATTTTGCTTATATTTGAGTTTATAAGATGGGGACCAGGTGCTGTCAAAGCTCCAAAAAGGACAAGAAAGCATGAGAAAAGCATCCCAAAATGACTCCATATGACTTATGCACTGTGTTCCAAGTTTTCTGAATGTACACCGTAGCTCTCTATAACAGACAGACTGTATATGAAATAGTTATTCATTTGGTATTTTGCCTTGAAAATCTTGATTGACAGTGGTCCCCATTCACTTTCATTGTATGGAAATGAGCAGATTGATCATTTAACTGTACTTTTGAGTCCCATGTATTATATTATATCATATTATATTACAAACCCGATGCCAAAAAATCTGGGACACTGTACAAATTGTTAATAAAAACAGAATGCAATGATGTGGAAGTTTTAAATTTCAATATTTTATTCAGAATACAACATAGATGACATAAAATGTTTAAACTGAGAAAATGTGTCATTTTAAGGGAAAAATACATTGATTTTAAATTTCATGGCATCAACACATGTCAAAAAAGTTGGGACAAGGCCATGTTTACCACTGTGTGGCATCCCATCTTCTTTTTATAACAGTCTGCAAATGTCTGGGGACTGAGGGGACAAGTTGCTCAAGTTTAGGAATAGGAATGTTGTTACATTCTTGTTAAATACAGGCTTCTAATTGCTCAACTTTCTTAGATCTTCCTCTTTATGATGCGCCAAATGTTTTCTATAGGTGAAAGATTCAGTACCCGGATCCTTCTTCTACACAGCCATGATGTTGTAATTGATGCAGTATGTGGACTTTCATTATCATGTTGGAAAATGCAATGTCTTCCCTTAAAGAGACGACATCTGGATGGGAGCATATGTTGTTATAGAACTTGGAAATACCTTTCAGCATTGATGGTGCCTTTCCAGATGTGTAAGCTGCCCATGCCAGTTTTCCAAAAAGAACTTCAAATTTTGATTCGTCTGACCACAGAACAGTTTTCCACTTTGCCACAGTCCATTTTAAATGAGCCTTGGCCCAGAGAAAATGCCTGCACTTATGGATCATATTTAGATATGGCTTCTTTATTTACCTATAGAGTTTTAGCTGGCAACGGCGAATGGCACGGTGTATTGTGTTCACCGACAATGTTTTCTGGAAGTATTCCTGAGCCCATGTTGTGATTTCTATTACAGTAGCATTCCTGTATGTGATGCAGTGCCGTCTAAAGGGCCCGAAGATCACGGGCATCCAGTATGGTTTTCTGGCCTTGACCCTTACGCACAGAGATTGTTCTAGATTCTCTGAATCTTTGGATGATATTATGCACTGTAGTTGATGTTAACTTCAAACTCTTTGTAATTTTTCTCTGAGAAACTTCTTTCTGATATCACTCCACTATTGTTCGCTGCAGCATTGGGGGAATTGGTGATCCTCTGCCCATCTTGACTTCTGAGAGACACTGCCACTCTGAGAGTTTTTTTTTATACCCAATCATGTTGCCAGTTGACCTAATAATTAGCAAATTGGTCCTCCAGCTGTTCCTTATAGGTACATTTAACTTTTCCGGCCTCTTATTGCTACCTGTCCCAACTTTTTTGGAATGTGTAGCTGTCATGAAATCCAAAATGAGACAACATTTGGCATGACATTTCAAAGTGTCTCACTTTCAACATTTGATATTTTATATATATTCTATTGTGAATAAAATATACGTTTATGACATTTGTAAATTATTCCATTCCTTTTTTACTCACAATTTGTACAGTGTCCCAACTTTTTTGGAATCGGGTTAGTATATAGAATAGTAAAAGTGCATTACTAATATAGTTGTGTTTTTTCATGAACAATGGGAGTATGAATGGCCAGGATATGTAAGTGCTACTCATAACTGCACTCATATTACTGTATGTGCGCATTAATTTGTGTGTTAGACAGACAGTGAGAGTGTCAATTTAAGTGTTGTAATACAACACTGCTGTATTGTGTCTGTCAAGGTTTAGTCTGGAAACCACAAGCAGTATCTCATGACACTTGTTCCTCGTCTTCAATCTCCAGCATGCATTCATTGTGAACGATGTTATGAGACAGCTGTTTGATTGATGGACTTCTCTTCAGCAGGCCCGGGCTCAGGGAATGCTGCTCTGACGGTAAAGGTTAACTGCCTCTTTCCCATCAGAGACAGGCCTGGCCTGGAAGTGGTCAAATCACATTAACCTTTACTTTCACGCCTTTTTAATATTAGCAAGTGCTGAAAAAAAGGCTTATGGAGATTCAATATGCTCAAATATAAAGGACCAGCATGCGTGGCAGATTCAACTTTTTGTTTTTGTTTTTATGGGTGAAGTATTAGATCAAGCTTTAAAATCATTAAAACCATATTGTGACGAGTGGGGCGGGGCCGAGGGACATGGGAGCGAGGCCGGTGGAGTGATTGGAGATGAGCTACACCTGTTCGACCCACCGGTCTCCAGGCCCACGGAGGAGATGGAAGGATATAAAACTGGAGCGACGACAGCGAAGGACGAGAGAGGACCAGGCATGGGATTTTAGTTGTGTTTTGGTTTTATTTTGTGCGCACCAGTCGTCGTTGAGGGGCTGGTGCGCTGTTTTGTGTTTATTTTGAATAATTAAATGTTATTTGATTGTCCGCCGGTTCCCGCCTCCTTCTTCCGGATGAATATGAAAGGTTTTATCATTACAGTGGTGCCGAAGCCCGGGAGAAGGAGGGACGCGCTGCTGAAGATCCCTCACCACTGTGGTGAATCCGCGGTGCCAACGAGCAGGCGAGGAGGTGTGCCGCCATGGACGCTCGAGGCGGTGGGCTGGAGCGAGTTGCCGGGGACGGACGAGCTCGCTACCGGCCGCCCACGATGTGGAGAGACGGCTGCCGTCCGTGAGGGAGCGGAGGAGTCGGCGCCGTTCGCCAGGTGGCCGGAGCCTGCTGCCATCCGCCGGAACGGGGAGGAGCAGGGAACAGTGGACTCCTGCCGGCTACCCAAAACCGGAGGAGCCGTCGCCGTCCACCGGGCGGCGGAGGAGTGTCGTGCCGTCCGCCGAGGGCCGTCCAGTGCCACCGCCAGGCACCGCGGAGGAGATCACCCAGCTGGTGGAGGGCCGAGCAGCAGTGCGTCTGGGAACCGGAATTTTTTTTTTTTTCTCCTCTCTCCCCTCTCTCGTCTCTGTCGCTCCTCCTTCCATCTCCTTTTCTCTCGCCTCGCCTGTCCTACCCCCAGGTTCCCGCAGGTTCCCGTGAGCGGTCCCCCCCGGAGGGAGGGGGGGGGGGTTAGAGCGCAGTCTCGGGAGTACCCCCCGGCCTGCGAGGGGCGATGGGGGTATGTGACGAGTGGGGCGGGGCCGAGGGACATGGGAGCGAGGCCGGTGGAGTGATTGGAGATGAGCTACACCTGTTCGACCCACCGGTCTCCAGGCCCACGGAGGAGATGGAAGGATATAAAACTGGAGCGACGACAGTGAAGGACGAGAGAGGACCAGGCCTGGGATTTTAGTTGTGTTTTGGTTTTATTTTGTGCGCACCAGTCGTCCGTGAGGGGCTGGTGCGCTGTTTTGTGTTTATTTTGAATAATTAAATGTTATTTGATTTTCCGCCGGTTCCCGCCTCCTTCTTCCGGATGAATATGAAAGGTTTTATCATTACACATATCATGTGAAAATCTGAAGTCTAAACATATTTTGAGATAGATGTAGACACAGATATTGGCTCCGCTGCAAAGCCTTTATAAAAACTATAGCAGTATTGCGCAGATGCTCAAATAACACAACCCTCTACATTGCAATGAACATCATCTATTTGAATATTAGATACAGAGTTGTTGCTCCAGTCTGGTGGGAAGTGACAGATGCATGCTGACAAACCGACAGTCAAAGTGTCATTCTTACAGAACATCGCCGGCTGTTTTGATTGATGTACACTTTATGGAAGAGACAATCTGCAGCTTGGACACATGCCATTCAAAACTGTAACAAGACTTTACAGATTGGTCAACAGTGTAAAATATAACACGCATATGATTTTAAACATTTCAAGCCAGAAAGATGAAGATTTATGTCACAAAATGTGCTTCTCCCCTACTAACACTGGTGAACAAAAGATTTAACAACTTCATCAGAAGTGCAGTGTCTGAACATACTGTTTTTTTGTACTAGTCTGCAATTTTGTGAGTCTCTTTGGTGACGATAAAAGAGATAATAGCCTGGTTTCCATTGCCGGGCCAAAAGCGGGTGTGCTAGTGGATGCCAGGGCCAGTCGCTTTCCACTGTAACTTCCGGGGCTTGATCGTGCCTCGTCGGCGCTTCCTCTGAGCCAACGGTCTAAGTTTTTTGGCCCGACGAAAAACCTTGGGCCAAAGTGGGCCAGCTGGGGCTAGAGGAGTTGTTATTAACAAAAGCGGAGTTTCTCTGCGTCTGGAGAGCATCAGTGCCGCAGATTATTTCATAAAGATAACAGCTATAACACCAGAATTATAAACTTATAAAATAAGTTGAGCTCAAAACTCACTTTCAGTCAGCAGCGAGTGTTTGAAATAGATTGATCCGATGTGGATTATAATCACCATACAAGGCAGAAATATTTATAAGCGATGCAAAATACTATGCACGCTAGTCATTAACGATACCATAGTAAACATGGTAAATGCAACCACCTGAAGAAATCAGATGTCAGCTTCTTATTCTCTAACACAATCGTGTGTTTATTTAGTAACAAATTTTACCTGTCATAAGTCTCATCTCAAGAGTGTATCTCTGCGTAGCCTGTGTCATAAAAATATAATAATGGTTTTTGTTCAGGAGCTTTTATAAATATATTGAAATTATCCTTCTATAGGCTACTGTGACCACAAATAAACAGAAGGAGACTCGTAAAGCTTTATTTCTGTGACTAATTTTCAATCCTGATAAATTAATTCATTATGATCAATGTATCACTTAACATTGTAAAACAACAATGCTTTTGGATTTAAACAAATGGACACTTTTATCATTTATCGTTTTGTGATCGCGCTAGTTCCAGTGACTTATTTCTTATTAGTTTTCTGATAACTTCTCTTTGGTGGTGAAATGATGGGGTTGCGTGATGTTGTTCCTGAGAGGCATGCAAAGGACAGGTTTTAGTGAAGCACAGCAGAGCTTCTGGCCCGACGGTGGAAAACAACAATTTTGACATACAACCAAGTATGGTGACCCATACTCAGAATTCGTGCTCTGCATTAAACCCATCCAAAGTGCACACACACACACACACCGTGAACATACACACACATCGTGAATACACACCCGGAGCAGTGGGCAGCCATATATGCTGCGGCACCCTGGGAGCTGTTGGGGGTTTGTGCCTTGCTCAAGGGCCCCTCAGTCGTGGTATTGCCGGCCCGAGACTCGAACACACAACTTTAGGGTCAGGAGTCAAACTCTGTAACTATTAGGCCACGATTTCCCCTTGGGCTTAAATAGTTTGGCATCGGTGCTACAGGTCCGAGGCTATTAGCCCCGCCTTGCCCGTTTAAAGCACTGGCCCGACAGTGGAAAAGCGGCTAATGTGATTTCATCCATTCAGAATGTGAGACAATTTTTTCTGTTTATAAAGTGGATTAGACTGCTCTTATCATTTAACATCTTAAACACTATTACTCCATTTGATGCAAATAACACTAAACTTTTATACATGTCAATAATTGTGGTCAACAATAAAATTTAGTGTAATATTGAACTAATATTGAGTGTCAAATGTTCCAGTAGTGATTAACTGCTAATAAGGGGAGGTTTCAGTAATGAAAGTAGTATGGCATTGTTTACAGTGTTCTTACCACAGTAATTTTGTGTTGTCAGATTGGCTGGGTGTTGTGAAGACTTGAAATTAGATTGTGACTCTTATCGTTGTTCAGGAGTCTAGTCAATGTTTTCTCACTAACATTTTTAAGCTTTTTTCCTTTTGAATTCTGGTACTGCTAATGATGCTAGAGTATTTAAAATATAGCTTTGTTTAATCATTCAGTTTTTCCCTGGTTTGGAATTTGCATAATAATCCCCTTTTACTGTTTTTTTAAGATAATTATATTTAATCCATTTAATCTGTCAAACCTCTCTTTCTCATTTCTTTATTTATTGTTACTTTAGCCTTCATTTCTCCTTGTTCAAATTTCTTTGTTTCTTTGTTTTGTGTTTAGCCTTGTTAATCACCTAAATACCATTTAATGAAGTCAAGTATAAACATGCCTTTTCTCATGCTGGTATATCCATATTGAAATATACATTTTTGTTTAGTACTAGCTTTTCTACCAACTAAAACAGAGATGACTGAGTGTTCTGGGTGTTTGTTAATTGGCAGCTGGCACCCTAAATGGTTACTAAGGTGTTGATTAGTAGTTGCTAGGGTGTTCAAGGTGATTGTTAGGGAGAGTTTAGGATTTTTCATAGGGAATAGCTTGCAGTTGCTTGGATTAAATTTTTCCTGTTTTTGTCCGTTATCTTTGTCTGGGTAAAAATTGTCTGATCACATTTTGTTGATTGCACTTAATAACACTACCAATTGCGAACCACTCTTTATTTTCTCATTCATGCATGTTTCCTTATCACTCAAAGGTATATACTGTTTAATCAGGACTATGTTGCGCAGATATATTTGCATACTGCGGAATACACAATATAGCAAAATCTCTAATGACAGACACTTTATTTCACAGTAATGTCATACCGCCCAGCCCAAGTGTTGTTCATCTCACCTACATTCACACACTTTCAACACCCATGTGACAAAGGTGTAAATGACTGGTATACTAGAATGCATATGGCATTCCGTGTTGTTTGTTCATGTTTTTTGATCATTGCTGTGGTAAAAAAAAATAAAAACACACACACACACACTTTTATTCAGCAAGGGCGCATTACATTTTAGACATTTAAATTCTGTATTTAAAAGTAACAGTAATGCTGTTTTAACTTTCTTTTCATCAAAGAATCCTGAAAAAAAGCATGATGTTTTATATAAGAGCATATCTGAAGACTTGAATATATAAGTAATTTTACTGCATTTTTGATCAAATAATTGCAGCCTTGGTGAGCATAAGAGATGACTTTCAAAAACATTTAAAAAAATTTACAGACTCCAAACTTTTGAATTGTAGTGTACAGTATGTATTTAATGAAAGATTTAATGCAAAACAAAACCGACAAGTTGGCCAAAAAAAAAAGGGAACAGGAACCAGAGATGGGAAATCTTAAAAGAAAGAAGCAGATCCATTCCTGACAGTTTTACCTAATTAGAAAGATCCTTAAAACTAGGCAGGGGAGAAGCAGACATTAATATATGCAAACATAATGATCATCTTAGCAGTACGTCCCCAGTTCCCATGGATCAGCCGTCTGTGTCTGTGTGAAAATTGAGGTTTTGTCTGCTAAAATATGAACCTCAGGTTTAGACTGATAAATTGCAACACTCAGTAAACTTGTCAATCGATAAACCAAGAGCTGCCAGCACACAGCCAGAGAAAAAGCTCTTTACGAAGACAGCTTCAGTATTGTAGGTTGCATTACAGCATAATTGGGCTTTAGACTTGTAATTAAAGCACACATGTTTCTCATCAACATTCATGTCATTTTGTCTGATTTCACACCATCTTCGCCATTAATGTTAGCCTGTAATTTCCACCGCCTAAATTTGAAGTCTCCCAAGAGCTACATAGACCATTGTAATCTCAGGTTAACAACCAAAGTAATGCTAATTCACTTTGCTAATTTAATTTAGACCGTATTAAAATGTTAGTATGCTACTTTGGGCTATGCACTTCAACCTTATGCTGACAACACTTAGAAATGTAATCCGCTTCCGAGGGCATGTTTCACATTTACTACGACAATCGAATCCACCTGAATGCTTCAGGCTACAGGTAGATTGAGTTATCAGCTGGATTTTCAAGACATATGGGGCTCTATTTTAACTATCTAAGTACATGGTCTAGAGCGCACAGTGCAGGTGAACTCAGGATGTGTCTGAATCCACTTTTGCTAGTTTAATGACGGGAAAACAGTCGGCATGCCTGAGCGCTTGGTCTAAACCGGTTGTCCCTATTCTCTTAATAAATAATGGGTGTTTTGGGGGCATAACATGCAGTAAACCAATCAGAGTCTCATCTACCATCCCCTTTAAAAGCCAGTTGTGCTCGCACCATTGCGGGTTTGCTATTTACATAAAAATTCAGATGCTATTTACATTAAATACATAATGCTATTTACATTAAAAATGTTTGTGTGCTGCTGCGTGTCCATGTGTGTGAAATAAGCAAAGTGTGCACACGTTGTGCACCTGGCTATAGGCGCAAATTACTAACGCGCTATTTAAATAACAAAGAAAAAATATTGTGCCAGATTTTTGACCAGGTTTGAGTTGGTCTATGGTGCAGTCTATTTTTAGTTCCTCAAAATAGCAACGTGCCCAAAGTGGACCTAAACATACCTCTGTCTTAGACCAGCACACCCATGGGTGCACAAATGTGCGCAATGCATTTGCTTTTTAAACAACGCGGTGCATGACGGGAAAATGAGAACTGCGTCAGGCTGAAACTAGCAAAAACACTTTCGCTGCGCCTTACGCCACATTGCGTCGGGTATATGATTAGGCTAGGGCTGTCAAACGATTAATTTTTTTAATCGCAATTAATCGCTGAAGCTTCTTAGTTAACTGCGATTAATCGCGGTTTGAATTGCACGTGTAAAATTCTGTTATTTTGCATATCAAGGCAGTTCTAAGCCCATAATGTAGAATATCTTACCAGCGTTTTCATTGGGAATCAAAAGAACACAAAATTTCCTTTTTGAACTTTTTTTATTAAAAAAAAAAAAGTGCAATGTAGACCAACTTCCAAATATTAGGAGGAATAAAGTAACGCAGTGCTTACTTTGAGAGATTACATTTATCAGGCCACTCTCTTAAGCTACTTCAAAAATAAACAATAACATTATTAGCAAAACAATTCCTAGCTGGAAATAACAGCAATCAAGTAATATGTAACACTGGTAGGAAATTTCTAACTCGCTTATGACAAACAGAACAGTCTAAAACATTGACGGCCACAGCGGGATATTTGTAACATTTTCTAGTTTTAAATGAAGAATGTCATCCTTGTAATTAACCTGTGCTGAACATGGATGAAAAAAAAGTCCAAATGACAGTAAGATTAAATGAAAAATAGTGCATGATTGGACATGGGATTCAGAACTATCTGAGTTCTAAGTTGTCTCTCCTATTTCTTTTCTTTAACCCAATTGCTAACACACACCAGTCTGGTGACATTAGCAGTGGACAGTGCTGCTCTCTTTTTTTGCAAAATGTGACCAGAGAGTGAGAACAGTCTTTCACACGGTACCGTTGTTGCAGGTGTAGCCAGATATTTTTGTGCTAGAGGTGCCAAGGTTGGGTAGGCCCTTGCGTGTCCAGACCACCATTCCAATGGACAGTCATCAATGGAGATGCTGGGC
Source organism: Carassius carassius (assembly GCF_963082965.1). Lineage (NCBI taxonomy): Eukaryota > Metazoa > Chordata > Actinopteri > Cypriniformes > Cyprinidae > Carassius > Carassius carassius. The sequence goes on from NC_081760.1 coordinate 10,689,611, forward strand.
TCACCTCTGTACCGATCCACAGACGTGTCAGATGCTGGGTCTTCTTCATCATCTGAATCTGATGCAGCAGCTAACAGAAAGTGCATCTTCTTTTTAGGTGGACCTGGCTCAGGTTCTCTACGAGGCTCAGGTTGCTGGGCACTCTCCTCTTTAATCAACTTCCAGACTTCCTCCCTTTCAGATCTGGGAAGGCATTTCAGATCCTTAAATCTGGGGTCAAGCGCTGTTGCCACTTTCAACCACTGGAGATTGGTGCTTTGTTTTCGCTTTGATAGGTCAGATGTGAAGGCCGCTTTAAACCGGAGCACATAACCTGGATCATCGTCAGAACCAGTCATCAACCGGAACAAATGACACAGTGCAGGCAGGACCGCGGAGCAGGATATGTACTGTTCTCCTCCCAAAAGCTCAGTCACATATCTGCCAAGAAACATAAAGCTCAATCAATTACCAGTTATAAAAAAAAAAAAAAAAAAAAAGGATGAAGTTAAGCGCCAGTGAAATAAAATTCTAAAAACTCAATTTTTAGAGCATGTGTGTAGGCCTTCCTCCTCTTCATCTTACAGTGCTTTTCATATACATATAACCAATGTTTAAAGCTACAAAAGCAGCAGCATCTAATTTTAGCAATAACTAAATGATTAAAGAGAGACTAATAAATCAGTCACATTTTAATTTTCAACAAAACAAATTCAAAATATTTACCTGCATGGTTCAAGGAGTGTTTCAAGCTTTTCGATCTTCTCCAGTTCTGCATTAGTCAGCATGGCTGGTGTGCCTCTTTGTTGATGGAGTTCAAGTGTAGCCTTGACAGCGTCCTTGTTTCTCAGAAGCCGGGTGATCATGCTGAGAGTGGAGTTCCACCTTGTGGAAACATCTTGGACGAGGGGCTCCTGTGGCTGTCCCAAATCCTCTTGTTGTGCTCGCAATTCAGCTGCATTTGCTGGACTATGCTTAAAATGTCCAACCAATTTGCGGCATTTTGCCAAGACATTCTCAAGACCACTGTCACGGAGTGACATTGTGATCGATCTTTGTAAACTGTGCGCAACGCACGGCATGTGCTCATATGGCAGGAGTCTTGCTGCTGCTGTCATATTACGGGCACTGTCGGTGCCAATTGTTGTCACCTTCCCCGCAATTTCCCACTGCTCTGCAACTTCAGAAAATTGTTCGGCACATTTTTCTGCAAAGTGCCGTTCTTCTGAGTGTTTAACCGCTAAAGCAAACGAATGCAACTTCCAGTCAGCGTCTATGTGGTGTGCAGTAACTCCAAGATAATTCTGGTTGCTTACTGACGTCCAATGATCCCCGGTTAATGCCACAGCATTTGCATTTCGCAGGAGATTGATTTTAGATTGTTTCTCAGCTTCATAAAGCTCCTCTATGCGAGCAACAATTGTTCCCCGCGATGGTAACGTGTAAGCCGGTTCAGAACTTGCCAACCTGATTACATCCCTGAGACCCGAATCTTCAACAATGTTGACCCATCTGGCGATTGCTGTGGTTAACTTATTTTCATCCAAGGGTCTGCTGCGACGCCCGCACTCAGGAATAGTTCTTTGGCGGGGCTGCGGCTTGCTTGGCGGGGAGGCGTCAGGTGAAACACTGGGGTGTTTCGCCTGGAGGTGGTAACTTAGACTTGACGTGCTCCGATGGTAGCTGAACTCCTTGAAACAAATGCTGCATTGTACCTTAGTGTTGTCAACGGAACCGTCTGATTTTTTTTTAAAGTTAAACAGGTTGTTTAATAATCCGGTCGTACTTTTTCTATCCATCACCTTTTACCGCTTCACAAACCAAAGGGGCTGACTACGGGCTGGTCAAAGGGACAAAACGGCTTACCTGAAATGCGATAAAAAAAAAAAAACGCGTTATGGATTGTTTTTAACTAATCGCGATTAATGCATTAACGCTGACAGCCCTAGATTAGGCCCATTGCCTGAATTGCAAACTGGTGTCAGGAAACCTAGTGCTTAGCTACTCCTTAGTCTTGCTTTACCAGACTTTTGACTGTCAGATTGAAGGTTAGTCCTATTTACAGCTTATTATGGCCAAAAACCAACAGATATGTGACCCTGGACCACAAAACCAGTCTTTAGTGGAATAATAAGTGAATAGATAAGCTTTCCATTGATGTATGGTTTATAAAGATTGGACAATATTTGGCCGAGATACAACTATTTAAAATCTGGAATCTGAGGGTAAAAAAAATCCAAATACTGAGAAAATCGCCTTTGAATTTGTCCAAATGAATTCTTAGTAATGCATATTACTAATCAAAAAAGAAGTCTTGATATACAGGTATTTATGGTAGGAAATGTACAAAATATCTTCATGGAACATGACCTGTACTTAAAGGGTTAGTTCACCCAATAATCAAAATTATGTGATTAATAACTCACCCTCATGTCGTTCCAAACCAGTGAGACATCCGTTCATCTTCAGGACACAGTTTAAGATATTTTAGATTTAGTCCGAGAGCCCTCAGTCCCTCCATTGAAACTGTGTGTACGGTATACTGTCCATGTCCAGAAAGGTAAGAAAAACATAATCAAAGTAGTCCATGTGACATCAGAGAGTCAGTTAGAATTTGTTGAAGCATCAAAAATACATTTTGGTCCAAAAATAGCAAAAACTAGAGTAATTCATTTACTCAAACAGTACACAGACTGAACTGCTGTGAAGAGAGAACTGAAGATGAACACCGAGCCGAGCCAGATTACGAAAAAAAGGCTGACTCGTTCTCGAGTTAAGAACCGTTTCTGTCAGACGCGTCCGTTCAGTTCTCTCTTCACAGCAGTTCAGTCAGTGTACTGTTTGAGTAAATGAATTACTCCGGGATATTGATTTGTTTGAACTCAGAGGAAGTGTCAGCCACATTAAAAAAGTTAACAGCTTAAGTCATTTGTGGATTAATGCGTATTGGAGACGTGAACCGTTTAAAACGATTCAGTTCGATTTGGTGAACTGGTTAAAAAAGATCCGGTTACATCGAATGATTCGTTCGCTAACCGGATATCACAAACTGCTTTGTTTTAAACTCTCTCACAACAGACACGGAAGAGAAGACAATGCTGAATAAAGTCATAGTTTTTGCGATTTTTGGACCAAAATGTATTTTCGATGCTTCAAAAAATTCTAACTGACCCTCTGATTTCACATGGATTACTTTGATGATGTTTTTCTTACCTTTCTGGACATGGACAGTATACTGTGCACACAGTTTGAATGGAGGGACTGAGAGCTCTTGTACTAAATCTAAAATATCTCAAACTGTGTTCCGAAGATAAACGGAGGTCTCACGGGTTTGGAACGACATGAGGGTGAGTTATTAATGACATCATTTTGATTATTGGGTGAACTAACCCTTTAATATCATATTGATTTTTGGCATAAAATAAAAATATATAAATTTGACCCATTCACTGTTTTTTGGTACAAAGGCATGTTTATACTTGACTTCATTTAATGACATTTAGGTGATTAATAAGGCTAAACAGTGCAACTGAGTGTACAAGAGATTTGAACAAGGAGAAATGAAGGATAAAGTAACAATAAATAAATCAATGAGAAAGAGAGGTTTGACAGATTAAATGTATTTAAATATAATTAGCCTCAAAAACACAGTAAAAAGGGGATTTTTTGCAAATTCCAAATTCCAAACCAGTGAAAAACTGAATGATTAAACAAAGCTATATTTTAAATACTCTCGCATCATTACCAAAAATACCCCAGCGACTTAAGACTGGCTTGGTGGTCTAGGGTCACATATGACATGTAAAGTAGTTTGTTTGTACATGCCATTGTATATCCCATATTATTTATTATGTTTTACAATAATAACTGTGCAAGCTGCAGTTAGCATGATCAGTTTTCAGAAGGATCAGGTCACTCTGTATTGTGTTATGGTCACAGTGACAAATGTCAAGTGGCCAGTAATCAAGTATGTGAGTTATGTGAGCTCTGTGTTGCATGATGAATGGCGCTGCGCTCACTTTGATTGAGCAGGACTCCGGCACATTGATATTCAGGCCACGACTCCCTCTGGTTTTAATGAGAGTGCTTAAGGGCAAGGCAGAGATAGCATGCCAGCTGCTGGTATTAGATCGCTCCAGCCTAATGAGATAAATACAGTCATTAGTGCGTGTGTGGGGCTGGGAAATAGAGTACTCTTGATGCTTAATGCACAGAGACACTGTGAGAGGATGCTGGATCCAACCGGACACTTGAATTGCTCATGGGCCAGCCTTTGGAGCATGTAGTCATGGCTTATCTTGAGCAAACATGCATATTTGTAATGTCAGTAAACTAAAGCCTCAGGTGTGATATCTGTGTCAAAAAAAATAAAAAAATTAGGAATCTTGGGAGCGAGGTTTGTGATTATTCCTGATTAAAATGTGTGTTTGTGGAAATGTAATTGAATACTCATTTGTTTATAGACATTGCACAGCTGTCATTGTTATTCATATGTGTGTTTGTCAGGATGAATCTCATGAAAACTGTCAAGAAATGCTCAGGTCGTTTTTTTCAGATGAAAAAAAAAAAAAAGATTATATATTTTCATAATGAAAATAAGCCTATTTTAGGACCATTAAGAATTTTTTTTTATTCTATTTTTATTTTTTTTTTGTATTTTGTGACATGAAAATTTAGCACATTTTCCTCCACCCCAAATTTCTGCAGTTACCTTTGATGATGCAATAAAATTTAATTCTTAGTGCTGTAATGCAAAATAGTCATATTTACACATTAATTATTTTTAGAATATTTACAGATTTAAATTTCACAACATTAAATTATAATTGTGTTTATATATATATATATATATATATATATATATATATATATATATATATATATATATATATATAGTAATATTAAATAATATTTAAATTATACACTATTGGTAATGCTTAATTGTAAGTTTGCATCATGGTATTAGTTGTTGAAATTATTTTATTTTTTTAATTTGGAACCACTTCAGGACTTATTCCTGATATTACAGGAATGGAAATATTTTGTTTTGTTTTATTTTATTAATTTTATTTTATATTTATATATATTTATTAGTTAGAATTTGAGGGGAAAATGTGCTTCAATATCATGAAAAAAATCCCCCCCCCCCCCAAAAAAAAGCATTATCCCTAAAACAATGTAATTTCTTTTTTTTTTTTTTTACATTTTATTCTTTCTTTTTTTATGTAGATAAAGACTAATACTACTTAGTAGTTCATGAGTTTCATATTGATCATCCAGTTGATGATCCAGAAGCTGTTTCTTTTTTTACAACTGACACTGATGTTTCATTACGGCCTCACTGGCCTGAGATCGAGTGATCATCTCATCCACTCTCTATCATTATTAGCCTTACTCTTTATATAACCTTTCCCTCTTCTGTCTTTATATGCTGTCAGCATGGGGACCCCACCTGACCTCAGATCAGAGCAGAAGAATATGTGAGTTTCTGAAGGTTTGGCGTGGAGATGGGCTAGAAAAATCACTGCAGGGCGTTGGACACTGACACTGCTTGGTTTTGCAGGCGTGTGTGTGTGTGCACGCGTGTGTGTCTGTGTGTGTGTGTGTGTGTGTGTGTGTGTGTGTGTGTGTGTGTGTGTGTGTGTGTGCGCGCGTGTGTGTCTGTCTGTCTGTCTGTCTGTGTGTGTGTGTGTGTGTGTTTTCAGGCTGGTACATGGGGAACCAATCATTAGATTTTCTAGAGTAAATTCTGCTTTGGTACTTGAAAGAACAGGGAATCTGTTGAGTCATTCATTATTGAAAACATAATACATCCTCCCCTTTTCTCTTTTTGTCTGTGCTCTTTCTTTCTTTCTTTCCTTCCATCCTTGCTTTCTTCAAACCCTCATCCAGGTTTGGGAGAAAAAACAAACCCAAGGCTAAAGAAATGGGAGCTTTGAGCGAAGAGGAGGTGTACAAGAGTGAACCTGAGATGTTTCTGTCAAAGTATGTTCACCACTTATATAACACGTGTTATTTCATCCACAAAGTTCAATTATAAAATAGAAGAATATGCAAATATATCAATTTAAAGCTGTAGAAATGATTAAATCAGTTTTGAACTCATGATAATTGCCCTGTTTGGTTGTTCTTTTCATAGTAATTAAAGACTTAAGACTAATGATTTAATCAAAACATATTAAAACTCATATCTCAAATTAAAAGTCATACAGTATATGTTAACGTGACTTGTTTTTGAATGTTTAACCCTTCCGCATTATTAGATAAAACATCAAAATTCTGACATACTAGAAGTAAATAGGATTAGAAATAGCTTAAATGTTTTCACACAATTCTATAAAAAAAATTTTTTTTTAATTTTTCAAATTTCACAATTTTAAAAATGAACAAAAAAATATATTACTGGTGTGCATCGTGTGGATTTAAAAAAAAATTTAAACACTAGGCTTAAAGGAGCTATGTGGAGGTTTTTACTTAAAAAAATCTTTAAGATAGAGTTTTCATTTGTACATGTATGAGCCAATCATGATATAAAAAAAAGAATGACACCTCGACTGTCCACCACGGTTGCCTCTATCAGCCTGTAGGCTCAATTGTGTGTGGAGGAGTCGGGCCCGAATTGGCGCGAAAATTCACAAAATGTGACGTCATGCGCGTTCTCGTCTACTTGGACTTACAACCGTACGGCACGCCAGCCATTATAGTAAGCAGCGGCAATAGTGTTTTCAAATGGACTCTGTGGATGGAAAGAAGCGACCAGCCTCCAGCACAATTCAGACACCCACGGACACTCCTCGTAAGTAAAAAAAAAAAAAAGAAAGAGCGTGCGCACTGAGAACGAGCATGAGACTGGCTGCAGTTCCTCTAACGGCCACTGGTGTCAGTAACGGTTAGAAATTTCAGAACCTACACAATGCTCCTTTAAGCCTTATCTGAGAAACTGGGGGGAATATGTCATAATTTAGACTTTTTTTCCTCCAAATCATGACTAAATCATGACATTAATTTGATTGGATCATAATCATGGATATGATTTTGAGTTCTAGTATTATTTTCTATTTCATAATTAACTTAGTCAATAATTATGTGTGTATATATATATATATATATATATATGAAATCACACACACACGATTCATTGATTTTAATAAGAAAAGTGTGTTGCAAGAATCTAGTGAAAAACAGCAAGGGTTTGTGGAAGCAAATTCTTTTAGTTAAAAAAGTTAAAAACGACCCGGCTATTTCAGTGCTTAAAATGGATCTAACACATTCTTCATCAAGCACCCCAAAGTTTTCTTGCGTGTCTCTATTCATCCAAGTTATCCTGAGGAGATTGTTTTCTAACTCTATAGGAGTGAAAGGAACAGCCCTGCTCCTGACCGCGCCATCTTCCCGGACGTCGAGGACGATGACCTGGATCCAAACTATGCTCGCATCAACAATTTCAGAGAACCTCCCGCCTCCAGCCACTCCCCCTATCCACCTGGAACTCCCACCCATAACTACACTCAGCCTACTCTCCCCGCCCCCAATAGAGAGCCGCCCAATGAGGACGCGCTAGAGGGGCTTTATGCAAAAGTGAATAAGCAAAGAACCACTCCTCCAAAGACTGACAGGTGAGAACAAATCCAATATTTTTTTTTAATGGCTAACGTGTATAAAAGTAATATGCATATAGGGTTTTTTTTTTTTTTTTTTTTTTAGCTGATTAGTAACGATTAAGTATGCAGTAACCAATAGCAGAAACATTAATTTTTTTTATTTATTTTTGCTTTTTGACACAATTATAATTAAATAATAGTAAGACAGTTGTTATAGTACAACAGTAAAATACATGTAATATAATAATAATAATATATTATTATTATATATATTATATTATTATTATTACATATGATTTGTTTTACTGTTGTAGTTTAAACCCCTTAACTGTCACTCACATTTTTGAACAAAGACTTTATAATGCACGATTCAAACTTCAAACTAAAATATTTTTTATAATTCATGAATGAAAACATTTTGTAACATGATATTGATGTACTGTTTACATGGTAATGCAATGTCTGATTTTAAAATGGGTTTTAAAGGATAAATTTTGAGATTTTAACTTTTCAGTCGATATATAATTTCTTATGATTTATAAAATGTGATAGAGAAAAAGGCAACGAAGAAGTCTTCTTTTTAAACAAAGGTCAAAACTCCTGTTATAATTTAGATTTTTGAGGGTACACTCTTGTCATTAATTAATCTATTACTTTTCCTACGCAAGTTTTTACAAAAACATTGGTAAAATATATATTTGGGAGTCTTAGACCTTTCCAACAATATAGTTTGTCATGATTAGATTAGATTTAACTGTAATACAGTGAAGTAAATGTAGGCGTCCCGTATACGGGACGGGGTGACAGTTAAAGGGATAATACTGCTGTTGTTCAGTATTATTGTCATTATTATTCAAAACGATTTTCACAAACTCCTCAGTATAGTCACTCAGTAAAAATCTGTGGAAGTTATAGTACTTGTTGAACTGGTTATTGAAAACAGAAAAAAAATTTGCTTTGGTGATGTACATGCAACATGGCAAAAATCCAGGCACGTCGAACGTAACGAACGCTTTGGCCTTTTAGTCGAAATTAAGATGAAATATTGACAGGTCTGTGAATTAATTTGTGATTTACTGTTTAGCTGTATAGACTGTATTTACAGAGGGAATGTATGTCTCACTGGTGAGTTTTTAGTCCAGGTTGAGTGGTCTCAACGACCGAGAGCATTGATTTGTTGTCTGGCGTTAATTATGCGTGAGTGTTGCAGTGTCCGTGGGGGCCGTGTTCATTCTTGCTCTTGTCCCGTCATCAATTGGTACAAGATTATCTTCCGTGCGCTGTACTGAGCTCAGTAGAGCTGTAATCCTATCACCAGTGCCACGTTCACACAGCAGACGAATACTGCTGTAAGTCCTGCATTTGAGTTCATAATATTGTTACATTCAAACACAGTACGGTTATTTATGGGAGTGACAACCACATTCTGTAACTGAGCATCACGTCCATTTAAATTTTTAGACCCGCCCTGTGTGAACGGAACAGGATTGGACAGCTAGTTTTCTGTCACGTCACAGTACGAAAGAGCTGCTCTTGTGCACAAACGCGTGTCTATCTTGTGTTTTGCGTTTTCATGTGTAGTTTCGGTAACTTACATTGACACGGGTACGGGTTGTGTGTGTAGAAGAAAGTGTGAGAAATGTCTCGTCTGAAGCGAAGCTATGAAACGAAACATAGTTTTCAGAGTGTGTGTTTGTGTGTGTGTGCACGAACTTTGATTTTCACATCAGAGAGCAAATAAGAGAGAAAGATGGCATGAAAGAGGCGGTCAATTAACCACAAAGTAACAGCCAGACAGATATGCGAAGGCCCCCTCCTCATCTCACGGTCTCGCTTTCTCCAAGTGCTGATGTCTCATCTACTTTAGCAGGGTACTTAATTACCATTCTCTCTCGCGTGTGTCGCCTGACTGCTCCTAACAGCCCTTTGTTCTTGCTGGCATTTGGTGTATAATAGATGTGACTAATAAATGTTAGTGCTGATCAAACATGGGAAATTGAGCCTCGCTTTTCTTGTTTAGGAGAGTTTGAGTGCCGCATGGCCATTTTCCGGCAGAAAATGCTGATGCAGAGTCAGTGGCAGCCAACAAAGCTGGACTCAGCTCCAGATATTTGGACAGCATCCAGCGCTGAGGAATGGGCTTAATCGAACTAATGGCCCACCGGCCGTGTACTGTGGCCAACTCTAATTCTTTGAAGAAACTGCTGTTTCTCAATGCCTTTCCTCCACCTCTGCCTTGTTCTCCATCACGTTGGAGCAGTAAATGCTGTTAAGATGGATTTATAGCCATCTTGCTTGTATTTCTACATCTTCCCCTAAATTTAGTGCTTAGGAAGTAAGGTGCAACCCTCACAAAAAGGGTTAGTGCACTGTCCAACTTCAGCAGTTCTTCTACAGACATTGTCCATTACACCATAGGTTCCTGATGAAAGTGTGCTTAAAAAAATATACTAATAATATTAATAATATTTAGTAGCAAGTTCTAGTATAATTACAAATTATTTATGTGGAAAATAAAAAAAAATCATAGCTTCCAAATAAAAAAAAATGCCACAGTTAACCCTCTGGAGTTGATTAACGCATATACGCGTTATGAGTAATTTTCTCCTGATAACCCCGAAAAGAACTTAAATTACACTTTCAATTTTAATCGTACAAATAAGAGCAATACATCAATCGAATCTGTAAAGGGTCTACTTTTTGTTAGATACAGACATAATAACAACAAAACTTTGTGCACTTATAAAATAAAGATAACAAACATGGTGTGCTGTCTGCAGCCTTTGTCTGTGCTGATCTTCATTTACAAACACGTCATTAAAATGAACCGTAACTCCGTGAATACTCAACGAAGAGACATGAGAGAGATATCTATAGAAAGCTTGACATGTCTACTTTTAAACTAAACAAGTGCTGCCGAAAACAAATATTCTATTTTAATTTTAGTTGCAATCACTGTGAGAACTCAAGTTTGACAGTACCTTAACTGTAATCTTTAACCTTTAACTACATTTACAGGATGTTCAAAGAAATAAATCAGAAGCTATTTGTATCTCATTTCTGTGAGCATTTCCTATAATGTCTCTTTGTGGCCACATACATCTCTGACAGCCCTATCAAGACAGAGCAAGACAGCGGACATATTCATTAAGTGTTTAGAAAAGGGTGTCATTCCTGATTACAGGCCTATGTGGTGGTGTCCAGCTGGTAATGATGGCAGCCTGTTGTCAGATTTCATTATACAATATGTCCTGCAGAAGTAAGGTAGAGTTATAGAGATGAAATGAACAGGGAAGCAGAGACACTGTATTACCTGTATGTCAATATCTATTCATTCATGTATTATTTGGCTGCTCGGGCTCCATGTGTTGACAGCTTCACAGTCAGATTGTGGATTAATTCCCCCGTCTACATAATCATATTCATTAGTTAGTAAAACAGATCCAAGACTAGCAATCGTTGTCAGAAAGACTAGAAATATATATTTGTGTTTTATAAAAAAAAAAAAAAGTGAAAGCAACAGCGAAATGAAAGATGTAAATTGTCACCTAGGAATTATATGAGGTTCTATCTAAAAAAAATAATAAAAATTGTTTTTTTATTATTTTATTTTTGTATAAGTTGTGTCCGTTTTGGGACTGATGAATGAAAGAGACTTGTTCCACATATCCCGTATCACTATTTGGAATGCAAAAACTTTGAAGCTCAATATCTCGAAACTGCTCAGAATGCAGATAGAACCATGTAATTCCAAGGTGACAAAATCTTAATAAAAAGTTGAATATGGGTCAAAAATATTTGTTTTATTTCACATTTTTATTAAATAAAATCCCCTGTCCACCAAGTCCAATTTGATAAAAAAAAAGCACCACCAAATCTGTCATCTTAACATAACATCCTCTGAACAGTATTATTATTATTAATTTAATTAATTGGCTTAGAATTATTAAACCAAATTATCTTGGCACAATGGTTCAGCTATGAATTGAAAATATATATAAAAAAATGTTTAGGATATATTTTTAATGAATTCATATTTTAAATACATATTTTTAAATATTTTTTACATAAAGATATTTAAACATAAATATTTAGGGCCCTATTTTAACGATCTAAGCGCATGGTCTAAAGAGCATGCCGCGGGTGCAGTCAAGGCATGTCCGAATCCACTTTTGCTAGTTTTAGGACGGTAAAACAGAGGGTGCGCCCGGGCACATGGTCTAAACGGGTTGTCCCTATTGTCTTAATAAATAATAAGTGTTTTGGGGGCGTAACATGCAGTAAACCAATCAGAATCTCATCTCCCATCCCCTTTAAAAGCCAGTTGCGCTAGCTCCATGTCGGGTTCGCTATTTACATGGCGGAATGTAATTTTTTCATTTTTTTAAATGTTTGTGTCCTGCTGCGCATCCCTGTGTGTGAAATAAGCAAAGTGTATGCACATTGTGCACCCATCATATAAATAATGCACTCTTTAAATAAAAAAGAAAAAATATTGCGCAAGACTTTAGACCAGGTTTGAGTTGGTCTATGGTGCAGTCTATTTTCAGTTCCTCAAAATAGCAACGTGCCAACAATGCACCTTAACACACCTCTGTTTTAGACCAGCACACCCATGGGTGCACAAATGCATTTGCTATTTAAACAACGCAGTGCAGGACAAGAAAATGAGAACTGTGTTGTTCTGAAACTAACAAAAGCCTGGTTCACACGGGACGATTTTAAAATTGTCTAACAGTTTTGGTCGTACAGTGTGTGGTTTGCAGCCACACGGCAAAATCAACACATCACACACGAACCGATTTGGCTCCCGAGCATTCCCAGGTCAGACGGGAAATCTCGCAAAATCCCTTGAGATCAAACGTGACTTCAGAGTAAACAATCATGGCGGACGAACAGGATGCAGTGGCCATAGTTTGTGCTAAGATAAGAAAAACAAGAAACCGGACTTTCTGGTGCGCCATGCCGCCGGCTGTTTTGATTTTGTTTCCCGGTACTTCCTCGCCGCCTCGTCACCTCGCTTTCTGATTGGCTAAACGCCACAGTCCACATGCTGCGTGATCGTTTGTCCTCGGGGGACACCACACACGAGAAGAAATCTGGCCAAATAAATCCAACATGTTGGATATCCCCGATTTGAGATCAGAGCAGTCCCAACGTCCTTCCGAGCAGAGGAGAGCAGTCTTAACACACCACACACGGCAGGAATATCTGATCAGATTATTTTACGATAATCGGAGCATCCTTAAGATTGTCGGAAGGTGTCAATCGGGGCTAAAATCGGCCTAATTATCCTGCCGTGTGAACCAGGCTTAACAAAAACACTTGCGCTGTGCCTTGTGCCGCATTCCGCCTGGCGTATTATAAGGCCATAAATGTTTGTGTTGAGAGTTAGAAAACTGTTGAATGATTCATTGATAATAACTCACATTCATGACTGGAGCCCACACATGCTCATAGTAAGAACTGCATTCTGTTGCTCAACACAATCACTAATTAGTTTTCCTCAAATGTAATGTAAATGAGTAAATCACAGCAGGAAACAGCCTCGGTCTGTGATGATGATCTCAGATTGCTTGGTCTAATTCTCGGTCTCAGAGAGGGAAAGGTAATATCTCCGGCTTTACTCACATATCATAATACACTAAATGAACTGGTGATGACAGTCAGTCTTCAGATGGTCTCTCATTTGTTCGTGGATGTGTGTGTTTAATCATCCATGTAAATGTGTGGTATTTTTGTAGTATTCTTATCCCTGTGTTTCTTCAGCCAGTCTCTCTAAAGCACTTCAGGTCGGCTCCAGTCCTGTAACTAATATGAATATGATGCATACTTGCTCGACGGGAGCTAATTAAACATTGATAGTGTTTCTCGTTCAGAGGGTCATGTGGACTCTCAATCAAAATGGCAGCTCTAATTGCGTTCTGTGGGATTAGATAATGGATTTCGTTCCCTGCTCCTCTTGTCTTCCGCCAGCTGCTGGAGTGCCATAGATCGCTACCTCTACTATTTTCAATTATTTTGAAGTCCACAACATCTGTGGATGAAGTTTCTAGAAAGTTAGGCATTTTTAGCAGACATAAGTTCAAGGAAGTTATTTATTTATTTATGTTTGAACATGCATCAAAGTACGACCAGGTAATTTCAAATGTTCACTTTAAGTTAGGTTTATTTGTATCGACTTTTATTTATGTGTTTATTTTTTTACATTCATTTAATTTAATATGTTATTACATAAGCACTAAAATAAATTATTCATATTATTTTACACATTGAATTGCCACAAAATGTCTTTACATTTATTTCAATAAATATTTAACTGCACAAGAAATATGTGTAGTTATTGTTTAGTGTGTTATTAAATATATTTAATAACTTTTTAATGTAATTGCCTATGTAATTATAACTTAATAATAATAATAATATTATTAATAATTATTATTAGTTATATATGAATATTTATATGTAATATATATAAATTAACCGTTTTTAATTGTTATATATATATATATATATATATATATATATATGCGTGTGTGTGTGTGAATGTGTAATTAAATGTTAATAATTATATATCATTATAATTATAACATTATTAAATTTATTAATAATTAATTATTAACATTCAATTACATATTCATCTGTTTAGCAAAAAAAAAGTTTATTTTGTATTCCCTATATGGTTGCTGTATCATTCATTTTGAAGTAAAAGTTGACACAGTTTAAATGATGTTTTTATAATGCTAGTTCTGCTCTGAATCAATGCATGCCCTTAGGTTACGTGTGTTTATGGAGCTTACAGATGGATAATTAAATGCACTGAATTTTACATCAAGTGCGGTTTATTTTAGCTGCATTCATTTTGGAAATCTGACAAACAAAATTTCACATTAACTTCGGCCTCAAGTCAAACACTTTTTTTTTTAAACAGTAGGATGAGAAAAGTTTACTGTGGCATAAATGGTTAATGTTTTTGCTGTGGTGACATATTTGCTACTAATTTCCCCTTACTTTTGATTCATATGTTTGTTTACGTTTTCTTCTGAAGGACTGCCTTTTTATAATGATTGCAGTTGTATATTTTTATCTAATATCTTGGTATTAGAATCATTTATCATGTTATTTTAATATCATTGAGATACTGTTTAATATCATTAATATCATTGAGCTACTGATACTGGGGTTTAATACTTTGAATGTTTCATATTCTCCATTTTCTTGTTAATTTTGTTGTGTTTTTGTCATTTGTAATAATCTTTTTTTATATATTTCTGTAGTTTTTATACATTTTTTGTTCAGTTTAGTACATTTTCAGTACATCATAAATGAACGTGAGAAATGTTGCCTTGTCAACTAGCTGATAAAGTTAGAGGGCCTTATTTTAATGATCAAAACGCAAAGTGTAAAGCGCACGGCGCAGGTGCACTCAGGGCGTGTCCAAATCCATTTTTGCTATTTTAACGATGGAAAAACGATTGGCGCGCCCGGGTGCATGGTCTAAATGGGTTGTCCCTATTCTCTTTAATGAGTAATGGGTGTTTTTTGGGCGTAACGTGCAATAAACCAATCAGAGATTCATCTTCCATTCCCTTTAAGAGCCAGTTGCGCTCGTGCCATGACGGATTTGCTATTTACACGGCAGAATTTGGCAAGCGCAAAGACAGAACGCATCTCCGAGATTAAACGAAGCAAACAGATAGCCTAATTCTGATACATGCGATGACTAGCCTACAAAAAATATCTTATGCATTGCAATCCTTAAATTTTTCATATTTGGCATGTTTGTGTGCTGCTGTGCGTCCCTGTGTTTAATAAGCAGCGTGCACGCGCGTTGCGGACCCGTCTATACTAACACGCTCTTTAAATAACAAAGAAAAAACATTGCGCCAGACTTTAGACCAGGTTTGAGTTGGTCTATGGTGCAGTCTATTTTCAGCTCCTTAAAATAGCAATGCGCCTGAACGCGCAAATGCACTAGCTAATTGAACGACGTGTCGCTGGACAAGAAAATGCGGCACTGTACTGAAACTAGCAAACACACTTGCGCTGCGCCTTGCGTCGTGTATTATAGGGCCCAGAGTGTTTGAATGGAGAGCGTCTTTTAACTGTCTTGTTTGTCTGTCCGCATGATGCAGTAATGAAGAACGATTGCAGCAAATCAGGAATCAGCTTCAGCAGGTGAGACCAGCTCCATCCTACGATGACCTGACAGGCCGAAGACGACCAGAGTACGACCCTTCACGAGTGAGTGCCTGTGTGCTTTCTTGCTCTCTCTCTTTCTTTCTCTTCTGTCAGACAGGAAGTGACAGACTTAGTTCTGGCTGCTTTCTCAGGCACTGATTCAAAGCTCAGATTATCGGGGTTCATCTCGCGGTGTGTTTGGGGCCAGATCTAAAGTACTCAGACTAATCTGTTCATCTGCTTAGACTCAGCAGGGATCTGCTCACTGCACAGCACTGGTTACCTCTTCACTAGAATAATCATAATAATGTGAGCATTATAATTGTTTTGTTTTTGTTTTTTCTTTAAGACTATAAACCCTATGTCATATTTCCTGAGCTAACACATAATTTTCTTTTATTAAAAAAATGGAACATCCCACGATTTGTCACGTACAGCAAGTGACATTAAAAAATAAATAAAATAAAAATCCTATATTACTTTTTTGCTAGGTTATGATCCTCCTTTAGTTTTTTTACTACACTTTTTTAAATGTTTAAAACCCAGATTTGTACTTTAAGTGCCACTTTCAAAAAAAGTGCACTGTCAGACATTATTGTGTTACAATGAAACTGTTCATCTGAGTTCTGAATTCCTATGCAACTTTGAGAACTTCAAAGTCAACTTTGAGTTCCTCTTTCACCCTTTAATCATGTTAGTTTATTTTCTGATCTGCCTGCAAACTATATCCCAACCACTTATTTCCATATATCCCCACCTTTCTTTTTGAACCCCTTTGTATCTTATTTTGGAGGAGTTTTGCTGTAAAATTGAAGGCTTGCAATATTTGTGGTATGGTCTCCTGCATGCACACTGTATGAAGCCAGATGTATTTTTAGATCCTGATGTTGTCTAGTTAGCATGTTCTCTAGGTAGTAGTTTGTGTGGGTGTGTGTGTCTGCGTAGACCAGAGCTTCAAGTGATCTGACCCGTCCCTTGACATCCTGCATCTACACACCGCACTGCTGGGCACAAATGCAAATTCAGCTGCAGTAATCCTCCTAGCTGTCGTGTTTTTTCATCCATGTGACAACAGCATGTCTTAGTATCATCTTTGTCTTAATGTGCAAACCGAGAGCTGTTTATCAGCAGAAACTCCCAGCACCAGACACGTCTCACTTAATAAATAACTAAAACAGTATTAATAAATAACTCTTTGGATCATTAAGAAAGCAAGATATGCGCATCTCGCCGTCTGATCCATGCATTTGTCTTGTTTGGTGGCGCCCTGCCATTGCATTATGGGAGTTTGTCATTCATGCTGATGATGCTCAGGGATGAGTGTTTCATTAGCGCTCTCTCTCCGGTCATAAATATAAGACAGAGGCAAGATCTTTCCACAACTATAGCTGTAGATATTTTAATATTCTCTAGAGTTAATTCAGCTAGAGTAAAGCCAAAACAATAGACAATTGCATACCTGTTTATTAATTCATTTATTATTTATTCTTTTTAAAGGATCATTTATGTTTTTGTTGTTGTTGTTGTTGTTTTCTGTCCTTAAAATGAAAATCATTGGGATCCTTCAAAATATCATCTTATGTGTTCCACAGACAAAAGAAAGTCACATAGTAATGTAAATGATGATAAAATGTCCATTTGTGTAGTGAACTATACCTTTTAGTGTTAAAATAGTATCGAGAAGACTTGCTCTGTTCAAAAGTTTCTGCACTCTCTAAGCACCGTGCGTAAAAATGAAATAATAAATGACAAATGGGGCATAAAACATGATGTTATGAAAATGAGACCATGCGAGACGTGAGATTTATTATGCATGAAAGACAGCAAGAAAATATGAATAAAAATCTGCTGAAACAGTAGAAAAAGAAGGGGGAAAAGCAAAACAGAATCACAGAAATGACGAAATTGTTCATATTAGTTTGCACAAATCCCTCCTAGAAATCACAAGGTTTGAAAATAGCAAGGGTGAGAGTCAGCTGTTCTCTTCTGGGCCAATCTAAAACAAAAACACAATCTAAATTAGAACCAAGGCTTTTTTCGGAGCCATGCTCTTGTCCACCCAGATGTCCAGCACTTCATTTTCCAGAGATTGAAGGTTGTGTGCAGGGCTTGGCAAAGTTTACAATTGTAGTTTATATGATTACACACATCAGCTGGAAAAGCCGTCTTTAATGAGACTTTCCAGGAACACAAGGAAACTTTCGTAAGGAAAGTGCCGTATTCAGTTCCCGATGTTTCTTGCAACTTCCCCTATTATGCCATTTCGAATATTGCCTTTCATACAGTGTGTAATGTAGCTGTATATGAATGTAAACAATCTGCAAAGTTGTGAAAAGTGCACGATAAATAAAGTTATTGTCTCCCAAAAGAAAGAATTTTGATGCACTAAAGCAAATTGACATTACAGTTGCTATAATTAACAGTGCAATGATTAATAATAGTTTTAGTATTATTCATATTGCTTTCCTTTTGATCTACAAGAATTATATTAGGCTTGAATAACTTGTCATTACAAATCTGTATGAATAATGTTATGCCACAAAAATCTACTCTTTTTCAGCCAGTTTAAACTATGGTCAGCGACAGCGTTAAACATATTTCAGTAGGCTCTGTCGCAGTTTACTTTTTTGTCAAAAAATACCATTCTTTTTTTTTTTATTCTCATTGAAAGTCATTCTCTTCCTAGGAGCATTGTGAATGTCATAAATCAGTCTTCCTACGTTTTTAAATTACTTTATAAATTTTTTTAAGAAGTTAATACTTTTATATAAAAAAAAGAAAAGCACTTTTATTTAATCAATTAAAAGTTACAGTAAAAACACTAGAGAACAGCTATTTTAAGTAAGGAATAATTGACTTATTAGAAAAATAATGCACATCCGAGGTGGTGATGCATCCGTTATTACAGCTTTACTATGCGAAGTGATATAAAACTATAATGTGGTCAGGAGACCTGCCTAGAACCACGTTCCCCATTCGTTTTACAGAAAAAAATTGCACACCTCCGAACGTTCGTCAGCCAATCAGATTCAAACATTCAGTGTCCCCGTAGTATAAATTGTAATAATATTTCAGAGTAATGCTTTTTACTGTATTTTTGATCAAATAAATGCATCCTTTGGCATATAGGAAAAAAAAACTATAACTAATACTATAAATCTTACTGACCCCAAACTTTTGAATGGAAATTAATACATGAAGACATTTCTTCATTGAGAAGTGGCAGTTTACTTGGAAATAGATGAATAAATAAGTGAAACGAATAAAAGAAAGACAAATGGTTGCTGTCAGAATAACAGAAGAAATGGAGAAGGACGTTCAGGCCAACATAAGGCCTAGCATGTGGCGTAGATATGCGCACACACACACACAAACACAGCAGGGACTGTGGGCTATGATTCATTAACAATAGAAGAATTTAATTGGATTACAGACTGGTTTTCACAGGCCTTGAGTCTGTCTGCTGTGTTTGTGTTTGTGTGTGTGCGCTTCAGAACTCATCTATGATCTCATACCGCACAAGCAAGAACAAACCAGTAGAGAATTGGTGAGCAATGCTGGGAATAATTATTAATTCCTTATTAGTGGTGTTTGCTAAGGCTAGCATCACTTCTATTATTGATCATACTTAGGGTTAGTAACTTAAACAAATCTCTCAATGTCTGTGCTGTGGACAGTAGATTGTGTTGTTACTTTTCTAAATGATCAGTGTTACAAATTTGCCTGAAAGGAGGGACCTGAACGGTATCTAGGGAACTAATTATTGTAGAGATTTTGGGTTGGGCACTTCCAGTAAGCAACCACACAGGACATTAGAAACAAGCTAGAATACAGTCTCAACCACTTGCAAAAAAACCCTAGCAACCACCAAGAGTGCCCTAGCAGCCACCTAGAACACCCTGGAAAAACACCCTGGCAATTATAAAGAAGACCGTATCAACCACTTACCAACACCCTAGCAATCACCTAAAACACCCTAGCAACCACCCAGAATGACACTTCTCCTTAAAAAAAAACACTTATGTTTGCTGATAACAGTATGATTACAGATACATCGCTTATCCTTCTTTACAAGTCATGCTCGTACTTTCAAGCTGATATAAGACCAGTGGATCGAGAACGAAATGAGAAAAGCAGTTTGCCGTGACAGAGAGGAAACAGGGCGGATACAGAGACTGGAAGAAAAGAGACCGAAGGAGAGAGAGAGAAGATGGAAAATTAAGACGGTTGTCATTCTGATTGTTATCCCCTCTTCCTTGCGACAGAACAGCTTGAGACGAGCACCCTTGCCCTGTCAGGTCTAATTAAGCCAGCATCTGCATCTCCAAATTCACGCACCCACTTGACAGACAGCCGTGACGGCCAAGTTTAAAAAGATTGAGTGACAACGAATAGGTGGCTCTCCACAGAACCGATAAATAATCCAAATCCTTAAACCAGGCGCCTGACATTTTAAAACATATCAACATGAGTTCACGGAGAGAGATTAAGAGTGAACGAAAGTGAGAAAAGAAGAGATGGACAAGAAACAACAGGCCTTGGCTCATCTTTGGTCTAGAGAGCAGGTGACACCTTCTCTGGAAGGCCAGACGCGAGTGTTGCAGGAAGATCAAATTATATCATGGAGCCATAGCCTTTGTTTGAGAGCAGGAAACTGTGGCCTGGAATCTGAATGAAGCGACTAAAACAATAAAAGGAAAGTGGTGGATGGAAGGGAGTCATTGCAAGACTAGGGATGGGTATCGTTAAGGTTTTAACGGTATTTTTACATTGCATTATATTCTGAAATGTAAAATAAATATTTAATAAAATGATTATAAAACATAAATTTGAAAAGGCACCAGTGTGCAGGCATTTTTTGTGTTTTATACATAAGATAAGATACAGTAAGAACATGAACAAAGAAAAAAAGTAAAACAAACTGACAAATGCAATAAAACAAATTTGCAAATGCAATGAAATAAACAGTGCTTAAATTTTTCCATGAAGGTCTACTAACATTACTGTTTAGGTAAGTAATAGCCTACAAAAGAAATCTAAAAGTAATCAAATGTAAATGAACACTGCATAGTTTTCACTGTATGTATTGATAGATTAATGCTTATTAAAGCTATAACGTTATTCAGATTAAGAGCTGTGCGTGATTTTGTTGTTTGATTAACATTGATGGCCCAAGTGCAAGTCTTTCACTTTAAGACAATAATTGACACACATTGGATTTTCTCCCAACTGTTCTCATCCACATAAGACATAAACTGTTTTTAAGTAAATACTCTCCAAGCCTGCCATTTTGACATATTTTGTGTGTATTTGATCGTTTGGACGCACCCGAAGCTCATAGTGTACTTAGCTTGTCCCTTTTGGAGCATGCCGCGCGCACACATTTCAGCCTGGGAAACAGTGACTCTTATGCGGATAGTGATTTCAATGTTTTATTCCCAAACATGTCCCGCAATTTGGCAACAGTATAAGATGGCATTTTATTACAATCACCGACTGGCTAATTCTGACTTTAAGTATGGGTTTTAGGTAGGAACGAATGCGCTCTGCTGTGAAGGGAAAGAAGTTGCGCTAGAAGAAATCTAAATTAATTTTTTTAATTAGCTTAATAAAACAGCCACAGTTCTAAAGTATAAGCAGATGTTTGAATGTGTAGTTCTCTCTTCTATCATAATTAAACAGGACTTTCTTGTTGTGCGTGCTGATGCTCCTTCGCATTAGCTTAATCTCGCTTCTGTATTGTGAATGGAAAAAAATGCATCATAGACAAATGTTTGAGTATTATTGCATATAAAAAACGCTGGCAACTCTAGTGAGATAGACTTTGCAAGATAATGTACATATAACAGTAATAAATGTATATGTGTGGTTTTTTTATTTCTCCAGTACCGATAGCAAAACTGTTAAGGTCAGAGCTTAACAATACTTCTGTCGTTAATAATTTAATAAAAAAATACATAAAAAAATAATGGGTTTCTGTACCCATCTCTACGCGAGACCCCAGGGGAGAAATGAGCAAGGACAAATTAATAACCATGTCCCTAATTTTTTATTGGGTCTTTGAAATGTTTTCCACATTGGTGGAGGATTATGGCAATTTAGGAGTAAACAGTGACTTTTTCATTTTTAAAAAAGATTTTAATACAGTTTTCACTTACCGAACATTTTCTATTTTTTCTTTTTATACAGTTAGACTTTTCACTGTTTGCATCACAGATTGTTAGTCTGTGTATTTGTGGTGGGACCTGCAGGTTACATATTTACACCAGTAGGCATTAACAAGTGATTCATGGCTCATTCATTCAACCAATTTGTTCAAATACACCAAATCATTCAGGAATTCTACAAGTCTTTATGGGTGAGTGACTAAATCATTCACCTGATTTGTTCAAAAACACTGAATCATTCAGGAATAAAACAAGTCTTTATGAGTTATTCACTGCGTTACTTAACCAATTCATTTTAAAATGCATATTCATTCAGGAAGTGATTAATTGAATCAGTTGATTTGCTCAAAAACTTATTCAGGAATGAAGTAACCGCCTAAAACACACAAGCAAACACATATTAAATACCCTAGAAACCACCCAGAATATCCAAACAACCAACTCCCTGGAAACCACCAAGTTAGCAACCAACTATTAATGCCCTATCAACCACCTTTTAATGCCCTAGCAACCATCTAAAACACCCAAGCTCAGCAAGCCCCCAGAATATCCAAACAACCACCCAGAACATTCTAGTAATTAGATTATATACAACACCCTAAACAACCACCTATTAATACCCTAGATTCCCACTATTCATGTCCTAACAATTACCCAGATCATACAAGTAACCACAAAGAACATCCTAGCAACCATGTACAACACCCAGAAACCACCCATAATGCCAAAGCAACCACATATTTACACTAGGGCTTCACAGTTAATCTAAATGAAATCGCAATCACAAAAGGCAAGAGCTGCAATTGTCATGCACATCTTGTTAGTGATGCACGGTTCTCTAATCAATATTAAATCTCCATCCAAAGGCCAGAGGGTGCTGTCGCACGGAAGAAATCAGGAAATCCCCATAATGGTTGCTTAATAAACCGAAGATTTAACTACTTTCATTGATTCAACGTGACTAATAAACACATGACTATGACAATATATGGTTTATCTAACTTATAATCTTTATTATAATAATAATTAAAACAGTAAAGTATATAATAATGTAAAGTAATAAATAAAGTATATAATAATGTAATGCTAATCACTGCTTAGAATACCATGAAATATATTGCATGCCTTATTCTGTGTAACAAGCCAAATCTCACAGAAGGATTTATTTAGGCTATAACCCTGGACTGATGTTATGAAGTGAACTTGGAGTAAAAACATGTTATTCAATGTGCTATTTTCAAATGGTTTCAGATGGAGCAGCATTTACTACACAGAGCCATAGTTCACTGACAAGTTGTGCAAAACCGTATTCATAATCGTAGACCGATTAAATCACGCAATTATGAAATTTAAGAGATTGTTCTGCGATTATGAACGCTGTTTGCATAGCTTTTGAGTATTATTGCATGATGGAAATTACTACTGATAACAGAACCGACTTTACTGACAAGATGCACAAGACAATTGCATTCGATTAATCGTGCAGCCCTAATTCACACCCTAGCAACCACCTAAACAAGTAACAAGTAAACAAGTAAGTCTTTTTGACTGAGTCATTGAATCACTTAACCTATTCATTCTACAACACCAATTCATTCTGCAGCTACTGAGTGGCTTTGTTTGGAACTTTTTTTGTTGGCAGAACAAAGATAAAGTAACTGGCAATATCGTGTCTAAAATGTAAATGTATATATATATATATATATATATATATATATATATATATATATATATATATATATATATATATATATATACACCTTCACCTAAAGTATTATTAGGAACACCATACTAATACTGTGATTTGACCCCCTTTCGCCTTCAGAACTGCCTTAAGTGGCATTGATTCAACAAGGTGCTGAAAGCATTCTTTAGAAATGTTGGCCCATATTTGGCAGCATCTTGCAGTTGATGGAGATTTGTGGGATTCATATCCAGGGCATGAAGCTCCCGTTCCACCACATCCCAAAGATGCTCTATTGGGTTGAGATCTGGTGACTGTAGGGGCCATTTAAGTACAGTGAACTCATTGTCACGTTCAAGAAACCATTTTGAAATGATTCGAGCTTTGTGACATGGTGCATTATCCTGCTGGAAGTAGCCATCAGAGGATGGTTACATGGTGGTCATAAAGGGAAGGACATGGTCAGAAACAATGCTCAGGTTGGTAATGGCATTTAAACGATGCCCAATTGGCACTAAGGGGCCTAAAGTGTGCCAAGAAAACATCCCCCACACCATTACACCACCACCACCAGCCTACACAGTGGTAACCAGGCATGATGGATCCATGTTCTCATTCTGTTTACGCCAACTTAGAAATGTTGGCCCATATTTGGCAGCATCTTGCAGTTGATGGAGATTTGTGGGATTCATATCCAGGGCATGAAGCTCCCGTTCCACCACATCCCAAAGATGCTCTATTGGGTTGAGATCTGGTGACTGTAGGGGCCATTTAAGTACAGTGAACTCATTGTCACGTTCAAGAAACCATTTTGAAATGATTCGAGCTTTGTGACATGGTGCATTATCCTGCTGGAAGTAGCCATCAGAGGATGGGTACATGGTGGTCATAAAGGGAAGGACATGGTCAGAAACAATGCTCAGGTAGGTAATGGCATTTAAACGATGCCCAATTGGCACTAAGGGGCCTAAAGTGTGCCAAGAAAACATCCCCCACACCATTACACCACCACCACCAGCCTACACAGTGGTAACCAGGCATGATGGATCCATGTTCTCATTCTGTTTACGCCAAATTCTGACTCTACCATCTGAATGTCTCAACAGAAATCGAGACTCATCAGACCAGGCATCATTTTTCCAGTCTTCAACTGTCCAATTTTGGTGAGCTCATGCAAATTGTAGCCTCTTTTTCCTATTTGTAGTGGAGATGAGTGGTACCCGGTGGTACCCTTCTGCTGTTGTAGCCCATCCGCCTCAAGGTTGTCCGTGTTGTGGCTTCACAAATGCTTTGCTGCATACCTCGGTTGTAACGAGTGGTTATTTCAGTCAAAGTTGCTCTTCTATGAGCTTGAATCAGTCGGCCCATTCTCCTCTGGCCTCTAGCATCAGCAAGGCATTTTTTGCCCACAGGACTGCCGCATACTGGATGTTTCTCCAGTATGATCATTCTTTGTAAACCCTAGAAATGGTTGTGCGTGAAAATCCCAGTAACTGAGCAGATTGTGAAATACTCAGACCGGCCCGTCTGGCACCAACAACCATGCCACGCTCAAAATTGCTTAAATCACCTTTCTTTCCCATTCTGACATTCAGTTTGGAGTTCAGGAGATTGTCTTGACCAGGACCACAACCCTAAATGCATTGAAGCTTCTGCCATGTGATTGGTTGATTAGATAATTGCATTAATGAGAAATTGAACAGGTGTTCCTAATAATCCTTTAGGTGAGTGTGTGTATATATATATCGCTACATGAGGAGGTCATGACCAGCTTCCTACAGCCTTGTGTCTAAATTACCCTCTTAAAATGGTTCTGCCATCTGCTGCTAACAAGCCTGGGCCGTCTGGGCAGCATGGCCATGGCTTCTCAGGGCATCTTAGAGGGTACTGGGCCATGACAGCACTACATCAAAGATCAGAATACCACACACACCATGGCCTCAGATACTATAGGGAGAGAATCAACAAGCGATGGGATCATGGCATGTTTATTTTAGCGTTGAGGTGGAGTCTGGTGAACACTTTTGCAGAAGCTTTGACAAAAGTAACCTGTCTTGCAATGTCTTTAAAAAGTGAGGTGAACCAAAACCTTGCCAACTGAATTAGTCCGAAATAAACCAAGATATTGTGCTGATTAAATGATTTGTTCCAATAAATAAGGGCTTTTGAAAATCTGCAACCTCCAAGCAGCTTCACAATATGTTTTGATAAATGACTTATAACAAAGGAATTTGAATCGGAATTACATAAAGTATAATTTACTGATTTAAAGATTAGAGCATTTTTGTGGGTAATGGCATTCTGGAAAATGAAGTGATCTTCCATTTGTGTAAATTGAAAGTTCATTTATTAAATATAAATAAAAATACATACAATTAAGTAAAAATTTCTTGGTAACATTTGTCTTTAAAGACTAAACCTTATTAAGACTTAATGCACACCCGAGGTTCATTGTGCCCACATCTACACCTTGGATGTGCATTATTTTCTAATAATTTAACAGCCCGTCATAAATTATTGTGCTTATACTATGGAAACCACACCTCAGAACGTTCTTCAGATGTTGTATTTCATGACGTTTGTCAGGTCTTAGTCCTACATGCAATAGCGTTTTATGGATAAAGGGCAAATTCCTTACGCATCTCATCCCACACCTCCATTTTTTATACATCCAAAACTTAATTTTAGACTTCGTAACAGAGGCTTGTGCCGTTGAAGGCATATTAATGCAGTTAATAATTAAGTTATTAGAGAGAGAGAGAGGTGTTGTGGGCTATAATGACCTTTGAAATAATTGAAATCGTTTGGCGAAATAACTGAAATTGTTTGGTGAAGTGATATGGACATGAAATGCGGTCAAGACCTGCCAGGAGCTACTTTAGCCATGCATTTCCCTGAAAATAATTGCACACCTTAGAATGTCGTCAATCAGTCAGATTCAAGCATTCAACAGCCCCAAAGTATAAACTTAATTAAGCTACACTTATTGCTATTGCTTTTCTACTTCCTTATTTTCAAATAGCATTTTCTGCATCCTGTTCGCAACCACAATGTAATTCAAATTCAGGAATGAAATGAAACTAGCTGGAGGAAGAAGCTATGTATATAATTTTTTTTTTTTTTTTGCATTTGAGAAACTGCTCTAATGAAGTGCATGTCATGTTTTTAATGAAGTGCCAGGCTGTTTTACTTGCTTTTATAGCTGTGGCGTATAATAAGAAGCGTGTCTGGTGAAGTTTTAGCTACACACACACTCAGCTGAAGTGACGAAGCACAGCTGAGTTTTCAGGGACATTGCTCACAGCTTGAGTTTCTTGTGGTTTGTTAAGAAATGTGCTAAACTTGTGTCCTGTTGGAGTCAAACTGCAAAACTTCAATCCAGACTGCTAATTCCCTCTGGAATGGAGTTTGACTCTGAGCCCTAATCAATGGAATCTCATTACCAAAAAAGAGTAATGGTAAAGAACAAAAGTTACCGTGGACTTCAAAATTATTTTTGGCAAGTGAGTGGTAAACCTGACAGATTTGTGTATGTCCAATAGACATATATTACACACTACCATAATATATATATATTATTAAAGAAATAACAATTTTATTTTGCAACCCTATTTTTAGATGGTGTGTGTGTGTGTGTGTGTGTGTGTGTGTGTGTGTGTGTGTGTGTGTGTGTGTGTGTGTGTGTGTGTGTGTGTGTGTGTGTGTGTGTGTGTGTGTGTGTGTGTGTGTGTGTGTGTGTGTGTGTGTGTGTGTGTGTACAAATATATTGTATAATATATGTGTATAATATTGATATTTTCTGTAGTTCTTGAGGTACAAAAAGTCCCAGTGAGCTCCAGGTGACCTTGCCCTTCATGCTGTACATGTGCTTTTTTGAGTTTAATCAAACTCCTCAAATACATCCATTTAATCTCCCTGCATCTGTACGCATGAGTGACCTATGCCTATTTGTAAATATTTGCACATTTGTTGTGGTGAATGTTTGCCGTTTCAGTCAAGTTCAGTGGCGTAACATGCACATTTTCTCAGCTTCTCAGCATTCACAGCAGAGCACGAGTCCTTCATCCGTCCACACAGCCATTTTGATTTGATAACAGGACCGCAAAGACTGTTTTTTTTTGGCAGCCTGGTTGCCATGGTGCCTCAGTGTCCCCCTTTAGTGAGGTTTAGTAGGGTTGAGCAGGTTTTGTTGATCCTTTTTGACCCCACAGGGTAAAACTCACCCAGACCACCAAGCCCGTTGTGGCAAAATTTCAAATTCTCTCTCTCAATTGGACTCGAGCGTCTGGCAGCAGACCCGCGCCTTGTCCTTTCTGCTTAAAATGCTAATTACCCAGTGAAGATCAATCGCCTGTGCCCGAGATAACATCTGTGGGCAGTGAAGAGAAACAGTCTCTTGTGTTTTGTAATAACCGGCCCTATGGAAGCAACTAGCTAGCGTTTTAACATCCTCCAACTTAATGCTTAAAGAATGTGCACTGTTTAGATGGATTTCACAAAAAACTTGAAATACTACAATTACCATGACTAAAAATGAAATAAATGAAGCTATATATATATATACTTATATATATATATGAGTGTGTGTAGCTAAAACTTCACCAGACATGCTTCTTTATATATATATTCATCTAAATTTTATTTAACTACTTGTCTCATTCTATTGCAGCTTTATTTCAAATAATTTAAATTATTTGAATAATTAAACTAAATATTAAAATTTTTTGTTTAAGCTTTCGTTAACAATAATCACACTGATCATCTAGTTCTTCTTTGGAAGTACTGAATTTTGTTTGTTTTTAGCAAGACACCTGGTCACTTCATGCGTTTTTTTCTGATCGGATAGCTATCCGATTGTGAAAAGACCACAAGACAATCTTATGTTTCCAGTGCATATGCTGTGCGCTCTCCTATTGCATTCTTTGATCTTGAAATGAGCTAATAATTTATAAAATGCAGTGTTTATCTTTTGATTTCCTTGACGTCAGAGGTGGGTAGTAACGAGTTACATTTACTTCGTTACATTTACTTGAGTAAATTTTTTGGGTAACTAATACTTTTTGTAGTATATTTAAAGACGGGTACTTTTACTCTTACTTGTGTAATTTTTGGGGGAAAAATCTGTACTTTTACTTCGTTACTGTGGGCGACGCTCCTCTCGTTACTTTATCTTAATGCAATAAATGTTATAAATGCTTTAATTTGATCCAAACGCACCATCTACTTTTCTCTGGGCATTGAGCGATGCCCATTCGCGAGTGATTCATTCTTTTGAGTCAATTCTGTTCCAAGGCTTGTTCAAATCAGTTGGCTAACCATTGAATTGGTTCGTGAATCAGTTTGAATGATTCGTTCATTATCCTGTGTGTTTGAAACAGTTCACTCTGAGTTGTAACGTTTAAGAACAGAAAGAGCGCTGAAGACGTGCATGGATCTGCACTGAATTGAAAGCAAATCTGCAAAGGCTATTATTTGCTTGAGATGAAGATCTGAATTGGATGAACACCACGTGCGCTGTCTACGGTTCAACAGGTATTACTTGGGCTACACTCGATTACAATACACGATACCACTATGACATTAGTTTGTTGTACGTGTAACTTATAACAGAGTATAACCAAGTTGAAGGCAGCTTCCAAAAGACAAAAAAGAGCAGATTAATATTTTCTATATTTGATACAATCACACCGGCGTGAGAACTCAGTGAGTCATATCATTAGCTGCTAAATTCAGATCTGTGTTCGCTGGCTGGCGGTGAGCCAGAGACAGACGCGTTTTTACAGCAGTGCGAATTATAACCAATCACACAAGATTCTGTTGAGCTTATTAAAGCATTGGCCAATCAGAGGTGTTCTGATGAGTCATCGCTGAAATGCCGGCGCTTTCTTCACTTGCTCGCTGACTGAATACCTCTTTCTGGCGAATTCTCTCTTCAGAAACAACAAAGTGCAGATGTGTGTGTATGAATCTGTAAATAAGATATTGATTTCACAGTGTTAACAGGTTTAGTGATTTTAATGGAAGTTTCTGAGAGTGATTGATAGACTGTCAGCGAAAATGATCTTTAATAATGTAAATGTTATTTGCTCTCTTTCTGAAAAATGAAAGATTAGTAGCAGGTTTTATATCACATTGACTTTCAATGTTAAATTCAAATTTAATATAAAGCAAGTCGTATTAAAAATATGTTATGGCATGACACCTATATTACTTAAGTAAACAGACAGGTTTTTATAATAAATTAAATAATTAGGCTACTTTGACCATCGCATATTATAATTATTAACAATTTATGAAAAGTGAGAATGAAGATATTTCATTATATAGTTCATGCTTCTGGGAATGTTTCTAATAAAAATGAAAAAAAATAATAATAATAATAATAATAATGCTTACTAATAATTATGCTGTGGCTGCAGTGTCACATGACGACCCCCCTATGCCTAGACACAATTAATAATGATATTTACACAATATTTAAGCTTGCAGAAATATACATTTGTTTACATTTTGCAGAACAGATGAAAGAAGATCCGTCAATGAGCATTTGGTTCGTTATGTTCAGTAACTTAGCGGTTATGTTAGGAGTTTTCACTCTTCTTTGTGTCAGAGGTTATTTATACATATATAATACATACTTATATAATTTATTTCGTTATGCAAATCAGAATTTTCATCAGCTGTTACTCCAGTTTTCAGAGTTATGATCCTTCAAAATATAAATCTAATATATTGATTTATTACCAGTGCTGGAAACCGTTTTGCTGTTTAATATTTTTTTGAACCTGTGAGATTTGTTTAAGATTATTTGATAAATAGAAAAGATAAAAAGAACATCATTGATAGTAAATCAACATATTTGAATGAATTCTGAAGGATTATGTGACACTGAAGATTGGAGTAAAGGCTGATGAAATATATATATATATTTATTTATTTATTTATACACACACACATACATTACATACATTTTATCTATATATCTAAATAAAAATAGACTCAGTATATATGACCCAAAGTAACTAGTAACTAACTAGTTGAGTAGATTTTTTATCTGATACTTTTTTACTATTACTTAAGTAACTATTTAGACTAGTACTTTTACTTTTACTTGAGTAAATATTTCTATAAGTACTTTTACTTTTACTTAAACTTTGTTAAATTTAATTATAGCGCAGGAATTGAAGATCGCCTTTAAATTCGTTTTATGACGACACCTGTATGTGGCCAAGTGTAAATGGAAACGTTTTAACAAATCAGAGAGATATCCGATCACAAAATGCATGAAATGACTGAGGTACCTGGTAGAAACCTAAGCACCTAGAAACTGCGTAAAGCCTGCAAATCAATGTATGTGATATACATCAGACGTTGCTTGGACTCTCAGCATGACACCTTATGCAATTTGAAGAGTTGTTTTCACCATTCAGTGCAAGATGATGTTATTGGCATTGATCAACTTGAGTTCACAACAGGAATATTGCATTTTTACTGGAAGACATCAAAGTAGATACCGATAATCGGTTTGACCAATTTTTTTTTTTTTGTTTTTTTTTTTTTACTGATATTCATTCTGAGCATGTAGGATGAAATCACATTATGCTGCTCAAATTATTTTTATTAATAATGTATTATTAAAGCAATATTATATATTTATATTAGTACTGGATGCTGTGGAGACAGAAAAGTTAGAGAGATAAATGACATGAATACTTCCATATGTGACAATGGGCATGACTGATGACCTGAATGAAGAATGAAAAAAAGAATGAAAGGAACAGAGGAAAGTGAGGAATTGTTTATCATTCTGATCATTTGGCGTACGCAGTGGTCTATCATTCCCACAATCATCTCTCGCTTCTCTAAATGTGACCTTTACACTGTGCACGAGTCGTCATCTCTCCTTTGTGTTTAAAGATCACACTTAGCATGCAGGGTAGGACTTAGGGCTGCCATTACACACGGGAGGACTTGCACTTATAAACTCCTCATTGAGACAAATGCCACCATTTTCCTCATATAGTCCCCAAAAATGAGCTGCCCTTCTTTACATAATGCCTCTAACCTTCATCTGTTAGGAGCTGCCACACGCAGAACTCCCACAATCCCACTGTGGTCATATGAGGCTACTGTTAAACCCTGGCATGTGTGTCTAACGCAAGTCATTTCTGTTATACAAACTTGCAAAGTCTTGGAATAGTCACATAAAGAGAAATAAGCTTTAATTATTCATTGGAATCATAACATAATTCCATCTTTATTTGACCCTCTAACTCTACCACTCTATTCTAATTATAACTATTCTAAATATAAACACCTATACCTTTTAGACTTGCACTCTATTCATGTACTGCTTGTTTTCTTAACAAAAGCAAAGCAAAAAAAAAAAAAAAACTAGCTTTCTAATCTTTTTGTATTCTATCGGTTTTATTATCATTTATTATACGATTAACAAGATCAAAAAAAGACCTCTATCACTAGCTTGCTCTATTCTTTTTCTATTCTATCTGTTGTCTTTTCATTTCTTTTTTTAAATCCCTTGCTATGTACTGCATTATGCCAACTGAGACTTTTTATAGCACTTGTACATCATTGCTCTTTTGTTGATTTTGATTGCTTCCATTGTCCACATTTGTAAGTCGCTTTGGATAAAACCAACTGATAAATGACTAGATGTAAATGTAAATATCAAAACCATAAGAGATGTAATGTGAAAATTATGCATCCGCATGTTTGCAGAGACAAAAAAATGTGTTTAAAATCAAGAAATTTTGTCATTGCCTGTTCGTGTTTTGTTCTCGTGGTAATTATAGTATGAAACAGACTAATTATATTTAATTAAAGACTTTTTCTTTTTTTTTTGGGGGGGGGGGTCATATTACATGAAGAGGCAAAGAAAAACGGTCAAGACGCTCTCCCTCTTCCCCTCCCTGATTTATAGTCGTCATATAGAAATTATATGGATTTATCTTTCTTTATTATGTATCCCAGCTTCAATGCACACTACAACTCTCAAGCTTATCGCCTTTTTTATGTTTTAAGTAACAAAAAAACGCAGACTCTAGTTTGCGTTCGAATGAAACACCACATCTAGTTCTAAGTACTGTGACAGTTGGTCACACTGGTTTAATATCGTGTGTGCATGATGATAAAACATCTTGAACTGTGTTGTTGTATTGGTTAAAATTCATAAGCATATTGAGTGTGTACATTGTAATTCTATGTGGTGTTGCTAGTATACAGAAATTTGCACTATTCACCTTTAAACACATATCTAAATGTACATTAGAAGATTGTGGAATAATCTTATTCGATTTCTCTGTGCTCCACAGATCAGAGGGCCTGATCCACGAATGGCTCCGAGATACAATGACACCGATCGACTGTATGCCTCAGTGCCCAGGTAGGCCTGTGTTTGAGTGTGTATTTTCACTTGCATTTAGGTTTGCGTGTTCTTGTACCATATGCTGGACATATGTGGCACCGTTGGATTTGTAGACTCAACAAAACAAGACGGAGGAAGGTGGAGGGACTTCCCTTCTTTCTCTCTCCCTCACACACACACACACACCTAATCTAATCCTCTTTCAGTCCCCTAATTAAATATTGAGGGTTTGCCCTCCGAGTGCATTTCTCATCCCGGAATATTCACCTGATCTGCTCCCAGAGGACCGGGATCCAGACAGGGAGCTGGGAATGCTATCCTGGCTCACATCCCGGGTTTTTAAGTGCTTCAGTCTTTTTCCCTTCAGGAACATACACACATATGACGTGACTCCATTGTGGCACTCCGAATATTAGTAGCTCATGTTGTAAGCAAAATAGTTTGGGGTCACATTAAAGGGCAACCAAAGCCAAATTAGAATCAAACAAAAATAGTAATATTTCTAAAGTAAACTGATGTGGTACAATTCATGGAAATGTCTGCTAAAAACATAGATAATTAATTTTCATTTAGTCTACAAACATTAAAACATTTTTATTTACATTTTAGTTTTTCTGAAACAAAAAGGAAATTCTGTCATCATCAGATAATTTTGTTGATGGAATAAAAAAGTGGGGCATGATGTTATTGATGACAGGTTTTTCTTTTTTGGATGAACTATGCTTTTAAGGGCATAAAACATGCTTAAAAGAAATAGTTCATCCCAAAATGAAAAGTTGCAGAAAATATACTCGCTATCCAAGTTGTATTGAGGTAGTTTTTTCTTTGGAATAGCAATCCACTGCAGAGGATGGGTGCTGTCAGAATGAGAATTAAAACATCACAGCAATCCACAAGTAATCCACTCCAGTACATCGATTAACATTTTGTGAAGAGAAAAGCTATGTGTTTTGTAAAAAAAAAAAAAAATCCATCTTCAAGACATTTTAAAGTCAAATTGTTGCTTCCAGCTAAAACATGAGTCCTCTCTCTATAATATTGCTTTCTCCGGTGAAAAATTGGTCTTGTCTGTATCAGGAGAGAAATATGCACAGATTAAGCACTGTTTACCTTCTCCACCCTTCCTCCATACTCTAGGACCTTGGTTTCCAAATGAAATACAAAAATTGTATTGCATTTTTTTCTTCAACACTTTTTCCTTCCACTAAACTTTCTGTTGACATGCTTGGATACAGCACTCTGTGAACAGCAAGCTTCTTTGGCAATGAATCTGACAACTGTCAGATCTGCACTCTTCCCCATGATTGTGTTGCCTAGTGAACCAAACTGAGAGACCATTTTAAAGGCTCAGGAAACCTTTGCAGGTGTTTTGAGTTGATTAGCTGATTTGCATGTCACCATATTCTAATTTGTTGAGATTTGGTGGGTTTTTGTTAAATGTGAGCCAAAATCATCACAATTAAAAGAACCAAAGACTTAAACTAGTTCAATCTGTGTGCACTGAATTTATTTAATACACCTGTTTAACAAATGGAGTTGAATTATTGAAATAAATTAACTTTTCCATGACATTCTAATTTATTGCGATGCACCTGTAAATTCAAATTAAAGCTGCATTTTGAGATCTTCTGCACCTACTTGCTAAGGAATACCTGTTTTATACAGATTAAATGAACACAGGTGACATCAAAATTGGTGAAAAGATGTGAACTGGCTATAGCTTTACTGAACTAGCTAAATGTAGGGGACAACACCACAGGCACAAAACATTCTTAAAGGGGAAACATTACAAGCACTGTATGTGAATTCTGTCACATCTTAAAATTGTATGTCACCACAATACCAACAAAAAGTAGCTGTTGTGTTTTTTGTACATGGATCATAGTTAAATCTATTCTTTTAAGTATTTTAGTAGAGTAACTATATCATATAAATATGGTAATCATTAAGGAAATTGGTATATTGCACCATCTACCATGGTACTACCATAATCTAGTTAAACTGTATCATGTAATTTACCTAGATTTAGACCTTTCAGCCCTTTTAAAATCCACCCGGATCAACATCAAAGCATATTTTCTACAATTTAGACCTGTGAAACCCCTACAAATGAGACATCAGAGCAAGTTGGACAAAGTTTTCCTTTGCTTATGAAATCATTTATTAGCACTTTTCTAAGGCTTCACGCATCTTATTTTTATATTTTTCCCCCAAAATAAACTCCCACCTCAGCCCTCCTGCAGTTCTCAGCTCTCCCCGAAGCAGCGATGCCGCCCCGAAGCCCCGATGTATTCATAAGAGCGGACTATTTAAATTAAATGAAATACATTTTTCAGGGTTGAACTTTGTGCTGTGGTTCCCTCGGGGTGCTCATTCAGGCCCATTTCCTTTCAAATGACTGCGCTCCATTACATTAGCATATATTTCCCTGCACGCTGTTTCTCTCTCTCCCTCTCGCTCTCCCTGTGTGTGTATGTATGACTCGGTAGAAGCAAAAGCGCTTTTGTACTTTTTGAAAAGTTCCTCAAGGCAGAAACAAGTCACTTCAAGCAGTATGTCACATCACTCTTGTCACAGAGAGCAATTTTATACTGTGTTTTTCTGTAGGAGCCATAATGCAGCAGTCACACACAATCACTCAGTCTGCAGCAGCATCCTCAGCCAGGCCTGAGAAATGGGTGATGTGGTGTAGTGGTTAGAGCTCAGAGCTGGTGAGCAGATAGTGGCCGTGAGCCGTCATGTGAAAGTTTGCATGAAAGTTGCATTTTGGTTTGTTGTTTTATTACTTTGTTTCTTTTTGAAAGGCTTTTAGTAATTCTAGCACTTAAAATTATTTCAGTTAGTTTTTGTATAAACGTTTAAAGCTTTTATTTCATTGCAGCTTTCAATGCTGATTTTGTGTTTGTTTACGGTTTTCAAAATTTTCATTGTCTATGCATATTTTTTTCATTAAAACGTAGTTAAACATTATGGTACTTTTAACGACATTTCCAGTATTATGTTTAGGGCTGCAACTAACAATTATTTTGATTATCGATTGGTTAACCAATTCTTTTATTTATCTTATTTTGTAGTTTCGATTAATTGAATAAAAATCCTCTTTCTTTAATTGACAAAACACACTGTTCCACATCCTGCCCAATGCTGCTCTTCAAACTAATGTGCCAAATAAATGCAATGAAAAAATACTGTATGGAGAATATATCTCTATGCTATACATTATGTGTAAGAGTTATAAAGCACAGTTTAAACAGACAACTGGACATAGGACAGTTTAATTCCCTATATTAAAATGAAATTATAATGATGAAGATAGTAAAGAAAAACACCAACTCCTTATTAACAGATAAGAGGAATGCAGGAACACACACATTCACTCTGAACACCATAACCTGTTACTGTCATTTCTTTATTCTGTAAATGTAAGAAACGTCTTACATTTATATTCAGTCACAATCTGTTATCCCTTTACAGTTATTATCATAAAATACTTAAACTACATCTTGACTTTTAAACCTAAATTTAATGTCCAATAACGTATATATCAGCAAAATGAATATTATTGCACTGAATATTAATTTTCTCCCTCTTTACCAACGTTCAGTCTGTTTGAGGCGCAGGCTTGTACCGGCACTCGTCCAGTTTAGTCTGAAGATTAATTCAGACTGTCAGGACAAGCCTTCATGCATAATAGAAGCATTAACAGAATATGTAACATTTACAGAAAAGGATATTACCGTAAAATGCAGTTTATGCGCTGAGGAAACATATCTCACACATTAAACAGCATGTGCATTTGTCAAAGCGCCTGACAGGACAAGCCGTGTTAAACATTATGCTTATGTATTATTAGCTTGAAGTAAAAAATAAATAAAGTATTCTCAAGTTTAGAGCAACTTGGATCATACATATTTCCCGCAGCAGCTCACTCTGTTTCATCCGCTATTTTTAGATGCATTTCATCCACAGAAAGTCTTACTGTGCGCAGTGGGCAGACACAACTAATCGATAATGATAATCTTAGTAGAAGTACCTTCTTTTAACCTCTCATGTAACCCTTGTCACTGTGTGAATACACAGTAATAAACTTTAAGATAATACTTTGCCTCTTAGGCCATTGCATTTTCATACAAAGGAATCATTTCCCTTGCCGTTTAGTCTCAGCAGGAGGTGGATTAGAGTAAAGAGTTCTATCCCAACAGAATATCCGGCTAATCGGCCTGAGTCTTAAGCTTGCTTTTGATTGGATAAAGATCAGCCAAAGGCAGAAGGTTATACAACACTATGACTGTCTGCAAGTAGAGCTTGAGAACGGACACTATTGACAATTCAGGTCTTTAAATATCAGCATGTGCTTGAAAATACACCTAATTTAAAACTATAGTTTTAGAGCCCGAATCATTGATATTAATGAGAAGCTGTAGCTGGAACAGAGAACAGAGCCTCTGCTATAGAGCATACAGAAGAATTGTGTTTAAAAAGTATTTAAGATAGCAAGGTTCTGATTACAAGGAAGAAGTGTGCTTTTCCTTGTTCATTCATCTTGGCAACAGAAACCACTTTTACTTCTTTTCATTCTGTCTTGACATCTCACTCTGCTTTATATTGGGTTTTGGCTGCGGCTTCGGCTGCCGCTTTGCTTTCAAGTGAATAAAGCACAGTGACTGTGTTCTGCTTTAGCATTGTTTGCCTTGAAACACAGGAGCCATAATGAAATCAGTGTTTGGAAATGAAACTCTTATTTTGTTTTCTGCCTCAATCAGCTCCTGTTTTCCCTGCGTCCTTAATGTCTGTAACTAGTGCCATAGATGGAATATATCCAATCACAAATAATTGGCTATAGATTAATCCAGTCTGGCGTATATGTATTTATGTCTGTATTTATTTCTGTCAGATGTATTATCTGTCTGTCTATATGTCTGTATATTCAGTCTGTCTGTCTTTCTGTCTTACATGTATGTATAGATTATTTTTCTGTCTGTCTGTCCATCTGTCTGGCCATCTGTCTGTCTGTCTGTTTTACATGTATGTATAGATTTTCCATTCTTCTGTCTGTCTGTCTGTCGTCCTGTCTGTCTGTCTGTCTGTCTATCTTACATTTATGTGTAGATTATCTATCCATTCTTTTGTCTGTCTGTCTGTCTTCCTATTCATTGGTCTATCCATCCACATACAAACTGTAATTTCCTGATCTTGTTTTTGTTGTAGTTTATTGTTTAGTACATTGGCGCAAGTCTGAGTCAGTCATTTAATCCACTCTCAATCATTGACTGGTCATAAGTTCATCCTGTTACTTAAAATTCATCACACCCTCCTTTGTTCACCCTCATCCACCAGCTGTTTGGCATTGTATGTGCACATCTGTCTCTGGGGGAAGACACAGGAGTTGAGGTCAAATTAGGAACCAAGAGAAGAATTTCCTTCCGAACATCTTGGGCAGGTGCAGGGGGCTCATGCAAACAGATTCCTTTTTTGTCGTAAGGCGGAAAATATGTTAGCGGACAGCTCGATCACACATGCGGGTTTCACCGAGCGTTGAGTGTTGATTAGTGCTAGTGTGAGAGAGATGGATTGCAGGGCTTGTCATTACTTTGTTTTTTACCCATGTATTTTAAATTACATCACCTACCACAGGCTGTAGTGTCTGTCTCACACTCAAACACAAGCTCAAAGACATTTGTTCACTCCCAAACAGGCTTTTGATCTCCATTGCATTATTATAGATGTGACGCTTTGACCCGCTGTTGTTCAAATAAGCACATGTGGTTCTATAACACACACAAACATGTCCTTTACCATACAATACTTCCATCTCTTACTCGTACACACACGTGCTGGTCCACCAATCTCAAACACATGTGCTTACTGATGCATTCCTTCTCACACACATAATTACAGATACTAACACACATCTGGCCATCACATACACACACACACACACACACATTGCTCGCTTAGCTGTGACCCTAAGCCTCTGGGCTTACATTAGGTCACTGGATCACAGGGTCAGTTGTAGGGTACAACTGTAGTGAGTCGCTCACCCTAGGGTCCGTGTTTGTCCCAGCGGAAATGCAGCAGTGTGTGTAAATCTGCTTTAATCCGCAGCTGCCAGCACACAGTCTGTAACCCATAGCATTTCTCATTATGGCTAATCTAGCACGCTAACTTCGTCTTAAAGCCCTCCTGTATTTATCTCAAGGTGTAGTGAGCATGAGATATGTGTAATATATTCCAGTCTAATGGGGTATAAATTATATATTCTAGTGTAAATAATGAATGTGACATATTTTCGGGTGTATATGAGGTATATATCACACTAAATTCGGTATATATTTTAGCCTTTATCAAATATTCTAGTGTAAACAGCAGGCTATATATTATATAAAGTTGTCTAAATGGGCTATGTACCGTATATTTTAGTGTTTTTGAAGTGTATGTTTGAAATATTCTAATGTAAATAGGATATATATTAAGGTGTATTCCTAACTTTCAGCTATATATCTTAGTTTAGTGTATTTCAGGTATATTTCAAATATTGGTTAAATTATGTATATATCATATTCTAGTGTACATGAGGTATATATCAAATATTGCATGTTAAATAGGCTATATATTTCAGCATATATCAAATATTCTGGTGCAAACAGTATAAATAGTAATTAAATGTGCTTTATACTGTATAGTTCAGTAATTTTGAGGTATATATCAACTGTCATGTATTATATCAATATATCATGTATTTCTTTAATCAGAGATTAGTGTATTTGTGTATCACATGATGCTGACTAAATGGACTATATTTCATAATACAGTTCTAGACAAAATTGTTATTTATCAAATATTTTAGTGTAAATTAAATATTATCGAAAGTATATATCATATATATTACTTTATCTGATATATAATTATATAAATTAGGGTGTAAAAGGTTCTCTAGCATACCCAAGGGTAGTTTGTTTTATATATCATATTCTAGCATTTTATATTTAAGGTATATATCATGTTCAAGTGTATATCATATTCATATTCTAGTGTAAGTGGGGTATTTATATTTAATATAGCTTAAGTCAAAGTGATCTGTAGATGAAGTTCAGTTCCCCTTGATGAGGATGTTGGTGGAAATGGACAAATTATGTCACTATGTAATTTGTTTTACGAGTAGCCACTTGTTTTAGTCTGAGATTCACTGTTACAAATTTATAAAACTTCCAGCTACTCGAAAAGTTTCTAATCAAAGTTTTAAAAATATAAAAGTGAACACTGAATATCTGAGGATTCAAACTCTTGAGGTTTCACAAATGTTCATTCCTGTAAAATCTACCTCCAATTATTTACTATTAGTTCACTGTAAACATAATACTGCTTTTTATAGAAGCATTTGTGCTATGAGTGCTGTCGATACAGTCATTCTGAAAGAACAAAATGAAACATTAGTAATATTAGTCTGGCTGTGTTTTGTGCTTATGTGTCTCCAGCTTTATGAACCCATACACACTGTTTAGGCTCAAGACTGCAGTATTTCTGTTTCAGTTGTTCATGGGTGGTCAGAGCTGACAGACACACTACACACACTGCTGATGGATTATAACCACACACACACACACCTCACAGTACAGTGCACAGTCTACACACACCTAACTAACTTTGACAGGTAAAATAGTGAACAAACTATATCAAACATCAAACAATGTATGCATAAAATATTCACACACATGTTGTGCAGTGCAGGTTTTGACATTAAGGTTGCCTGCTACCTCTTGTTTTTAGAGACCACGTGGTGCGATGGATCATAAATGGATGCAACATTTGGATAAGTAATGTAGACCACAACCATGGAAATATTAAGAATGCAAATGCATTATGCAGTTTTTTTTTCCTTCCATATAGCATCCATTACCCTTCAATCTGCAGATGCCCTCTATTTATTCATCTAGTTTTGTAAAGACTGCTGCTTTATGATTTTATTTATTTCTTTGATCCACCTGTAGCTGCAGCTTTTATTTTAATTTCCCAGACTTCATGCAACAGACTCTTTCATTTTTCATTTATTATTCGCAAGTGACACATTTCCTTTGAAAATGGTAAGTAGTGTGAACTGTTTCCTGGTACTGACAGAGATCGGCTGTCTTTGAGTGAATGTAAATGTTTAATTTGCCGGTAGTTTACACATTAAGTATTCCAGATTCCAGATCAGTATCGGTGTTCCCTGCTTAAGGGCATGGGTTGTGTTTTGTATATAAACCCAACCTGTAAAAAAGGCCAAATTGTGTATTTTTTAATTAATTGCAAGCCCAGATCTGAAGCTATATATAACGAACTGACCGAATCCCAATGGTTAGACCCTGTTGAGTTCACTAGCATGGACTTATGGTGCTCTGGTTTCCTTGCAAGGCTACTTAACTAGCTTTACCAGCAAGACTTCTTTAGTAAACCAACTTCAGAAGACCCATGCTGGTCATCAGGTTTTTTCTACAGAGCGGCATATGTTGACCATGAAAATTGTCATCATTTGCTCACACTCATGTTGTTCCAAACCCATATGCTGTTTTATTTATCTCAGAGAATTTTTTAAACCCTAACCACATTCGTCAAGCTCCATCAAACACCATAAGACTTATATTTCAATATATTTATGACTATATATATTACTTTCAGCTATATGTCAAGTCTTCTGAAGTCATATGACAGCTTTGTTAAATTAAAAATTAATTATGAAAAGTTATTATTCTCTGACTCTCAAATCATGTATGGCGTCGTAAATGGGGCATCATTTTCTTTTAAATTGCCATATGACTTCTCTAAAGTCAAATAATGAAGTTATCATAAAGTCATGAATTCAGATGTCTTGAAATTAATTAATGGGATTTTTAAAGCTCGACAGCTGTGGTTACTTTAAATTGTCCTTTTATCAAAATGTATTGTTTTGGGAAATTTCTTGTTTTTCAGTGGGGAAAAAATACAATATACAGTTATAGTTTTAAAATAAAGGTTCTTTATTGGCATCTGTGATTCCTTGAAGAACCTTTAACATCCATGGATCAAAAGAAGGCGAAAACCTTCTTTTGGAACCTAAATCCTTAGCAACATTATGGTGGTTGAATAATGAAAGATCTCTCATTGTTGACTGAACTGTTCCTAGCCTCACTAATTCCTTCATTATCTATAGCAGTGGTCACCAACTTTTTAAAGCTCAAGATCCCTGACCTCGGCATTTATGAAAGACAAGATCTACTGAAGAATTGATACAAAAAGGCAGCCCAGATTGTACTTCCAATTTTATTTTGTATTTTAATTAGTGATGCACATGTCATGATTTTTCATGGCCAATTCAGAATTATTATTTTTTAAGCTAATTTATTTCTTGGTTATTTATATATATCTGTAGGCATCATTAGAGGCAACCACTGCATTTCAATAATGATCCAAACAAAGATGTTACACACGTTACATGAGCAGTTGTTTTTTAATTAGATTTACCAGATTTAAAGTAAAAAACAGAATGATCTGACTTTAGTTTTGTGAAATTATGCCGCATAAAAACATCTGCATGAATTCACAATTTCACTCTCTGACAGCAGGTGGCGCTTATAGAAATGCAGCCATACTGCTGTAAACAAAGCAAGGCTGCGCTTAAAAATACTTCTTTATATGGAGGTAAGAGAAGAAAATGCCATTGCCATCAAAACTTTTCTCAAGACAGTCAATTCCCTTCAGTGATTCATTCATATAACCCCTCACACCTGTTTTCTTCCAATATTTCGAGCATTGTGAACCGTGATCTTGCTCTGCCTGATAATGTATTTTCTCCACTTTGCATCCATGTTCATCGTCTATGATTTCTGTTAACATCCTGTTTACAGACTCAGGCATGATGTATTTTTCTTTGTCACTGTCCCAGTAGCTCCCTAAAATAAGTACAAAAAAATACAGTAAAAAAAAAAAACATTTAGAAATGTAATGTACACTGAACAAAATTATAAACGCAACACTTTTGTTTTTGCCCCCATTTTTCATGAGCTGAACTCAAAGATCTTTTTTCTATGTACACAAAAGGCCTATTTCTCTCAAATATTGTTTACAAATCTGTCTAAATCTGTGTTAGTGAGCACTTCTCCTTTGCCGAGATAATCCACCCACCTCACAGGTGTGGCATATCAAGATGCTGAATAAACAGCATGATCATTGCACAGGTGTGCCTTAGGCTGGCCACAATAAAAGGCCACTCTAAAATGTGCAGTTTTTTCACACAGCACAATGCCACAGATGTCATAAGTTTTGAGGGAGGTTGCTATTGGTATGCTGACTGCAGGAATGTTCAGCAGAGCTGTTGGTCGTGAATTGAATGTCCATTTCTCTACCATAAGCCGTCTCCAAATGTGTTTCAGAGAATTTGGCAGCACATCCAACCGGCCTCACAACCACAGACCACGTGTAATCACACTAGCCCAGGACCTCCACATCCAGCATCTTCACCTCCAAGTTTGTCTTAGACAGCTGCTGCAACAATTGGTTTGCATAACCAAAGAATTTCTGCACAAACTTTCAAAAACTATCTCAGGGAAGCTCATCTGCATATTCGTTGTCCTCACTGGGGTCTCGACTTGACTGCAGTTTGTCGTCATAACCGACTTGAGTGGCCAAATGCTCACATTCGATGGTGTCTGGCACTCTGGCGAGGTGTTCTCTTCACGGATGAATCCTGGTTTTCACTGTACTGGGCAGATGGCATACAGCGTGTATGGCGTCAAGTGGCCCATGGTAGTGGTGGGGTTATGGTATGGTATGGGCAGGCGTATGTTATGGACAACGAACACAGGTGCATTTTATTGATAGAATTTTGAATTCACGGAGATACTCTGACAAGATGCTGAGGCCCATTGTTGTGCCATTCATCCACGACCATCACCTCATGTTACAGCATGATAATGCATGGTCCCATGTTGCAAGGATCTGTACACAATTCCTGGAAGCTGAAAGCATACCAGTTCTTGCATGGCCAGCATACTCACCAGACATGTCATCCATTGAGCATGTTTGGGATGCTCTGTATCAGCGTATATGACAGCAGGTTCCAGTTCCTGCCAACATCTAGCAACTTCACACAGCCATTGAAGAGGAGTGGACCAACATTCCTCAGGGCACAATCAACAACCTGATCAACTCTATACAAAGGAGATGGTTGCACTGCGTGAGACAAATGGTGGTCATACCAAATACTGACTGGTTTTCGGACCCCAATACTTAAAACTGCACATTTTAAAGTGCCCTTTTATTGTGGCCAGTCTAAGG
Organism: Carassius carassius; assembly: GCF_963082965.1. NCBI lineage: Eukaryota > Metazoa > Chordata > Actinopteri > Cypriniformes > Cyprinidae > Carassius > Carassius carassius. The sequence goes on from NC_081760.1 coordinate 10,733,897, forward strand.
CACATCTCTTCAATAATCATGCTGTCTATTCAGCCTCTTGATATGCCACACCTGTGAGGTGGATGGATAATCTCGGCAAAGGAGAAGTGCTTACTAACACAGATTGAGAGAAATAGGCCTTTTGTGTACAGAGAAAAAGTCTTAGCTCTTTGAGTTCAACTCATGAAAAATGGGGCCAAAAACAAAAAATGTGTTGAACTTATAATTTTGTTCAGTATATTTTGTACTTATTTTTCATTTATTTTCAGGATCTTCTGGGATAGTGATTAAGATCTACCAGTCGATCGCCATTGACAGGTTGATTGAACACTGATCTATGGTATTGTTTTTCCAGGAGGATGCCCATGGAGGACTACCCAAATCAGAACTGGGCCAGCCAGAGAGACCCTGTCCATTACCCCAACCCCATCCATGAGACCCATCAAGACAACTATCCTCCTCGCTCTCCCCGGTTGCCTGTACCCAGACCCGCGGAGGCCACGGGTGGTTACTACCCCACATCTCCAGCCCAACAGATGGGTCCCATGAGGCAGGATGTCCCTCCCTCTTTGAACCCAGGTGCCAGAGCCCCACCGCAATATGATACAATAAAACAGGGGAATTATCGGGCGGCCAGTCCTGATCGTTACGGGCCATACGGAGATGAACAATACCAAGATCCCCAGCAGAAAAAACCAATGATTGGAACTGTCTAGAGGAGATTATAAAGTGATTATATGATTCTGTCCATTTAAAAAGGAAAAACTAATTCGTTTTCTTAGACTTATGAGAAGAAAAGGCAAATACAGTTGGCTTGACATAACCCTTGATTTCTCCATAGTTAAATAGTTAAGTAAAATTTGTGATTTTGTTTTGGACGTCAGCTTTTTTTTTTCCTCTTGATTAGTATATGTTCTGAACAGCAAGTAAATTTTACGAGTCGGTTAAATTTGAAGGAAGCACATAGGGTTTGTATATATATATATATATATATATATATATGTACGTTTTGCATTAATTTAAAAGAAAAACGCCACCGTTTTTCCATATTTCACTATGTACTTCCTTCAACTTAGATGAGTTGATATGTACCTGTCCTGTCTCAGTGCGAGCAGTAGTCGCTGTAGCGCGTGGCACCACTATGCTAGCATTTAGCTCATCACCATTCATTCCTTGGGATCCAAACTGGGATGAATTTAGAAGCCACCAAACACTTCCATGTTTTCCCTATTTAAAGACAGTTACATGAGTAGTTACACAAGTAAGTATGGTGACCCAAAATAAAACATGGCGATTTTCTAAGCGGATAAAAAATTATAATAATGATAATAACTATAATGTATGGTGGAAGAGCACTTCACAGCACTTGGACCTCGGCGCAGTAATATCATCACTCCTGAAAACTCCTCCTGCCCCTCTCCCTCTCCCTGCACGCCTGCACTATTGGTAGTAGTTTGGGGGAGTTCTCATGAGTGATGATATTACTGCCCAGAGGTCGAAGTGCTGCAAAGTGCTCTTCTGCCATACATTATAGTTGTCATTGTTTATCCGCTTTATTTTGTGCCGCCATAATTACTCATGTAACTACTCATATAACTATCTTTAAATAGGGAAAACATGGAAGTTTTTGGTGGCTTCTAAATTCATCCCTGTTTGGATCCTAAGGAATGAATGGTGCTAAGCTAAACGCTAGCATAGTGGCGCCACACGCTACAGCGATTTAAGTGCACTCGCTGAGACGGGAGAGGTACATATCGTACGTATGTTGTGGGAAGTCGTGGCCTAATGGTTAGAGAGTCGGCCTCGCAATCGAAAGGTTGTGAGTTCGAGTCTCGGGCTGGCAGGAATTGTAGGTGGGGGGAGTGCATGTACAGTTCTCTCTCCACCTTCAATACCACGACTGAGGTGCCCTTGAGCAAGGCATCGAACCCCCAACTGCTCCCCGGGCGCTGCAGCATAAATGGCTGCCCACTGCTCCGGGTGTGTGTTCACAGTGTGTGTGTTCACTGCTCTGTTCGTGTGCACTTCGGATGGGTTAAATGCAGAGCACAAATTCTGAGTATGGGTCACCATACTTGGCTGAATGTCACGTCACTTCCCTTCACTTTTTTTAAAGAACATAGTGAAATATAGAAAAGCGGTGGCGTTTTTCTTTAATTCATGATGCCACACAAATTTGTGTATATGATGGTCTACCATGGTAAGTATGGCCATTTCTTCCCATCATGATTACATATTGTTTTGTTGATGACATGATTGGTATCGCTTATTATCCTTAAATGTCAGATTTTCTCAGAGCATTATTTGTTTATACCTGTATATTGGGTGCCTTATGATAGCATGAGTGAGAAGTTTTAAAATGTGAAGAAATTCACAATCAGTTTACTTTTTGTGGTTAAAAGAATTTTTTTTTTTTTTTTTTGCCTTTGGAGTAACTCCCAAAAGATTCCACTCACCCTGTTAAGTGTTATTCATTACAATGTTATGAGGATAATATTCTCTTCAAGCCACCTCTCTCCTTGATTCATTTGACTAAACTCGTTCTGAGGCCCAAAAACAAAACGGCAAGGTTACACAAATAGTTGATCCAATACCAAGGTCTCGAAATGTTTTGTCTTTTTTTTTTTGTCACGTCTTTTCTTTTATCTTAGGTAGAGGTTTTTACATTCCTGGAATTTGTTTTCCCATTTAGCCGTTTTATCATAGTCCTGCATGAAATACTGCCCCCTAGGTGCAATACACAATGCTCTATGCACAGGGTTCTTGTAGTGAATGATCGTTGTTGTTGGATCATTGCTTTAAAGTGCACCTTTTATGCCCCTTTTAACAAGATGTAATATTAGTCTGGAGTGTCGCCAGAATATGTCTGTAAATTTTCAGCTCAAAATACCCAATAGATAATTTATTAAAAAATGTGGAATATTTATTTTTGGGGGCATGTCTAAAAAAAAGAGCTGTTTTGGTGTGTATCACTTTAAATACAAAAGAGCTGCATATTCCCACCCCGTCTTCAGAATTCCTCATTAATCCTTTAATGAGCATTAAAAAATAAGGAGTGGGTGCATTTTTATCATTGTAGGGTTGTGTTCACACACTGCCAACACACATTTATGTCCAAACACCATGTAAAAGTGAATTTTGCCTAACAGGTGCCCTTTAAAAACAAGACTTCCTGAAATCCTTGGTTTGTAAAATTATATTTTTTTGTAGTTAGGAGATATGTTGCCAGTCTAAACAGGATCCTGCAAGAACCAGCTTAGAAAACAAACTTTACTTCCACTTTGTTTTTTGTTTTTTTGCACATTTAATGCCTGAATGAAGAGGTTTACAGGAAAATTGTCAGATAGAAACTGAATATTCTGAGAATACATGAAGTTTTGTTGATTTTATTTGTAAGAATTTACCTTATACACATATGTTACTCTATAGATTTTACAGTATGTACAATCAGTTGGTGTTCAATCTTGTGTCTGTCTTGTCATTGAAAAGTTGATTTTTAATATCTATATTTTCGTAACATTGTGGTCATTTAATGTTTATGGAAAATATAATATCTTTGTTTTTATTTTTCTATTTTACTTGGATTTTATTGAATAAAATGTTTATGTTTTTATTTAATAGTTTTATACTTGGTTTTCAGGTTATTGTTTTTTTTCATGTTTTTTTTTTTTTTTTTTACAAAGAGACCAAATGCTGTGCAATTTTACTCATTGTTTGTTTATTAGTTTTTTGCTCTTATATTTTTATGAAAATCTAAATGCTGGTCGGCATAACTTATGAAATCAGATAACATGTATAGCAATACATTTTGTGGTATTGTTTTTATTTTGTTGAGCAAATGTTGTATTAAATGGAAAGAAGTTTGTGCCACTACACACGCCATAAGCAAAAATGAGTCTTGATGTTATAGGCCTACATTTTTGGGTTAAATAATATGGCTATTACGTCAATTCAGATTGATTATGAAATTTTGGTACTTTCTTATTTTAAATAAAATTGTGTATGTTTTGTTTGTTTTTTGTAAATAAAGTGGTGTTTTGGTTAATGACATGTTAATGATGACTTCAGTAAGGCTGTTTGGTATTCATTTTGCTCTTGTACAGTCTTACAACTTCATAGTCATAATGATGACTTAGACAACCTCTTATTTAACATTACTGTTAATTACTTCTGCTGATTAGTACTAATTTATCCTCTACCAATTAAGCTACAGAGGGCTGCACTAAAGTTATTAGGGCCTAATGGACCTTTTGGGGAAATCTTGCTGATAAGGAATTTTAAAGTGTTTGCATATATCTGGACAGAATTTCAGTTTAATTAACTTGTGGATGACAAAAGAGAGAGATGTTATGTGGGAATAAATGAATCGTGAGAGCACTGTTGAGCAAAAGGTTGATAAAAATGAAAAGAAAGATAATAACTGTGATGATCTTCATTATTTAGTTCGAAGACCACCACTCGTGGATTTTATGAGCCACAGTTCATTTTAAAAGGGCCTTATCATAAACCGTATCTTCTTGCTCCTTTAAAATATACGTTGATTAATATACTGTGTATACTTATGCTAAATCGTTGTAAAATTTATAAGAAACAAGTATTTTTTTAATGAATTAAATGTATTATATTTTTGTTTGATAATTTTTATTTAATATTTTGCATTTTTAGGGGATTTTATGGTACTATCTCATATATTTGACTTTTTATTGATATATAGTTAGAAAATATATATTTTATAGGTCACATTAAATTAAATGTAATGTATTAGTAACATTTAGTCATTTTTATTAGTTTTTGTTTTTATTTGTTTTTAAGTTAAACATTAACTAAAAAAATTATAATAATAAAGTATACAACTTGCATGCATGCATGTGTGTGTGTGTATTCTAATATGTCTAATCTGACTAATTGACACATTTTTCTTTCCTTTTTTTTTTCTTTTTTTTTTAGTTCAATAATTATTCTGAAATAGGAGTGTATATGTTAGTAGCTTATGGCCCCTTTCATTCATATTCAGTACATGGAAGTGTTAAATATGATGCTGACTTATTTTTTAAGTATTGCAACAAATGTATTTAATATACTAATGCGGTGCCATCAGTGTGTGTGTGTGTGTGTGTGTGTGTGTGTGCGCGTGCGTGCGTGCGTGTGTGCGTGCGTGCGTGCGTGCGTGCGTGCGTGTGTGTGTGTGTGTGTGTGTGCGTGTGTGTGTGTATATATATATATATATATGTATATATACAGTACAGACCAAAAGTTTGGACACACCTTCTCATTCAAAGAGTTTTCCTTATTTTCATGACTATGAAAATTGTAAAGTCACACTGAAGGCATCAAGGGCTATTTGACCAAGAAGGAGAGTGATGGGGTGCTGCGCCAGATGACCTGGCCTCCACAGTCACCGGACCTGAACCCAATCGAGATGGTTTAGGGGTGAGCTGGACCGCAGACAGAAGGCAAAAGGGCCAACAAGTGCTAAGCATCTCTCGGGGAACTCCTTCAAGACTGTTGGAAGACCATTTCAGGTGACTACCTCTTGAAGCTCATCAAGAGAATGCCAAGAGTGTGCAAAGCAGTAATCAAAGCAAAAGGTGGCTACTTTGAAGAACCTAGAAAATGACATATTTTCAGTTGTTTCACACTTTTTTTGTTATGTATATAATTCCATATATAATTCCACATGTGTTAATTCATAGTTTTGATGCCTTCAGTGTGAATCTACAATTTTCATAGTCATGAAAATAAAGAAAACTCTTTGAATGAGAAGGTGTGTCCAAACTTTTGGTCTGTACTGTATATATATATATATATATATATATATATATATATATATATATATATATATATATATATATATATACTGATGGCAGAGAGATGAAACGACAGAGAGGAATGACTCACGGCCTCAAAGCTCCCAATGACCTCACTATGAAAATGAAATGCACATTTCATCTCTCTGTCGTCTTGTCCTTTACAGTGATCACTCATTTATTTCAATTATGTCCCCTTCATTCATTGGTGAGTCTCGTATCTGAGCTAATCTTGCCAGTTGAGTGGATTTTGCTCATTTCATTATGCTGCCATTATAAGAAACTCTGGTGAGACGTGAGCCTCAGAACGGACCAGCTAGAGTGTATGGAGGAGGAAAGCACTGACCTGGGCTTCACCTGCTTTAAACACTGCTCGTAAGTGCCTTCAGTCACTACTATGTTATGTAATTGCTAAGAGCACACCTGTTTTATAGTGAACATGAAGGGATATCTTGCCTTTTTTTGACTCATAAATCTCCAATCCTTCTGCAGTTTTGCCATAGTGCAAATCCTGTTCAATCATCAGTATTGTATAAACATTGTCAACGTTTTGCTAATGCTCAGACTAACTGTTCTGCCATGGGTTTTGTTCAGGTTCCCAAAATTCCTCGGCCTTAGCCTGCAGATTCATACAGTAAGTTATCAAATTTTACACACGCACATTTATATTATGTACAGTACTGTATTTTAGGAAGGGCCAAACATAAAGTTATAATAAAATAAAAAAAATGTAAATCTGAATATATGCATATGGCAGATGCTTTTATCCAAAGCGACTAATGGTCCATTCAGGCTATATATATATATATATTTGTTGTTGTTTTTTTGTTTTGTTTTTTCAGGCTATAATTATTATCAGTATGTTTGTTCCTAGGAATTGAACCCATGACCTATTGCACTGCTAATGCAATTCCTCTACCACTGAGCCACAGGCACAAGGTATAAATGTAAGCCTAAATATATTTAATTACATTTTATATATTTATGAATCTACCTTTATTTAGGATATTTAGAATATATGTATATATCATGTACAGTATAAGTAATGTACGCATATAATTATTTCCTCCATATTTAAGTATTTTAATACCAATGGCTGGTATTCACAGCCATTTTATGTAGGTAATGTGATATATTTTTTGTGTCAAATAGCATATTTACTAAAAAAATAAGAGGAAAGTGAGAGTTTACCATGGTTTAAAACTGCACCAGTCCACTTTTGAGAAGGTTTTTAGACTGCTTCTTTAGTTTTGGTATTAATGCAGCACACTGTATTATATTTACATTAGATGACTGTAGTAGCTATTGTAGTAGCTACATTACCTGCAATAGAAGCCTAAAGCAATGACTAACATAAACCCACTTTACCTAAGTGACATAAGCGGAAAAGTCATTTCAGAGTCATTTCACACTTGTTCTTCATACTACTAACCTTTGATGATGAAGAAGCTAGTAGTTCTTTACTTTAAAATGAAACACATTATCAATGATGAATACAAACATTGTCTGGTATCAGGAGCAAAGGTCAAGTCAAATAGTACTGCTTTAGAATGACATGAAGCTTAATTTAGATCTATATTACTCCATACACACACACAGCTAATGACCTTCCCCAGCTGACCGGCTGACATGGGCAGCTCAAGGGTGATGCCAGGTGTTTTGGTTGACAGAGCAGCGCAGGCTGCTCGTGCCCCACATTCCATCCGCAGTATCGGGTTTCTGCATCATGATAAAAGGAACGCTCCTATTAGCTTAGTGCTAAGAGCCTCGGCCTGCAGCCAAGAGATGTGTATCTAAGACTCACTCTATTGGCACTGGGGTTGGGAATGCTATTTTTCCTTACACAAAAAGTACCATGGTATAATAAGGGTTTTTATTTATTTATTAATTCATTCATTCATTTATTTTTGGACATAGCACTGTAGTAATCCTATGATATTCTAAGAAAGTTTATTTTAGTATCGTTTTAGTATCACTGTATGAGTATGGTATTCATTCAATACCATGGTACTGTACATGTCAAAGTATCATGATGATTTACAAAAAAGTATGCAAAACTACCATGCCACTAATATGATTTTTGGACATATATTACTGTAGGACCATGATATTATTATTTTGGACATGGTACTGTGGTAATACAATGTTTTATTTTCAGTATGTACCATGATATTCTCTGTGGTATTATTTCAGTAGCATGGCATATGAATATGATAATCATTTAGTACCTTGGTATTTCCATGTACCCAAAACTACCGTGCTACTAACATGGTTTTTAGACATGTAGAAAAGTAATAATGTGATGCTATTAGGAGTAATTTTGAAATAGGCTACTAAGGAAATACCATGGTTTTATCACCTCACACCATAGCACCACCACGGTTTATTTTGTCGGGTAAATCTCCATAAGCCCAAAAACTAAATTGTCTCTACATGAACCCAAAAACAAACAAACAAACAAACAAAAAACTCTGAGTATCATGTACTTTGGCAATTTTTGATAGCATTAAGCCAAACTGATGATTATTCAACCACAAAAATCAGATCTGTTTGTTGATACTAACAAAAAAGTAGCATGTTTTTGGACATGGTACCATAATAGAATGTTTTATTTTCAGTATGTATCATGGTATTCCCTTAAGTATCTTTCGGTATAATTTCAATAGCATGGTATATGAATTTGATAATCATTCAATACCATGGTATTACCATGACTAACAATAAAGTACCAAAAACTACCATACTACTAACTGTTGCACTTTGTGTACTTACATGTACTTAAAATGTACTTACCTAAGAGTAATATAAGTTAACAGCATGGCTTAAGCTTGGGTTTAGGGGTAGGTTCATGGTTAGTACCTAGTTATTACACACTAGTTATCGTAATCACTATAATAGGTACATAGTATGTACATGTACAGTGACCAAAGTGATATTACTTAAAGTACTCTGGAGTACCATGAAAATACCATGGTATTTACATCTGACATGGTAATGATCTGAGAGTACCACCACAATATATTTTGTAGTGGACATTTCCATTAGCCCAAAAAACAACAAAAACTAAACTGATGGCTTGTGCAGAAAAAAACAAATGTCACTATTAATACTACTATGTTTGTACCATAGCATTTTTGAAAGTAACGTAAACTACACTAAGCCTAATAAGAAAAAGCTACTGTACATTGATGTCTCTGATAAGAAAAAGTACTGTGGTACTACCAGGTTATTTATTTATTTAGGATATGTTACAGTAGTAATACAATGTGTGTTTTCAGTAAATGCCATTATATGGCATATACCTTTCGTTCAATATCACTGTATGTGAATATGGTAATCATAAAGTACCAGATGATTTGTATGTTAAAACCAACTCCTGTAGTACTACAGTTATTTGTCATTATTATTTGTAATTGTACTGGTCTGAACACCATGCTATTTGAATGATCATTCACTACCATTATACTGTATGTACGTATGGTACCGCCACAGACCTTTTTCTAAGGTAAATGACCTATAAATTTCCATAAGCCCGACAAAATGAAAGCAAAATGAATTTACATTAAAACATCAGCTTCTGTATTGTACATTGCAAGAGTTGAACTTCGATAAAAATTGCACAAATTCAAATTAGACTCTGAAAATATCCTGTGTAAGAGATTGATGATTACTCGTATAACATCATCAGTTGATATATTTCTGCAGACTCAGTCTGGAATGGCTAATAACCACCCAGAACAATAACAACAACCAGTTCAGAAAATATTGATTAATACAGGCATTGAATGCAGATTTAAAAGCTGCTTTTTCTTCTGACTCATTTGGTCGATAATCAGGAAAGGACATTTCTAAAAATGAAGCAATACAGGCTTGTTTGTGTGTGTGCCTTTAATTAAAGGGGTCATGAACTGCCTTCTTTTTTTATTTTGTATACCATTCTCTGAGGTCCACTCATAATGTTATCAAGATTTTTACATCAAAAATCATCATAATTTAAAAGTAATAGTAAATTTTCTGTCCCGTTTTGAACCCCTGTGTTTGAATAGGCAAATTTTAGACTTGGGAGTCAACGGCCAAAGCTATGATTGTCTAACATGTTTGACAGCCTACATGTACATCCTTCATAGATGGACGCTGCTGTGATTTAGGTTAAAAACACATAAATGCTCAGTATATATCAAACTATCTGTAATAACAGACAAAGCAATAGTGACCATGTAATAAAAACAGTAACTCAGACTTGTGTGGTGTGACACTACTGTTGGATCCAATATAGTCAGCATAGCATCGTCTTTTAGTTTCAATCTTTATGAAAATCCTGCGTCGAATTGTGCCTTATTTGTAAACAAATAAAGTTCATCCCCTCTTTCCTAATGTTGGGATCAGAGTTGCGGGCAGTCGTGGTCTAATGGTTAGAGAGTCGGCAGCGATGATCTTCTGTGGAGGCGGTGTTTAGCCACACTATTATGTCATAAAGTGACAAATTCCACTTGTCATTTTTGGCAGACTGGCTTCAATAGAAACTGTTTTTAGACTTACAAGAAAGTTTTCAGTTCTGAAATGTACAGGATGTTTTTATATTTTTTTATGCTTTTATATACAAGGAATCAAGGGAATTTAGATTTCTCAACTCATGACCCCTTTAAAATATAGTTCGTGGACAAGACCTCAGCAGCCCCTCATGAATCACACTGATGGATCTCTCTCTCTCTCTCTCTCTCTCTCTCTTGCTCTCTCTCGCTCCATGTTTTTGCATTCCAGAATTCTCTGTCTCAGTGTATACAGTTACTATAGAAACTGGCACGACGGTCCAATAAAAGATTCCAGATGGAGAATTCCAAACAACCTGCGAGTCAAGGCATTGCCCAGAATGGAGCGTATCATGTTCACACAAAAGCCGCACATCTTTGTCATATGATGCGATTTAAATTTTTCCTTTATCTGTGTTACAAGCTCTTGGTGTATAAAGAAGATATGTGAAGTTGCAAAGACTAAAGCCTAAAATGCATAGAGATATTCTTTATAAAAGTTAACACTCATCCACGCCCCCCTGAAACGGCTCGTTCTAACATGCCCCCAAATATCTGCATCACTATGTTGGAAGATTTGCATAACACCGCCCAGATGTTCATGCAAAGAAAGAAGTCGTAACTTTTATTGTCGTTGTAGTATTGTTGTTACCGCCATGTCGTATAGGCGCTGTGCATTTCACTGTGAAAGCGAAACTACGTTGTTTGGCCTTCCAAGAGAGGACAATCATCCGTGGATGAAGCAGCATCCAGCCAGAGGTCGTCACATGTGGTTGCTGCAAGACCAAGGTACGCTCCTTCATAGAATCCACCTGCCACACCATTCTCAAGCTGACCACCCTAGGCCTCCGGCCTCTGCTCAACCAAGGCCACCGCGGTGTGACGCAGGGGAGAAGCTACAGATGGGCCCGGGTGGGCAATGGACCACCCATTTTCAGCTGTGGCCCACCCAGTGAGAAGCTGGTAATTTTCCAGATGAATGTTATTTGTCAAAAGACAGTAATTATAAATGTATAGTTTCAGTATAACTTCAAATATGTGCTTTAAAATATATTAAACATGAGTTTTCATGGTCAATTACAGGCAGTTCATTCATTTCCCCTCTTCCTATAGGTGCATACCATACGCTTGTGAAAATAATGATTGGTCAGTTTCTGTCCCACCTACCCACAATTATGTTTACGACGTGAGGACACGAGTGTTTGAAAATAGTTACATTTCAAAGTTCTCATTCAGTATTTAAAAAGTATATACTGGATTTCCCAAAAGAAATGTAAGTCTTATCACTACATCCAGTCCGCCAAATGAAACTAGACCAGCATTTGATGGATTTATAGATTAGAAACTTCTGAGCCAAACTTGTTTAAAGCATCACATTACCATTGTGCTAGACACTCTCCACAACGAACTACATATTTAAAGCCGCGCTCATTTCTGCGGTCTTTAATATCTACTCCTTTGAATGTGAACGGAGACACTTGATTATGAGATCATCTGCGAAGCCCCATCATCTAAGGTAATGCTTTACATATAGTAAACTTTAGTTAACGTTTGGCAATGCTGTAGGCCTACGTTAACAATGAGAAATACATTTCGTAGGCCTACAGTATTAATTAATCTTTATTGACATTAGTTAATAACATTTCTACTTTTCTTTAGCTCAGCTCACCCACTTAAACGTTTCTGGCCTCGCCCTGTGATGTTGTTCCTTTAAGAAAGCAAGTGAAGTGAAGTGAAGTGACATTCAGCCAAGTATGGTGACCCATACTCAGAATTTGTGCTCTGCATTTAACCCATCCGAAATGCACACACACAGAGCAGTGAACACACACACACACTGTGAGCACACACCCAGAGCAGTGGGCAGCCATTTATGCTGCGGCGCCCGGGGAGCAGTTGGGGGTTCGATGCCTTGCTCAAGGTCACCTAAGTCGTGGTATTGAAGGTGGAGAGGGAACTGTACATGCACTCCCCCCACCCACAATTCCTGCCAGCCCGGGACTCGAACTCACAACCTTTCGATTGGGAGTCCGACTCTCTAACCATTAGGCCACAACTCCCCTTCACGACTCTCCCTACTTTGTAGTTTTCCGTCTCACTCTAGAGGCATTCGGCCAATCACAACGTGCTGGATAGCTGGCCAATCACAGCACACCTCACTTTTCAGAGAGATGATCCTTGTGAAAATCGACACATTTCAGAAGGCGGGGCATAGAAGAAAAACAATAATGTACAGTATTTGGAAAATAAGTTTTTTTTTTTTTTTTTTTTTTTTACATTAAATCGCATAAACACATTACATCAAATACACAAAATAATGTTCTTTTTAGCAGCATCATATGACTCCTTTAAGGCGATGCTGCAGATGATTGGGAGGATTCATTAACAGCTAGGAAATGTCTCGTTAAGACGTGCAATTGCTGTCTACTTGAGGCTGGCAAAGCATAAATAAACTCAGAGGTCACACTTGCTACTCCAATTTGCCTGCAGATCTTGACCGATTTCACAAATGTGATTTCACGTTTCGCGCTTGTTTTCTTCTCCTCCTGGCAGACAATCGGCTGGTAAGGAACAGATTTATGTGATTTCAGGGCTCATTTCCCAGACAATTCTTGAAAGAGACTTTAAAAACAGCTCGGGAAACACTTTGTATTTAACAAAATGCCAACCCTTACTAACAAATACGGTCTGTAGCAGGAGAATCGTTTTATTCCACAAAGGTCACGCTCAAAGGTTCAGACCTCTGGAGACTTTGTCTCTGATGTCTCTCATTTAGGTCCAGGTGAAATAAAAATGGATTAAAAAAAGAAGAATCTGAGAGGAGGCATAAAAACGGTTTGGGTTTAATGCAAGTTTACATGTATACACAGATTTTTTTGACATAACTATAATATAATATAATATAATACACATATACAATACATACAATTATAATACTACAATTATATATTTACATTTTACATTTTTAAAGCTATACTATACTACAACAAAGTATAATTATATTATATAATATAATATAATAATATAAGCTTTATATATTAAAATAATGCAAACAGTGTTTTACAAATAGATACCAGTGAAGGTCAGTTCTGTGATCCTTGCCTGTGTCATCACGACACTGAAATAAAAAGATTAAATGTGACTTTGCAAGGTTAAGTTTATCATTATTATTATTATTACTATTACACTACTCTATTGCTTGCATCAATATTGTTTATGTCTAGTCAATGTACTTTCAGAAAAAAAGCGTGCATTTTAATGAGTATTCATTGGCCCTGTTTACTTTAAGATTAAGTCTTTAACTGTGCACGAAAAGTGCTGTTGATTATTCTGCATTTACAATTTGGAAAATCATTTGTAAATACAATTCATTATACCTTATAAATTAGAAACTGTCAAGCCAAATTGTTTCTTTATTTTGCATTCCATAGATGTGCGGTGAGCAGCAGTCAGTCATAACAAGCCACAGTGACATCCATCCATCCTCTCGCACCCAACTCTCCCGCCCCCTTCTCCTTCACACACACTCACTCAACCCCAATCACCCGCAAACCCCGTGACGGCCAACTGCTTGTCCTTTTCACTCACTCCTCTCTTCCTGCACAAGCTTTCCATCCCTCTCTCATTCCTATGGTTTGGGTTACCACCTCGCTGGGTATATATATATATATATATATATATATATATATATATATATATATATATATATATATATATATATATATATATATATATATATATATATATATATATATATATATTTTATTTTTAAAAACATTTTCTCTCATTGAATGTCTTTTAGTAGTTGTGACATTATGGAAATAATTTAGCTGTAATTGTCCATTCATGTTTTCAAGCTCATTTCAAAATCTTTGTCTGTTTTGTTCAACATTACTAGAGACAGTCATTATTATTTGTCCTTCAGTTTGTAAAAGAAAGAAAGAAATAGATGTTTGTGCAATTCTGCATTTAAAATAGATGCATTCCAAAAGTAGCATGCAACATGCGGTGTGAAGTTTTGTTAAATCCCTTATAATAATTCTTCAATATAATAATGTGTTATTTGAGCTGTAAATCTATCTTTTAGTGGTGCAAATATGATCTAGGATGAACTTCTGGTAAATAATATAAGTGGATTTTTGAATGTGAATCACCGTTCAAGTTTGAATTTGGTCAAATGTTTTTGAAAGAAGTGTCTTCTGCTCACCAAGGCAGCATTTATTTGATCAACACTACAGTAAAAACAGCAATATTAAGAAATCATATATTCTAGTGTAATATATTTTAAAATGCAATTTATTCCTGTTATGCAATGCAGAATTTTCAGCATCATTACTCCAGTCTTCTGTGTCACAAGATCCTTTAAAAATCATTCTAATATGCTGATTTGCTGCTCAAGAAACATTTTATCAATGTTGAACTGTTATGCTAATTCATATTTTCCACGAAACCATGATATTTTTGTTCAGGATTTCTTAATTAATAGAAAGTAAAAAAAGAATATAATTCATTTGAAATAGAAATAATTTGTACAATTACAGATGTGTTTGCTTTTGATCAATTTAATGTATCCTTGCTGAATAAATGTCAATTCTTTATGTTAAAATTATACATACATACATGTAGGTAGGTAGTTTATCATGCAAGTTATCATTACTAGGTTTACAGATTTTACAGTATATGGTCATGACAGGAGTTGAAAGATTAACTAGCATTGTTGGTTATGATTTTGAATCTTTTTTCATTTAATTTAACAT
Organism: Carassius carassius; assembly: GCF_963082965.1. Taxonomy (NCBI): domain Eukaryota; kingdom Metazoa; phylum Chordata; class Actinopteri; order Cypriniformes; family Cyprinidae; genus Carassius; species Carassius carassius. The sequence goes on from NC_081760.1 coordinate 10,748,969, forward strand.
TTAATTTCCCGGTGCAACATCTTGCCTCTTGGACTTGTTCTAAGTGCATTACTGCAATCTCTGTTTGTGTTTTACATACTGAGGTGTTAACTGTTTTCTGCGGTTGTTTTCTGACACTATTCCACAAATTGCAATTGTTGAGCTTTGAATTAAAATGTAACGTCAAATCATCTAAATGTACTAATCGTGTTAAAAATATTTTGCACCATTAAACACATTCATTCTCAAAAGTTAAGAACTAGGGCTGCTGATGGTTAAACTTTTGACATTAAATAATAATTTTCAGTGACTTTTAATACCTTGAAAGTGTTGTAAATATTGATTCTGAATATTACACCGCGATCTGTTCCTCTGAAATACATTTAACAAAGCTGAAGGAAGTGTGAAGGTCAAGATTACAGCAGGGCTATTGTTTTGTTCTGAGCAACAACTGATAAGTCGTCTACGATAACACTGTTGACATGAGCAAACAGAGGCCTGGACTCAAGGGTCTGGTTGAAAACACACCCACACTCACTCAGCTAAAACATTCACACTTGATTTTGTTCCTCTCACAAACATCCCCGACAGGCACGTCAAGGCACACCTCTCGCTCTCGCTCTCGCTGCTCTGTGGTTAACCTGCCCGCTCTGCTGGGGTCACGCCAAATGAAGTGTGCTGGGATCCGTGTATTTTTCAGGTCAGGGCTCATTGGCAGTTGATTGTAAGTGCTGGGAATACAGTGAAGGATGATATATGTCTGCTTACAGCAACCATCCACACTCACACTCGTTCTCATTGGATCTCAGTTGAGGAGGGGTGTCCGTGTAGGCAGGACTGGTTACACACTCTCACTTACACTAAATTGGTCTGTAGTGCACTTGTGTGTGCATTGGTGGGACGTGTGTGGATGCGGTCAAAGGTGGCTCTCTGGTCACTGAACCACATCTCAAATCTTCAGCAGGGGAACCTCGGGTCATAAATCAAAGAATATTTTGACAAAAATAGGGAAAGAAATCCCCCCACACTGATATATTTGGCACAATGGCTATATCTGATCAGGGTTCTTATAAAAAAAAAAAAAAAAAAAACTTTTTGGTAGCTACACATCTACACAGTTACACATTTCTTATTTTCATTTTAATTTCATGCACTAAAACAACTAAACTGAAACATACTGCTACTAATACTGCTACTACAAATAACAAAAACACAACAAAAATACTAAAATTAAAATGAAATGTAAAAAATGAATAATTATAAAAAGATTATTAAAGCTGTAATAATATATATGAATCTCATATTATCTGTCCTAAATACTGTAGATGCCATTAGGATTAATGCATTCCAAATTATAGTGCACAGAAAATAGTATGCTGTAAATACTGATTTGCAAAGTAAGAATGCATGCATATACAGTATAACCCACTTGCACTAAGAAATAGTATTACTTTATTCAGCATTTATTCAATTTCTATACCAAAATCTATCTGAAATAATGTAAGATTTTGCTTAGTACATCCTAAATATATATATATATATATATATATATATATATATATATATATATATATATATATATATATATATATATATATATATATATATCTTTTGATGTTGTACTGGTGTATATCCATGCATGAGTTTTGGAATAATATTATTGGGCTTCCCACTTACAGTACACCCGACTTGCAAACCCTGCAAAGTACATATTTGTAATAAATAGTATGTGAATTGTTGTCTGCTGTACGAACCATCCCCATAGTGCTTCCATTGTGATACTGAATGCGTGTCTCCAAGAAATATTGACAGAAGTCTGTGAATCTGTCTTTGGCACCGAAGAACAGTTCTCATGTGTGTCTGATGGCTTAATAAAATGTGATGCTAGCTCAGCAATCTCAATTTAGCATCTCTGAACAGGGTCAAGCTAAAGTAAGCTAGCCTTATTGCTAATTTTGGTCCAAGGAAAGGTGCTAATGCTCTGAACTGAATGTTATATGAGCTCCAATTGCTTGATTCGGCAAGATATCCGATAACGGCCTTTATCGTCTGTAGTAGGATTCAATATGCCTGGCTTTGAGTGACACTTATATTGATACCATTTATTGACTTTTATTATTATTATTATTATTATTGTTGTTATTTGAATGAAATTGTGAACTATTATTGGTGCATGTTATTCCAAAGAAAAAAAAATCTATCCTTTTCAGTTGACTATTGGATAATGTTGACTAATAGTCATTTATGCATTATTTTAGGCAAATCACTTTCACAACTGGCCCCAATCATGTTGTGCCAACTTTTAACAATGTAATACATTCTGATATATATATATATATATTAATATTATATATGAATAAAAATTCTTAAATATATTTTCTTTAAATAGTTGTGACATTATGGACAGAAATTAATTGTAAACGTCCATTCATGTTTTCAAGCTCAATTCAAAATCAAATAATTTTAATAAGTTATATATTTTTTAATTTTTTATATATTTATTTACATATTTTATTCAGTCTAGTGCACATGTGCACTATTGCAGTGTTGGGGGAATTTTGATGCAGTCGGCCTGTGTTAAGAACTTGTCTCAGAGCCCATGCTGTCATGACATTTCAACATGAGAGTCAGGTCTCTCTCTCTTTCTCTCTCACTCTGTTAGTCTTATTCTGGTTCACCTGTTCATTACATCAACAGAAAGTGACAGTCTTCCTCAAGCCAAAGGTATTCATTAACATTCTCTCTCCCGCCTTTCTCTTTGACTAGTCTTCTGTCGCTGTGCTCTGTAGACATGCTTTTGATATAGACCTAGTCTGTTGTCTATATTTAAACATAACACATTACTGTGTTGATTTCAAGTCTTAGAATCAACATGAAAATACTTTCTTATTTAGCATGCATGGTCATCTAATGATTCATGTTCACGATTCATCCGTGCATACAATTGTAAAAAGGTTTGTCTTTATAATCTGTCATTTCTTGAAAATGTTAGCTGAATAGCTACTTAGGCAATGCTTTAGCAAGCTTGCATCCAATGTGTTAATACAAACTTTTCATGATCCAAATTCATTCTCAACTGATAAAATCAAGTCCCTTTCTACATATTTTGTCAGTATCCTGTTTTTATCAGAAGTACAACCCATTTTTAAAGAAAATTCTGATTTATAGATTATGTAAGATTTATTTTTCATGACAAACTCATGACAGACGCAAGTCTATATGTTTTTGTTTTGTATATATTAAGACAAAAGCGTATAGTCATTGTAGTTGTCACACTCCTACTAGGCAGTGTTATCTTTTGAAGGACAGCAGTCTAGCATTTAGCCAAAACACACACACAGAGAGAGAGAGAGTCTTCTAATGGCCAGTTTGGCAGTGTGAGTCTCCGCAATTATTTGCCTGGCTTTAACCCAAGTGCAAACACACGCTCTCATGGTTTCACTCACCCACCAACATAGATGCAAAAACAGGCATATCATGCAAATACAGACAGAGGTGCACCTTAACAAAGACTACAACAACTTTATTAAAAAACGCTTGCAGGTTGCGTGACTTTGAGTAAGTAAATGTGTGCTGACCTGAAGTGCGACGCAGATAAGAAATAATTCGAGATCAGACCCCTAAAAGAGTGACTTTCATGGGCTGCACACACATACACACACACACACACATACAAAAGCAATCTCCAAATGGATCTTAAATGATGCCAAGCATCCATTTCTTTTTATACCAGCCCACATCCAAACTCACAAACACACATAAGTGATAAATAGAGCCCATTAATGGTCACAGGCGCTGGATTTATTTCTGGATAGCAGGCTGTGTGCTCGCAGTAGCACTTTAAAATAAGCTAAGCTTCTGCTTTATAAGACAAAGGACATTGTGTTTCAATTAAGATCCATTTACTGTTGAAGAAGTGAGAAAGAGAGAGAGAGAGAGAGAGAGAGAGAGATTCTAGGGAAGTGAAAGCAAAGAAAGAATCTTAAAAGAGACAAAAAGGCTGCATCAAACAATAGCTTTCTGTAATATCGAAATGAACTCCTTATCATTTTGTAGCCATTGTCAAAGTAATTGCTTGTTATTGTGGGATTATTGGGTCATAATGATAATGAGTGCGCGCTAATACTAAATAAAGGTTTATCGAACCCAATTTGCTGCATTTTTGAAGAAAGAGCAATGCAGTTAGCAAACATAGCACATGTGACAATTTCTATATTATTGTGTGAATGTGATTGGCAGAAGAATAAAGTGAGAGTAAAATTGTTTTTAAATGATTTTTAATTGGTTTAAAATAATGTAATTGGTTTAAATAAGTTTTTAATATCAAAAATGCCTATTTTAGCAATTCATGTCTGTAACATCCATAAAACTGTTATATTAGTCCAGAAGACAATGTTATTTCTCAGAAGTTCCTGTTTCATTTGTACATTGACCTTTTTCTCAGATATGCCTCCTAAAACTCCTTAAAAGAAACAAAAATAGACTCAAAATAAGACAAAGCAATTGTTAATATAGAGCTACTGATTGCATAAAATAGTCTTAGTTGACTTTTATATGACATATGAAATTATTTTGAGATTTATGACTGTTGATTGTAAACTTTGATGTTTAGGCTATTCTAAACACAACCTGTCCTCCAACCAATACACTCGTATAGGTCGTTTGTCCAAATCCCTGAAATACGACCCATCAGAGCGTATACTACAATTGTGCCCCTATCGGCAAAAGGTCGTTTTCATATTAATGTTTTGTACTCTTTTATTTGCCCTCTGATTTGCGTTTCGTGTAGCTCAGTTGGTAGATTATTGCGCTATACATTGATAGGTAATCATGCTATAATGGGTTCGATCCCAGGGAATGGACATGCATGAAAATGTATATGCTCAATAAATTATAATTTAGCATGATTTCTGTGAGGGTTAGGTTTAGGGGTGGGGTTAGGTGTGGTCATTCGAATGAATAAGCCACCTAGTAAAATATGTAGGAAATACTGTGAGATCGGTGTAAAAAGCCCACATATTGCATTTAAATAAACGTGCGTTTTGATTGGTAATGACGTTATACGTCATTTCATGACGACAGACACAACGCCATACTGTCATTATTTTTACGCCCGCTAGAGGGAGCTTAACTTTAAAATGTAAATATAAGTCGTAATAAGGTGCTTGCACAAACGACCTATATGGCCGTGTTTTTTTGGAGGACAGGCTCTCTAAACACATTGCTGAGAAGAAACTAAGACAACAGATATTTATCCGAGAAGCAGGAGATTTCTGCAATTTAGTCTCCATTTGCTTATCATTTATGTCAATGGTGAAGCAATTCACATATTTAAAACATTCTATTGTTGGATATTATTTTAAATATACATTGTAAAAATAGTCCATCCATATAGCCATTAGCAAATAGACAGAGCAAATGAAATATTCATTTGTGTTTGTGTTTACATGCTTGTATGTATGAGTGGTTTTCCACACAGCAGATGTGCACAAATAAAAATGATTTGCGTGTTATGTTGTGTCACAAATGCTATTTGTGTACATTAAGTGGCTAAGACAAAACATGAGCACAGACTTCAATAGCAACTCCAATCAGTGATGCACATGCTAATGTGCCCCTCCTTAAAATCCCTCATTTAACCCCTTAAGCACTGTGAGTGCTTTCACAGATTTCATATTCACACCCATAAAAATTACATCAAAACCCTTACATCAACTTTATCAACAGTATATTCTATACTAATTGTGTTGCAAACTAGACTTATGAGTCATCATCCTTCCAAACCTCACCACCTCAGAAACCACAAAACAATGCAATGGCAACCACCTATCACATTCTGGACTGGAGCCAGTTACATAAACACAGCCACCATGTTAAGACAGATGGCCCTATTTTAACGATCTAAACCCAAAGTGTAAAGCGCACGGCGCAGGTGCACTCAGGGCGTGTCCAAATCCACTTTTGCTATTTTAACGACAGAAAAATGGTTGTTGCGCACGGGCGCATGGTCTACGTGTCACGCTCTATAAATAACAAAGAAAAAACATTGCGCCAGACTTTAGACCAGGTTTGAGTTGGTCTATGGTGCAGTCTATTTTCAGCTCCTTGAATTAGCAATGCGCCAACAATGTGCCTGAACACACCTCTTTTTTAGACCAGCACACTCATGGGGGCAAAAATGAGCGCAAATGCATTTGCTAATTAAACGACCTGGTGTTGGACGAGAAAACACAGACGGACTGAAACTAGCAAACACACTTGCGGGTGTATTATAGGACCCAGAGATTTAAGAACTAGTCTGGCCAACTAGTAGTTAGCCTACTTACTTAGTTAAATTTACTTTTTGGGTTCAAATAAGAAGACTTTAAAAAGTTATGATCAGTCTTGAAGAACTTTATTTAAGACTAGTCTAGGCAGTTTAGGCAACCGGCCCAGGTATAGATGTTCAGGGTGGTTGCTAGGGAGTGTTGAATGGTTGTTAGGATGTTGCTAGATGGTTACTAAGGCATTCTAAATATTTTCTTAAAGTGTTTCCTTCTGGTTGCTTGGTAATTGCTTTGTTGTTTATCGCATGTTCTGAGTGGATGCTATGTTTTGGTTGGTTGTTAAGGTGTTGCTAGGTGGTTACTAAGGCATTCTCCTTGTTTTTTGTTTTACTTTGATTTGTAATTGCTTTGTGGTTTATAAGATGTTCTGGGTGGTCACTAGGGTGTTTTGTGTGGTTGTTACGATGTATGCTTGGTAGTTATTATCATACATATACATCTATGGTTACTACATGGGATTCTATATAGCATTACTATGTGGTTGCTATGTAATTACTTTGTGATTTCTAAGATGTTCTGGGTGGTTGCTAGGCTGTTTGGAGTGGTTTGCACCAAGAACGATAACTATAAAGATAACTATAAAGATAACGATATTAGCGTCCACACCAGCGAACGATATCGTGTTTATTCACGTGCGTCTGCCATTTTAAATTCTTGAGCTCATTATAGCAGGATGGATTCCGATTGGCTGTCAATGTTTGTATCGTTCATTAGCTGGAAAAAATAGTCCTGAAAATGATTCCAACGATATCGTTTTTCTGTGCCTTTATTGTTATAGTTGTAGTGTGGACTCTGCTATTCTTTAATATTGAGAACGATTTTTAAAACGATATCTTTATCGTTATCTTTATAGTTATTGTGCTTGGTGTGAACGGGCCTTAAGATGTAGTTAGGTGGCTACTAAGGTATTCTTTTTTTTCCTTTCTTTTTTGTATTGTTGCTATGTGGTAACGCAATAGCACACCTCTCCTGAACATAACACGTAATTTGGGGTGTCATGCACATCTGTAGCACAAATGGTGCAGGGCAAATTTTGCACAAAAAAGTTTAACAGCTTCTTAATATTAGAGCTTTATTTGAATCTCTAACTCTAAATATGAACAATAGTAAACATAACTAACAAAGTTTTATTTATTTTTATTATTTATTTATTTTACAGTGGTTCTTCAGAGGCTTCTTCCCAAGGCACATTAGGAAGTAAAAAAAAAAAAAAGATACAGTTTTAACGGATAGACTTATTCAAAAATACTTTATTCTTATTTCTAATTTGCACACTATTTGTGATCTATGTGTGTTTTCTTCAGTCTTAGTCATATAGTCGTGAATTGTCTCTTAACACCCATTGTTAACACCTCCTTGAGAAACTCTTCACTGATAACAGCTGCCAATGAGAGTGTGTTAATCAGTGTTTAGATGGCTCGGTAAACGTCTCTGTCTGACAGGGAGAATGGCAGCTTCCTGTGGCAGAGACGGATGGAGAGCTGAAGGAGACCTTGATGAGTGTTTCAAGAGGACCACATTGTTTGTTGGTGAAAGTAGCTCTGGCTAAAGAGCAGCTCCAGAACTTTTCTGGTTAAATTTGGACTTTCAAAAGGTGGCATGGGGTAGTAAACTGAATTGTTCTTTGCTCTTTTATTCCAAATGAACCATTCAAATGTGTGTTCAGTAAGATTTGTGTGTTCAGAGTATCTACGCTGTTAGCTATGTCCCATGATGCATCTGAGAAGCGTTTTGTTTTGATTAGCATGCCCTTCATATGGGGTCACTCGTGTTTGTTTCACATCTTATATAATCAGCTGGTGTCTGATGAGAATGCTGTAATGTCACCAGCAAAAAGCACGTCCATCATCATATCTCCAGCCAATAGCCTGAGGAAAGGTGGGTCACGGGGCCCTGTGATTGGCTGAGAGGTCTCTGGTCTGCCTTCAGGCTAGAAGTATGTCTGTCTGTGCCTGTCCAGCTGCTCATATGTGTCTCTTCTTAGCGTGTTTATATCTGTGTGAAGATCAAAGAAACATTTACAACACAACAAAAAGCAGTGTTTTGCCACCATAGTAAACATTATAAAACCATATGGCACTATGTGGAATTTTTTTTTTTTTGACAACTACCTTTTGCTCTCAAACAAAGTAAGTATAATTGAGAAATGAAGTATAATGTCATCTTTTGGCACTTTCTCTGGCAGCCATTACTAAATTAATCTTCTAATTAATCTTTTATTGTCCTCTAAAGGTAAACTGTCTACTTTAATGATTGTCTATATACTCTTTCCTCTTATGGTCAGAATGCTTATATACGTGCACAAAGGCCCGTATGCTAGCTACGAGGCTCTCTTCCAAACCCTAGTAAGCTATCTCGCTGTCAGCATTAGCTCCTAAAATGCTAACATTCTAAAATTGAAATCTCATGCATTGAAAAAAAACAAAAAAAAAAACCTTTTTAACAATTTTAACTGCTAGTGAATTTCACAAACAAATTACAAAGACCGGCAAGTAACGTATCGAAAATATGAAATTTTGAAATAGAAAAACTTAAATAGTTGTGTCTTGTTAAACATATTCCAAATAGCTTTGTTTTATTTACAACTTCAAAAATCACTTTTTACAGTAAAGGCGATGTTGCAAACATGCCACAGGCCAAACTCTGTTATTTTAGTGTTATTTAGATTTATATGAGTATTTGTTAATATTTGAATTAGCTTTTTATATTTTTATATACACATTTCATTTTAATTTTACTTTAAGTTATAACAAATTGCTGTGTGCTTTTGTCATTTTCCTATAATTTATAAATGTCTCTTTAATTTTTTTTTTTTTTTTAGTTTTAGTCATTTTAGTTCTGTAATATAATAATAAACATGGCGATTTTAATGTGTTTGCTGCTGTGGCTGAGCAAGTACCGAGACTTGCTACTGCCAATACATCCGCAGGCATATAAAAAATACTGCTGCTGCACATATAACATGAAATAACCCCATTATACTTGGAACTATCCCACAGCAAATCTATAGCGGTGGAGCTGGTGAAGGGGGAGGCCTTCATAAGAGCTCTGCAACTGCTATAGCAAGCACTAGCCAAATATCTAAATGGCAAGCAGCAAGCTCATTGGCTGCTGATGTGAAAAGATACCAATCAGATGTGCCGTGTAAATAATGTAATTATATCAGATTGTGTTAGAAACGATCAGCCGGTGCTATCTTAAGTTTCATGGTGTTTGTATTACTTTAACTTATTGTAACAGAATTAGTTTTGAAACAGCTGTCAATCTACCTGTATATGCCATCCGCAATTTGCAAATCATGTTAGATCACATGATTGAGATAGAATTGAAATAGAATAAGTCAGCATTAAATTGGCAACCCAAGAAAAAGATGGATACAACTGCTTTTATGATCATAGATTTTATTGCATAATCAGTAAGTTTAACAGAACTGGGCAGTTTAATTTGTGTCCTGCAGAAACTGACATAACTCTGCCCATTGAATCCACCATTAGTTTTGGGATTAGTTTGGGTTTTAGTTTTACAGTGTGATGGAAGAGCAGTGGGTGGGCTGAGACACTCTGAAATGAACTGAATATGTTTAGAGGAAAGAGAGGCTTCAGTCGATGCTCTGCTGTGTCATGCCACTTGTGGAAGACAAATTATTGTATACAGTTCGTAATGAATTCTCATGAATAATAAACCATGCTGTTTATTTATGGCAGCATAGGGGCATATTTTATGCTTGTTCATGCTTGTGTGTCATGGATGGTTAGACTTCATAGTCTTATCTCTTTGTCTCCAAAAAAGACCTTAGGAAGGAATTTATAGGGGTAAATATGTTCACAAATGAGCGTTTATCTAAACTATTGCATTGCTTGACTTTTGAGTATCAGCATGAAGATGATTAGGTAGAAACAAACAATATTTGAATATTATTTATATACTTTTATAGTGTTTATTAATTACTTCAATGGACCTTTAATTTTTAAATATGGTTTTCATGTGCTTTCATCAATCGTAGTTTGTTTCATTTTTACTTTTTGTAAAATAATTGTTTCTGCTTAAACTTGTGCTACTTAAAATCTTTTAGGTAGAAGTTTTTCATTTAATTATAATTTTTTTCAGCTTTATTATTTCAAATGAATTTCTATTAATTTGTAATATACAATGTTAAATACTTTTTCATTGCAGTGAATTCTGAGAGAGAACCAATTAAATATTTAGCTGAACTTTAGCTTTGGTTGATATTAACAGAAAATGTGATGTGCTTTTGTAATTTAAATTCGTTTTTTATGTTTCTATTTTATTCTATTAACATTCAAGCTTAATATTTGTCAAATCCTTGCAGGCCTAACATTTGTATGTTTTTTTTGGAACATAAAATTTACCAACATTTCAGTTAGTGCGATGCAATAACAGATGCATATGGAGAACGACCAGATGTCCTTCCGAATATAAAAATAACCATAACAACCCATGACTTGAGTATCAAGCTTAGAGAATCATAAAAGTTTATGCAGTAACAGAGAGGAGGTTTTCTAAATTGCACATAAGAAGAACCAATTATATTAGAGAAAAATGATGTAATGAATCATGTCATCTTTCCCATGCTCCTGTGCTATATAAAGTGTTGTATTATTTTCATTGAGAGGATTCTCTGTGATCGGAATGAGGTTCTTCCAGCCGTGATTAAAGCATTTTCATAGGCATTGTCTGGAGTCTGACTGTTTCTGCTGCGCAGCAGGTGTGGTGGAACATTACAGATCTTAGTCCCAAGAGATCATGCTCATGGGGGAGGGGGGGGGGGGGGGGGTTGGGTGTGAGACATTGTCCGACTCAGAGTGAGACTCTCTTTGGAGTCGGGTAGCTGTAATTCTTAATGAAATGGTCTTAGGCCTGGTTCCCCAGTATGGTCAAGCTATTTTGAATAGTGGTCTGAAAAGTCACCAGAAGATCATTTTTACATGTGTAGATCAGAAGATCATTTTTACAGGTTACATGTGTGTTCTCTGTTGTCCTTGGGACATTGTGTGTATATATTTGTTGAGACAGATTTTTCCAAGATCTTAATCCTTATTGAAATGACAATTAAAACTAGTCCAGCCTAGAAAGAGTGATGATTGGTGTTTTTGCTGCTAATTTCCAATAAAGATTACAGAATCTTTTAATTGTATTCCTAATGTGAAAGCACCACCACCAACCAGGCCTTTAGCACACATCTGTTCCTCATCACTTTTCAATTATCCCCGTGAAAGTGACCCAGTCCCATAGCTGCCACCCCATCACATTCTCAGTTTGTGCTATTTGAATGAAAAGCCAACTTATACTACTTCCTACTGATGTTTTTATATAGACCCATGTCATCTAGAAATCTGTTGAATCAGAGGTGAAATCTCTTGTATGTCTCAATTGTTTTCCATCAAAATCAGTGAGATTAAATGGAGAGCGAATGCTTATCTCAGATGTTTCTCTTCATGTGTTTCCAGAGCAGGCATATTCCAATGGCTTGGTTGCAACCAGACTGTGAGACTTAATCGCAACAGCTGCATCATTGTCCAGTTTCTAAATGAAGTGAGCTTCAAAACAACTCAAATAGGAAAAACTGCAGGCTGGAGCCCATTACTCTGACCTGCAGCTACCTCTGTCACAAACAACGGTGCAGTTCATGACGTGTGGATGGGCAATAATGTAGCAGAGGGCTGTACGAATGGGATGAGTTGAGTGTTACAGAGCAGCTATGACTCATGTGATTGTGTAAATACCGACGTTCTCCTGAGTTCTTGCAATGCTACAAGAAATAAACACACACTGTGTATGTGTATTTATGCAGTCATGAAACACAAGGAAAGGAAGTGCACAAGGAAACACCAGGAAAATAAAGAAATGCATATTCAATAAATCATATGTACTTCAGACATAAATGCACAGAGCATGCATCTTACATTCCGTCTTGGCAATACAAACAGTATTCTGTCCGAGTTAGATCGACATCTTTTAGATGTTGCAATTTTTTAGTTTTTGTTATGAATTCAATGAGGACTTGATGACATTAGAAAATGTTCATTTGTGAATGACCCCTTAGTGTAGTATAGTACGAAAAATGTAAGTGTCAAAATTAATTTAAAACAAATATGTATTTTTGGTGGATAAAACAAACAGAGGTGACAGAAGCTTATGGGGTGAAACAGGATGTGACCTCATGGTCTTTGAAGCCCTGCCATTGCTCCTGTGAAGAGAGGGCTGTTGAGTGAGACAGACCTGATGGCCGATTGTACACATGGTTCTCTGTTCCTCACACAAAATCATTTTGTGGTGAAGAAAATATGGCAGAAAGCACTTTCACTGAATAGATTACTTAAAGCTTGGCTTGAAAATGTCAAGCAAATGTTACATTTGTAGTCAATTCAAGCATGAAGGAATACTCCTGTTTATGTGTCCTGATTCCAAACTATGAGAACTTTATTAAATAAATTTACGGATTAAGTAAAGAAGTTCAATAAAATCTAGTTTTCAGATGTGAAGGTAAAGTTATACATTAAAACTGAGATCACAAAACAAAAGAATGACCCCATGCATTATTATCAGAAAAGTTTCTGCATGTATGGCAGGAATATCTGAACTGATCATTAGCATGTTTTAAACATTATTTTAGATTTTTAAACTGTGGCAGGAAAAGAACCCTGCCTTTGTCTGCTTAGAGTTAACTAAAATTTGCAGAACTGCTGAACTAACAAAGTCCAGCAAAATAAATACAATAAATTGGCCTCTTTTTAGTCAAACTGAACTGAACAAAGACACCGCTGTGTTGCATGAAAATCTGTCCTTCCAATTGACTACTGTAAATTCCTGGTATGAAGGTTTTCCCAAAAGCAGTTTTTGGTGAAGTATTTTTGGCATCGCATAGCTCTGCTGTGTCATTAAAAAACCTCTGTGTCTGTAGTTAGATCTTTAGATTGTAGAGCAGCTTGGCTTGGGTGCGGTGGTTCTGTTCTGTGACCGTCGGTCCAGAAACATGACATTTCAGCCTAAGATTACAGTTCTCATGTAGCCTGTGCCAACGGGCTGAGAAACACACTTTAAATCCTTAAACTGTGCAGTCTGCACAAATGTCATGAATGCTGTGGCTCTAGTGTGAAACATTATGGTACTGAATTTTATATATTAATGCCATCCAAATTATCTTTCAATTACTAAATTATCTTTTCTATCAAAAAAAAATTGCAAGTTGTAACAATAATTCACAATAGTAAGTATGCGGTTATGAACTTATTATGCACGGGTAATGTCTAAGAAAAACAAAATTCTCAGTGTGTCCTTGTCTAAACAGATGATATTTTGAAATAAGAAACTGTGAAATGTTAGTTCATCAGGAAGGAATGGCTATGCACTAGACATTAATCTAGTCCAGCTGCTGTGAAGGTCGACAGCTCTGGCTATGCTCCTGCTCTGCCCTTGCTGACCCATGTTGTCCAGGTCTTGTGGTCAGGTCTGTCCCCCTGCAGGCCTAATCACGCATTGATTTGAGATTTCTGAGCTATGGCAGTAGCCTACATGAAACAAACATTTCCACATGTTGCCTCATGTAATTGTGCATTGCACACATTGCCTCATATCACGATGACCATTACGTGGGCAAGGCTGTGAACTTCGCATTTGTATTGCATCCAAGCCACCTTCTTAGAAAGGTGAACTTGAATTTGTACAGTTTATCATGGTTTCATCATGTCATGTGATATCTTGAAAGTTAATTGCATTTCAGGCTGTGTATTATTGCTAGAGAGGAAGAAAAATAACATGCACTGTAGCTTTGCATGTTATTTTTTATTTTTTACAAAACAATGAAATAATGTCAATTGGTGTTTATATCAACTAAACCAATGTCATGATACTTGTCTGCTTTTAAAACAGGTGGTGTGTTTTTAAAAACATAAGATGTCCAATGTCCAGTCACACTTTGCTAACATGCTGTAATTGTAATAGTATTAAAAAAAATCAAGGCTGACATGAACAGTTCTGTGAGAGATCATCATAAAGTGCTGTATAACACAGCATTGCTTCAATACACACATACCAGAGGACTTCTGTTTGTATGAGCACAAGATGGCCGTCTTCATTTCTCATCCTGAGCAAATAATTTCCTTGGTCTTCCTTCTCTTCTGTGAAACAAGATAATCTCTACTTATTTTGTGTGCAATTAATATTGCTCATTAAGCATATAATTAAGTTAATTAAAAATAAGATTCAGACCAGAGCATTTGATGAGTAAATGTTGATTCAAAAATATTTTAAACAAATGTACCTGGGAAGAGCTGATCATGGCTAGATTCACTGAGACTCAGTAATAGCTCTTTTAGTTTTTAGGAAGGTTTATGAGGGTTGGCTCTTAAAAGAGCTGTTGAGCTCAATATTGTAGACCTGAAAAAGAAGAACAGCATTATCTGCAAACAATCCTGTAAGACAGAAAGGAAGGAAATATTATTAATTACGTGCAACTTGTACATTACACTGGGTTTTGTTTAGACCATAAAAGCATTCTCTGTAAAGATGCTGTATAATTAAATGTTAAATGCATGCATTATTAAAAGCAAGTAATTAATAGCAAGCTATAGTCATATGAATTATTTTGTGTCAGATGAGACAGTCCTGGGGCTTGTACAATATCATACAAGTGTTAAACTGAATTATTAAGACTGTGATGTGCGACTGTGTTTAGGGTTCATTTTTAAGATTTTGACCCTGTCCAGATACCCACACTTGCAGTCTTGGCCACTTGAGAGTGTGTGTACGTGTACGTGACAGTGTGTGCACAAGACTGTCCCTGGTCTTAATACTGCCAAAGCGCAGCGTCCTTAACACACACTAAACCTCTCCAATACTGCTCCGGAGCACTATACAACGCTTAGTGTATCCCATCATACATCATGTTTTGGTATAAATCGTCAGAATTTTTGCCGAGATCTCACAAGAGGTCACGGAAAGCTGTCCAATGTACAGTATGTGAAATATTGATAATTGGATATTAAAAATCTCTGTAAACACATAAGTGTGTCCCATAAGGCAGTGGCTCCCAATCCGGTCCTGGAGAACCCCAACACTGCACATTTAAGACGTCTCCCTGATCAAACACACCTGATTCAGCTCATCAGTGAAGTCTCCAAGACCTCAAAAGTGTGTTTGTCAGATAAGAGAGACACCAAAACCGTGCAGTGTTGGGGTTGTCCAGGACCAGGATTGGGAAACACAGTCATCAGGTCATGAAAAGTTTGACACACACTTATGGTCATCATGCTCACTAGAACACCAGGCCAAATACAGGAAAGACGTCAAATAAGTAATCAAGTGGCTATAAGTAATAAAAGGCTCAAACTATCACAGACTTACTGCTGCAAATGTCTGCCTCCGCAGCTTTCTGTCTTCTCCATTTCTGAAGGAATCCCTCTCCAGAAACACCACTGGGCTGACTGCCTTTACGTCTTTTCAGCTAAAAATAAAATAAAAAAGGGGAGAGAAAATAAAATTGAATTATATATAGAATGTAAATAATGATATGTCAGCAAAATATTTAGATATAAACTGATATGAATGAACTGCAAGATGGAAAAATTTTTTTTTTTTTTATTTATTTATTTTTAATTTGTTTTATTTTTTTGGATTTACATTAAAAGGTATTAAAAGCATGGTACAGAACATATGATTACTGTGGTATCTGTCATATAAAAGCACATAAAAACACTAACATTACAGTGATACAAACATAGCTGGTTCGGTGATTATTGTATTGATTATTAATATACCATAGTAAAACTACAGTTACTGTGGTAAAAACATGGTATGTCCCATTTACTGTGATTTAACTTCACATTTGATTTATTACTATTGTAAGTGTCGTGATTACCATGATTTTACTACAAATACAACTTACATCATTGAACCTGAAATTAATATAAAACGGATCGAAGGTCTATGGCACGTCACGTGACCGATAGAGTTTAATCACACTAATTAGCAGCTGTGTTCATTTATTTAAACGCAATGAAACTCAAAGACAGCCGCGGATGACCGATATAATACAGCGATTAAACATATGGCGCTAATCTGATTAATAAAGAAGACAGAATACATTTTATAAGGCATTAAAAGAGCCTATTTACGATTACTCACCCAACCTGTGCCACTTGTAAACTGGTGGCAAGTATCGCGATGTGTGCTGAATGAGATTTCTTGAACGTGATTTCAAAGCGATAAACATCTCATGTCCTCGCGTCGCTATTCTGACACTAAAAGTTTCCCACTGAAAGCAATGAAGGTATAGTGCGTCGAAATTGCGACGCCGAGAGGCACATTTGGCGTCATGAAAGTGACGCTAGGGGCGCTTGACCATGCTTCGTTTCTTGACGCCTTTGGAGGGAGAATGGGTTGTTCACCATCTGGTATTTTATAAACAAATATTTTAGCGAATCGCTTGAAATGTTTGTATTTACTTCGCCGCAGCAGCAGCAGCAACAACAATAATAATAACAAAAACAATACGCTGTGCTGCATAAAATGTCGTAGGCGGCTACTGGAATTTCTTTGGTAACTTTTGAGCTATGACCGATTCAATGAATGAAACAGAAACGAACCGATTCGCTAAAACGAATCTGACTAGCGTTAGAGAGCGAGAGAAATAGGGTTGATTCAAAAACGAATAATTTTGTCCAAAATATTCTTATAATAAATTGCTTGAATTGGTTTTATTTATTTAACCACTGTCTGTAACCACCATAAACAACACAAACAATAATTACACGCCGCGAGGGAACCGCTATAATAACTTTTGAGCGATGACCGAATCTATGGATCCGTTCATTGAACGAACCGATTCGCTAAAATTAACCGGACTTTTCAGCGCTTAGATAGAGAGTGAGAGAGAGAGAGAGAGAGAGAGAGATAAACGTTCTCTAATCGGTGACTGAGGGGAGGCGGGCCAAGAAAGCTCAGTGTAATGCGATAGCTGCGCCGCTTAGAAATGCTATCACACACAAACTGACTCACTCATTCACTCGCGCTCTCCGGTACATCCACACGCGCTGCCACAGATCAGCCCGAGCACAGCAGTGCGCTTCAACACGCTTCTGTGCGCAACGCCAATTCCACTCATGTCCGGCAGTTTGGACAAAACTTGGTGCCTCCCGAGTATTACTGAATGACTTACTAGAGTAAGAAGATAGCAGAACATTTAAACTCGGTGGGCAGCGTGTTTTAAGCGGACGGTTAAGGGAGAGAGCCCTGCGGAAACCTATCAAACCATCGAAGACCGATAAGGCAATGGGGCGCAATAACGCACGCAAATCCGTGACGGCGTTATAACGGAATACAGTTGAAGACCTCTAATTTAGTCTTATTTGGGGAAAAACAGCCTGTTTCATGACAAAGTATGACTTCATGAATACATGAAAAAGATCATGTCAGGCACAGTTTGTATTTGCTGTGCGCAATTGGCTCAACAGAACTGCATTTAAATATGAAATTCTGAGCACTACAAAGACAAAAGGCTTATTTTTTCTTTTTTTCTTTTCTCAGTCTGTGTTTACGCGGTTTGTTCTTTGAATAAGATCACTAGTTGAACACGGTTCACTTCTTCAGGACAGCGCATTTTTGAAAAGATGGATTTCTGGATATTTCACCATGGGATTGCATTTATTTTTTGCTTCGTTCTGAGAGTCAGCGCAAAAGAACGTAAGTTTGTCTGTTTTTCCTCTTTAACTTTCATAACGGTGCGGTATATGTGTCTAAATTCCCATCTAGTGAGGCTATCCGCAAATGGCAAACAGATTTCTCTCCTGGCGAGGCGACGTGTGTTTCTGCTGTCCACGCAAACCATGCTGAGAAAAGAAGAGCTCCTGGTTTTATTTAATTGAGAAAAAGAACAGATTTATATTTATTAAGGTGCAGCCACACAAATAAATGGGAAGCACTTTCTTTGAGCATTGTTGGTGTTTGCTGAGACATCTTTTTAGATAATTTCTGGACAACTTTTCCAGGACAACCTGGGCTGTATGTAGTAGGCTAATAATAAAAATGAACAAACTTTCACAAAAACGTTCCGATTACAACCACAGGCTTTATGAGCCTGATGTCAAGGAAAAGTTCTTTCAAAAAATCATAATGTAGATGTAAATACCCATAATGTAAACATCAATAACCTTTTCTATAAAAAAACATGTAGACACAGCAAATGGGTCTTTATGTGAATAACACAGAGAACCATTTTTAAGAAAGAACAGCAAAAGTCCGAACGTGGAATCAAGCCTGCAACCTTCCCAGAAAATACCATGACATCGCGTTACAAGAACATGATTTGGCGGTCTAAACTACAAAAATCATCTGAATTAACCGTTAGCCTGTGAAGTTTCTTGTGCTTTTTTGATATCATGAATGATATGGTAGCTATAGGAAAAAGATATATAGACTATAGTAGCCTATAGTATGCAAATGAACTATTATGCATGTATGATATTTGTTATATTCCGAGTTAGTCTTCTTTAAAATATCTACAGTCGTGGCCAAAAGTTTTGAGAATTACATAAATATTGGAAATTGGAAAAGTTGCTGCTTAAGTTTTTATAATAGCAATTTGCATATACTCCAGAATGTTATGAAGAGTGATCAGATGAATTGCATAGTCCTTCTTTGCCATGAAAATTAACTCAATCCCAAAAAAAACCTTTCCACTGCATTTCATTGCTGTCATTAAAGGACCTGCTGAGATCATTTCAGTAATCGTCTTGTTAACTCAGGTGAGAATGTTGACGAGCACAAGGCTGGAGATCATTATGTCAGGCTGATTGGGTTAGAATGGCAGACTTGACATGTTAAAAGGAGGGTGATGCTTGAAATCATTGTTCTTCCATTGTTAACCATGGTGACCTGCAAAGAAACGCGTGCAGCCATCATTGCGTTGCATAAAAATGGCTTCACAGGCAAGGATATTGTGGCTACTAAGATTGCACCTAAATCAACAATTTATAGGATCATCAAGAACTTCAAGGAAAGAGGTTCAATTCTTGTAAAGAAGGCTTCAGGGCGTCCAAGAAAGTCCAGCAAGTGCCAGGATCGTCTCCTAAAGAGGATTCAGCTGCGGGATCGGAGTGCCACCAGTGCAGAGCTTGCTCCGGAATGGCAGCAGGCAGGTGTGAGCGCATCTGCACGCACAGTGAGGCCAAGACTTTTGGAAGATGGCCTGGTGTCAAGAAGGACAGCAAAGAAGCCACTTCTCTCCAAAAAAAACATCAGGGACAGATTGATCTTCTGCAGAAAGTATAGTGAATGGACTGCTGAGGACTGGGGCAAAGTCATATTCTCCGATGAAGCCCCTTTCCGATTGTTTGGGGCATCTGGAAAAAGGCTTGTCCGGAGAAGAAAAGGTGAGCGCTACCATCAGTCCTGTGTCATGCCAACATTAAAGCATCCTGACACCATTCATATGTTGGGTTGCTTCTCATCCAAGGGAGTGGGCTCACTCACAATTCTGCCCAAAAACACAGCCATGAATAAAGAATGGTACCAAAACACCCTCCAACAGCAACTTCTTCCAACAATCCAACAACAGTTTGGTGAAGAACAATGCATTTTCCAGCACGATGGAGCACCATGCCATAAGGCAAAAGTGATAACTAAGTGGCTCGGGGACCAGAATGTTGAAATTTTGGGTCCTTGGCCTGGAAACTCCCCAGATCTTAATCCCATTGAGAGCTTGTGGTCAATCCTCAAGAGGCGGGTGGACAAACAAAAACCCACTAATTCTGACAAACTCCAAGAAGTGATTATGAAAGAATGGGTTGCTATCAGTCAGGATTTGGCCAAGAAGTCGATTGAGAGCATGCCCAGTCGAATTGCAGAGGTTCTGAAAAAGAAGGGCCAACACAGCAAATACTGACTCTTTGCATAAATGTCATGTAATTGTCGATAAAAGCCTTTGAAACGTATGAAGTGCTTGTAATTATATTTCAGTACATCACAGAAAAAACTGAAACAAAGATCTAAAAGCAGTTTAGCAGCAAACTTTTTGAAAACTAATATTTATTTAATTCTCAAAACTTTTGGCCACGACTGTACAATAGGTTTACACGAGAAGAACGTCGGCGGATGAAATTTATTGACAGCCAGGCATTTCTCTAAAAAACCGACCAAGGAGTCTTTATATGGTCCCCCACCATTTAATAGTAAACAATCGTTGACCGCGTTTTGAAACGTGCTTGTTCTCAGTCATTGTTGGTCTTTCACGGAAAAACGGAGTCACGGCACGAGCGGACTCAAGAGCGCATGACTTTCAGCCCGCCTCTTCACGCGCACAAAACTCGTAGGTATATGGCGTTTTGGTTAATTGCTACGTGTTTCGTCTACTTTTTTCCGTAATAGAAAAACAGTGCTTCATTAGAAGCTGTCAAATAATCAGAAGTGATAAGGCAGTAACAACAATGCCGTTCAAGTTTTCACGGGAGATTGTTTTCACAGATATCGTCCACACTGCATCGTTAATTTGAATGTGAACAGCTATTAAGGGAAAGCATTTGTGTAATTAGTCTTTTGACTCAAAACCTCATAATTACGGAGTTATTGTTATAATGTACATCTTAATGGTGTTGTTTTGTGCAATTTATAGCCATATCTATGACCTAGTCCTCTCCAAAAAAATATATTTTTATTTACAGTGCAGCAGCACCTGCAGTTTTAGGCCAACAGGTTGAGAAAAAAATGATGAAGCAGCTACAATTAGTGGTGAAAGGTCTTCAAATAATGGAAAGTTACAGCTGCGAATGAATGAACCCTACTCACTTATGGATGACATTTTGGCTTGACTTAGGCTCTCTGCCATTGTTACATTATTGCTCTTGACAAAAAGGCTACAAACTTTCTTCCCTGGAGCAGCTGGCTTACGGGTGTGGTGGCATTGCAAATTATATTTCTGCAAATAGATAACCACTTTAAAATGGCTAAACTGAAGCAGCTTTAGAAATATGGCTCAACAGTTTGAAGTGCAGAGTTCAGCAGATTAATGGACATTTTACATTGCTGTTTATTTTCTGTGATCATTAGCAATGCCTGCAGTTACTGTTTGACAATTGTTTTCGCATTTACTGGTGGGGTAATTTATGTAAAAAAGTTTTGATTTGTGAGCCCATATCTTGTTGCAGACGATTATGCATTATTTTTAGGTTGGGTGTTTAAAAACCCATTTGGACCGCAACCTGAAACTGCACACATGCAGTACTCTCAAAGGTACTTCTGTAACGCCCCTTTCCCCAGAGCGGCATCTACTGCAACAAGCGCAACACAATGAGCTGAATTATGGACAACAAAGACACAGCATCTCTTGTGTGAGATCCATGCCTTTAGGGGCCCTTCTCAGTTTTTTTTGTTTTGTCCTGGCCAAAAAGTAACATGTTGACCCACATAAAATGATATCAGGCTGTCCAGACGGTCTTTTATTCACAAAAACACTATTTTCACCTGCCTCCTACTCAAACCTCTTATTCACATCTTGTCAAACACTGCCCTCAAATCAAATCTGGAACCTTCTCAGCGAGTCCTTGCAGGGTGTTTTCACCTGTTTGAAAATGTTTAAGATCAATGCATTGATGCATTTTAACATGTTTGCAATTATGTTATTTCTGTGTATTTTATGTTTAAGGAACCTGCAACTTATTTAGAGGCAGAAATCTATTATATTTAACCTTTGTTGTGGGGAAAAAAGTGACAGAATGCACATTAAACTGCATTTTTACTCTTTTTGAGTGGTTTTGGTCACTGTTGGGAACGTTACTTTCAAAAAGTAATTAGTCATAGTTACTCACTACTTGTTCCAAAAAGTAACTGAGTTAGTAACTGAATTACTCTATAATAAAAGTAACTCGTTACCAGGGAAAGTAACTATTTGAGTTACTGTAAAAAAAAAAAAAAAGTTGCTATAGCAGTTTTTTTAGCAGTTTTCACAAGTCAGTTGAAATGAGTAGAACAGACAGGTGTTCGTACATAACTTTCGAGATTTATTACACGTCAACAGACAGCAAGAGTTTTATCCTGCACACTTTGTAAGAAAAGTGTTTTTGGCCACTAGCTTTGTAGATGCGTGTGTCACACATTACATGTACACATTACATGCACGTTCTTGCCTTTGACTACAATGAATTTGAAGTAGTCCTTATATCTCCACCTTGAAAATGCCTTTTCAAAAAACTTTTCATCGGATTGCTCCTGACTCGCCATTTCTGCTGCTGCTGCGAATCTCTGTGTAGCTGTTGCGTGTGTGTGACTGTGTGTGTTTGGCGCCGCTGGCGCGTGTGTGTAAAAACACTGGCTCTGATTGGCTACCATGAAACACATTACTCTGCCTTAGCCAATCATAATTGCTTATCTCGTTATTAACCCACCTGCTCACTCGCTGTGTGAGCCAGGGGTGCGTTCAGATTGCATATTAAATCAATGCATAGTAACGCACCGCATTTAACGTTCAGTATTGTATTGGTAATTAGTTAGATTACCCCGTTACTGAAAAAATATCGTCGTTACCTAACGCCGTTTTTTTAAACGCCGTTTTGGTACATGCAAAACAAACTGCCATTAATGATAGGGTGTAATGCGTGGTTGCCAAGGTTTCAGGGGTGTTCTGGTTGGTTTATAGTGTTGCTGTGCTTCTTCTAGGATGTTTTTGATGGTTAATAACCCACCTTCAAGTCCTTTGTGATATTCTGGTCCTTCTATGGGATGTTTTAGTCCATTTTATCGCCCGCCAGGTATAAATCCCAAATCTGATTGCTTAGAAAAATAATAGATTTCATCTTCAAGCTGCACAGTTTAAGGTATCGTTCATGTCTGTTGTACAAACAGTGCAAGTTTAGCCAAAGTTGGCTCAAATCACTAGTGTGAACATTAGTGATTGTGATGTTCATTTATGCTGGCAGCTTTCCTTTACTGTACCTTTAGGAGAGCTTTTTGTGTGTCCACTGTTTAGCTTGACACACCTGATTAAAGGATAAAGAGACGTGTATAAATACTTTATGTGAACAAACAAAGCACTTAGTTCTCCCTAGGATTCCTTCAAATAGACAAAAAGACACACATACACACATCTTCTTTTCATCTACAACACCAGAGTGGGTTGTGTATGCCCTTTAATCCTATTTTTGTGGGTTTCGTGAATTGGAGAAGTACTAATCTATGCAGCAGCTTCGAAAAGAAGGTCAGAAATTTGCATTTGGGGCCAGGAAACCACGACCAGATCATTCCCTGCAGAGGCAGTGGTTTCTGAGAACTCCCTGGATTGATGGAATTGAGGAGGAATTAAAAATATAGCATAAATAATTGAAGCAGCCCCTTCTTTTATTTTAAGTTTTTAGTGGAGCATGAGTGTTGGTGTGAAAGAAGACAGACAACGTGACACATTGATGTTTGTGAATTAGGGCACAGCAGAAGTTTCGGTGTGCGACAACTGTTAAATTCATGATGCACGATCAGATTGGGAATTGGTGAATGAAGTGCAATATAAAATCTCTAAAATCTGATTAGCTGAACTGTTTAGAAGTCTATGTGAAATAGCTGATGCATGGACACATTTGACTGTAAAGTATTTGAATTCAATGTTAATTTGGCAATCATCAGTTCATTGTTTCTTGGAAACAGCCCAGTTGGTTGAATTAACTATTGTTTAATGGGAGTATTATTAAGTAATTGTATTCTTTACATATTATTGATGTTTATACCAGTTAGTTCTGGTCCATTTGCTCATCTTGGTTTATTGTTCATAATGCTTTAACAGTGTTGTTTGTGAAGCTTAGTAGTAGAGCTTTGCAAAAAATCGAATGCGATTTTCATGCGCATCTCATCAGTAAAGATGCTACTGTGATTAGAAGTATATCTCCAGCACGTGCGTTCAGATCAGGGTTGCCAGGTTTTCACAACAAATCCTGCCCAGTTGCTTCTTAAAACTAGTCCAAAACTAGCCCAATTGCGTTTCCAGGAGGTTCCCCGATAAAAATTGCTTCCCGGGGTTAAAATATACATTTTTTGGAAGGGTTGCCTTGGGAAAATTAGCATTTTAGGGGCTAAATATCACGTTATTTGTATTGCGTTGCTTCAAACCGCGGACATGAAAAACAATCGCAGACTTGGCAACACTGGTACAGGTGGAGCGGCAGTTACTACACAGAGCCGTAGTCTACCGACAACTAACACAAAATCGTTTTCAAAATCGACAATGAATCGCCTGCAATTTTAACATCGATTTTGTGTAGATTGTCAGTGAATTACGGCTCGGTGTAGTAAATGCCAACCAGTGTTGCCAAGTCTGTGGTTGTTTTTCATGTCCGCGGGTCAAAGGGACCCCAATACAAATAACGTGATATTTAGCACCTAAAATGCGAATTTTACCAAGGCGACCCTGCTAAAAAACTTATATTGTAACCCCGGGAAGCAATTTTTATCGGGGAACCTCCTGGAAGCGTGATTGGACTAGTTTTGAGATTCAACTGGGCAGGATTTGTTGTGAAAACCTGGCAACCCTGATCCGAAGATATACTTCTAATTACAGGAGCGTATTTACTGATGAGATGTCCATGAAAATCGCATTCGATTTTTTGCACAGCCCTACTTAGTAGTTCTTCTTAAGAATATAAAAGGTTTAGAGCAATGTAGAGGACATAGAACCTGTTGCAAAAAGTGAAATCAAGTGAAATGTAATGTTCGTTTCAGCTATGAAAATTTCAAAAATTCAAAGTTTTTTAAAAGGATAGTCACACAAAAAAGAACATTCTGTTATTATTTACTGACCCTCATGTCTTTATATAGGCTATATGGAGAAAGAAGACCATAAAATATCATGAAAGTGGTCAGTATGACTTATGTGCTATATTTCATGTCTTATAAAGCCCTGTGAAAGCTTTGTGAGAGGAATAAAATGAAATTCAATATGTATTGGACTCTTTTGGTGAGTGCTTAGATGGTAGTGAGATTCATGAGAAAGAGAATGTGAAAGGGTGAGCGAGAAAGCTTTGGCAAGGATGAATGGATCAGTGCTGATTTCCTCACTGTGGGTGACAGCACTTTTTAATTAAGGTGCAAATGGAAGGATGGAGAGAGAAACAGAGAAAAAGAACGGATGAGAGAGATGGAGATATATCATGGCCTCTCTACATGGATGCAACTTATCGCCACGGTGACAGCTCAGCACAGCGATAATTCCATTAATAGAAATTAATACCAGCAGAGAGGAACACAAAACATCTGGATGCAGACTCAACACATACGCACACAGAGTGATTTGTGTGTATTTAGAGAGCTGTACATTTTAGATCCCTTGTTGTTGTTTTTTGGCATTTTAGTCTTCAACTAGAACCTCATTTGATTAGACTAAAAACTGAAAATTATTATTATTATTTCTTGTCCTTTAATATTGTTCTAAACATATTTGACTTTCAGATTGAAATATGAGTCATTGTTTACTTGGTAATCTCCAGTGATCTCTAACGACTGCAACCGGGTGTTTGAGTCGACCTGAGAAGTGAACCGGTCAGATCTGTCAACGATTTTTTTTTTTATTAGCTTTGTTAACTGGATCAAAAGAATGATTTGTTTGCATGCATCATGGCTACTGCTCTCATGAACATACCAAGACGAGGCAGGGATGTCAAGTTTAAACTGGTGATGTGCAGTTATGAACACATTATTCAGTCAGGTATCAGATCTTTTAAATCGATCAATGCTTCGTTCACAAACTGGTTTAAATTTGAATCGTTTACACAGACTCACTGAACCAATGATCCAGTCAGAGTGGTTAACAGCTTAATGACTTTCAGCCTGTTCCTCACAAAAAAAGCTGGTGCACATACGGACCATGTTGCTTTTATAAAGATTTTTGGCCATGTTTGTCTTCACTCCTATTTCAACATCTGCTTTTGTGAAAAAAGAAGTGGATTTGTGGATATTATGGTGAGTTAATTTTTTATTTAGAAATGAACAAGACATTTAAAGTTACACAAACCTTATTTTTATTTGTTCATTCCAACAGCCAGGTCTGAATCTCTTCTTGAGGCTGTCTGTAGCCCCACTGCCGTTCTGTCTCTCTACATGAAAGGACAGATCTGTCTAAAAAGTGCAGAGAACGCGAAATCCCCCCTCATGGATTTATCCTCAAGACCCTCTCCCCTGAAAACCCACAACAGAGCGATAGACACAGCCAGAGAATACGTGCAGACAGAATGAAAATGCTAGAATGATTGCTATCTGTCTGTCCTTTTGTGTTCCTGTAATATATTGGGTAATAATACTGAGATGAGCTGAGGAATTCATGGAAGGAGGGCTGCAAGGGAACTGTCAAGTCATCTTCAGTACAAAATAAGAGAAGAAAATAAGAAAATAAATTGAATCCTATTTTTAGGACCTTTTTTATTTATTATTTTATTTCCATTGTGACATTATTTTCATGGTAACTATAGTATAACGACAACTCCCAGAATAATAAGAGTGTTATTTAAATGGTTATTTAACACCATATTAGCATTGTACTTACTGACCTATATATATACCTGTGTGTGTTATGTCTGTGTGTGTGTGTGTGTGTGCTCTTGTTTTTGTGACATATCAGGACACAACTCTGTATAATGACATGGGTATGACACAGGTATTACAAGGAGAGGGTGACTTATGAGGACATAACCCATGTCCCCATTTTTCAAAATGCTTATAAATCATAAAGAATGAGTTTTTATTGAGAAAGTAAAAATGCACAAAGTTTCCTGTGAGGGTTAGGGTTGGTGTAGGGCGATAGAATATACAGTTTCTACAGTATAAAAACCATTACGCCTATGGGATGTCCCCACTTTTCATAAAAACTAACATGTGTGTGTGTGTGTGCGTATGTGCGTTAGTGTGTCTTGAGTGTTTTTGTTTGTGCACTTACATTTTACTAGCAAGATTTCCCCTTCAGAGAATGGAGCTGAAAAGTGCAGGATTCGGTTGTTGCCTTAAATGCCCACCTCATTTTAAGCGTACAGTACCTTTTAAAAAGACATAACAGCAGTGGAAATGTCAACATTCCTAGATATAAAAGGTTCTGGGGTTGTGCATTTGGAGTTTACGAGTCTCTTTGTGTCTCATTTTTACCGTGTCTCAATTAATTCTCTCCAGCTGCATCACTTTTTGCACATTTTTGTGTTGCTTTAATATTAGAGACTCCATCCACTCTCATCTGGGCTGTGAATATATAACTCATACAATGTTAGAAATGTGCCCACTGGTATAGATTCTTCTATATTCCAGGAGATTTTAGCAGATATGGGATCAGGGTGAAGTAGTCATAAACTTCTGTCTGAAACAGGAGGAATTTTCCGGCTGTGTTTATCTATGTATTAGCAGAAGCCAACGTCAGACCCAGAACTGTCAATCAAACCACCCTCTTTCCCTTTCCAGTGGGTGCTATGATGTTTCCTACTAAACATAAGCATGTTAGCTGGTTCCACTCACCTTTTGCGGTGGTGTACATTTTTATCATACAGAAAATGTAATCTTCAGGCTTGTCTTCTCATAAGGTTGATGGCAATAATCATGGGTAACCATGTTCTGAATGTCTTAGTAATTCATTTTACGCAGTACCCTTTTAATTAACTCTGTAACCTTTAAAAATGTATATGCTTCTATGCACAGGTCAAGCTTTATTTATTTTATCTTATTTATTTGCACAAAATGAACAGGACTGAAATTAATAGCTAAAATTAGTCACTTCTAAATGAAGTAGTGACGGTTAGCTTACTTGAGGAAGTCAAAGCTTATTTTCATATATCTTTTTAATACCTTTTTAAATGTTGATATTATCAAACAAGATGTAATTTTTTTTTTAGAGTTGAATGTATGTTTTACATGGGAATAGCTTATGAAATTATGACCAATTGAAACAGTATTTCCAATAGACGTGCTGAATATTATTTAATATATTTCTGTTTCTATTTCGAAGAGAGGAGCACACATGCCAAGAATAGCATCATCAATTCAAACTTAAATAGTGAAATAATTTAAAATTAATATAATTGTTATGTAAAAAAAAAAAAAAAAAAACATTTATACAAATAGAGAGTTAAATTGTCTATGAAGGTGATATGAAAATTTGCTGCATAGTAGGTATGACCCATCTGCTAAGTTGATGTTTGGCTGGTATGTGGTTAAAACCCCTCACTGTACGGTTGTCATGGTGAAAGACCAGAAAGTATTTCTGTCTCCTAATCTTAGCTTCTTATAATGAATAATAATGACCAGAGTGATATCCTCTATGTGTCAGGGTGGCATGAAAAAGGGCTGTTGTGCATATTAGCATGAATGCTAGCATGTGGAAGGACTGTTTGGTAAAGATAACAGAAACTATACTTTAGGTGAGGTGGTAGAAGAAAGGACCTCTCGAACCTCCAAAGAAGAGACTTGCATGTCACTTGCTGTCTCAGGATTGGCTATGGTAGAGTATTATATCTTGTACAAAGCATAAGAAATGTATTGAATGCTTCCAGACTTTTACAATAACATTGTGAGGAAGCTTAAAAGAACAGAAGGTAATTGAAAATGTGGTTGTAATGTCACAAAATTAAAGATTTATTTACTGTAGAAAAACAGTATCCACATAGCAATGACATTAGGGAGATATTATTTTAATTTTAAATCAGCATTCCCAACAATTTGTTGCCCAACCAACTTCTATAATGTGATGTATTTTCAAGTGGCCTCTGTGACATCATCCAGTATCATCAAAATGCACCAATTATTTGCAGGAACTTGTATTAATGATCACAATAGGGCTAATGTTGATTTAATGATGGTTTAAACTTCATAAAGAATGTTTTTTTTCCCTTGTGTGTTTTGACAACATGATAAGCATTCCTGGTAGCCTTGCAGTGCTTGCTGGGGGATTTGGTAGCACTTGTGATTTATGTATTTAATTTGCCTTGAGTTTACGCCACTCTGCTTGGTCAAATGAGCGTTAAGTATGTGTAAGGTACTTAATCTAATCAAAAACTCTACCTCACCTAACTTACTTTCTATTTGTCTTTCTCCCATTTGTTTTAGTTGAGACATGCGGAGGCCAGTTGGATGCCAGTAACGCTGGTTACATCACATCCCCAGGATACCCCCTTGAATACCCACCCCATCAGAGCTGCCAGTGGGTGATCAGCGCACCCGAACCCTCGCAGCGCATCGTGCTAAACTTCAATCCCCACTTTGAGCTGGAACGACTGGATTGCAGGTGAGAAGAAAGTCTGGGATAAAGGAAATTGGCTGGAAAAAAGGGGCAAAATTAAGCACTTGTCCTATGGAATGACGAACGATAAAGATGTGCGTGCAATTATCCAGTGGAGAATTTCCAGACCCTGCCCTGTGTGTGGAATTCTTGATGAGGCGAAAGTGGAAGATAATGGGAAAAGAGGATGTGAAAGAGGTAGACGTTGAATGGTCTTAATTTATTGGATGAGAGGGAAAAATGTGAGTCGGGGGAAGGGGAAAAGAGGATGTGTGAGAAAGAGCTATAGTGTGTGGTAATGAAGGTTTGAAAGAAAAAAGGTGACTTGGAGATGTGGAACTATGTGAAGAGAGGAATGACGTTTAGGGTGAAGTTAAGAGAGATATAATATAGTTTAAAGCGAGCCTAAAGGGCTTACGCAGGGATGCAGTGCAGCTGTCACTGGGAAAGGGGGCAGTCTAGAAGGCTTTTTGTAGAACTGTTTCCCCTCAGCTGTAAAATTAATTATATTCATCCATAGGCTCTCACTTTTCAGAGTCTGACTTACATTACAATGATCAGTAAATCAGTTCTACTAATGTCACTCTGTTTCTTTTACCTTATACTTAAGGGATATGCAACTCCAGTCCTGGAGGGTTTAATAATTATTCCTTGAGGGAATAATACTGAATAGTTTAGCTCAATCCCTAATCAAACTTCGGCCCTCCAGCACTGAAGTTGCTTATCCTTGTCACATATAGAGATATGAGAGTCATGGAGGGCTTTAGGTCAAATTCTAATAAAACACACAGCTAATCAAAATGTTCGAGTAGACTCATCCAGGAAAGTGTGTTGAGTAAGGTTGGAGTTAAACTTTACAGGACATTGGCCTTTCAGGAGCAGGATTAAATACCCTTGTCTTACAAGTTATTTGTTTAATAAATTTTATTGTTGGAAAAAAGATATTCTGTACGTTAAGGAATTGCAAAGTGAATTTAGGTTCTCTAAAGGGCCATTCACACTTTCAATAGGAGCAGTAACATCTTTAAATGAGCAAAGTTGAGTAATGCAATGTATTCCTCAAATGTATGGCAAATCTGTACATCTGGGCTTACATGGTTTACAGTAAAACTGTAGGTGTCCAGTCCTGCTCTTGGTGGCCCTCTGTAAGCAGGAATGGACACCGCTGGAGTAAAACAACCAGCTTATTTAGCCATTTCAGAATGGCCAGTTGGAAGACAGAGACTGTTGATGATATGACAACCAACAGTACAGCTACTTGACAGCCTTCAGCATTTTAATCGCTGTCAGGATGAATGCCCGTTAGACCTTAGTAGTTTGTACTGAGTAATGACAATGAACATATGTGCTAAGGGATATCTTTGTTACTTGCAAGTGTCTGAAACAAAACTCTTCTACATATTTCAAAGATTCAATGCCAAAAACGTACCAAACCTTGCCAAGTTAAGCATGTAGTTCTTTGGAAGTCTCATTGTAATGATCTGGTTTCCTGACAAACTGATATAAACCTCTGCTCCCTGCCAAAGCGGATATTGAGTAAAACTAGCCCATCAGATTAGAGCTTGGCAATTTTGGAAAGCTCTTGACTGTTTTTGTTTGCCAAAACAAATCTGAAACAATGTGCAAAAAAACTTGTCACAGCTTGTCACTGGGGCAATCAAATCTTAACCTGAGAACTTTGTACCTTATCTATTCCTAAAAGGTGAATATCAATGCATTAGAGTAATATCCTATAATATGTACACCTGAGGTACTACTATGAACCTTTTATGGGTAAATAAGGTACAAAGATGTCTGCCCCAGTGAAAAGCAGTTGTACCTCAAGATAAAATCCATCAGAGTCCATCTGAGGCTGATATTCAATATTAGTGTTGCTGTTTATATGCCCTCAGTTCAGTAGTGGGCTGAAATTGAGCTGTAAGAGTCTCTGTAGATGTGGTTTGTAAGATTATAATAGTACAAAACACATGCTGTCCATGTACCATGCTCATTCCTAAAGGAATAGTTAACCCACATATTTTAATCTGCTTACCCCCAGGGCATCCAGGTAGGTGACTTCGTTTCTTCAGTAGTACACAAACCAATATTTTTAATGTAAGTGGATGGGAATCTCAGCTAAAACATAAAATAAAACAACAACAACAACAACAAAAAACATACACAAACAAAACCAAATTAAACCCTGCGGCTCATGATGATACATTGATGTGTAAAGACACAAAATAATTTGTCTACGCAAGAAAATGAACAGTATTTATATAGTTTTTTTTCCTCTGAATCACGTATTGTCCGGACTGTTAGAACTCTCATTAGCACGTACTCTTGTTTGTATTCTCAAGGAAGCGGATGAGGAGGCTTCTACTTCTTCTTGCTTTATGGCAGATCACAGACTTATAAGTGCATTGCCACCACCATCTCTCAAGTGGACCATTGACACTCCTAATTGAGATTGTAGATGGAGTGTCAATGGTCCGCCATAAAGCAAGAAGAAGAAGAAGAAGTAGTCTCCTCACGTGCCTGCTTGAGAACTCGCACAGAGGATGCGCTCAGGAGAGTTCTAACAGTTTGGACATTGCGTGAATCAGCAGTAAAAAATAATATAAATACTGTTCAGTTTCTTGCACAGACACATCGTTTTGTGTCTTTACACATAAATATATCACCATGAGCCACAGGGCTTATTTATTATTAATTTTTTTTAGTTTTATTGTATGTTTCAGCCGTGATTCCCATCTACTTACATTATAGGATTGATAGACTGCAACGGATTGAGCTAAAAATCTTGTTTTGTGTTCTACTGAAGAAACAAGGTCACCTACTGTACATCTTGGATGCCCTGGGGGTAAGCAGAAAAACGTAAAATTTTCATTTTGGTGTGAACTATACCTTTAATCATTCTTACTCCGTCTCAGTCTGAATGAGTGGAAGAAAAGTGGGAAGAAATGTGTGAGGAAAAATTCTGAAGAGGTCTCAAATGCTTTATGGTACTGTTCTTCATAAACTGGCCTCTTTCTAATGGTCCACTTCAAGTGTTCACATTCTCCATCAGTTTTTTATATACAATGAGTCATCGTCAGCACATTAAAGCAAGGTATGATTGAAAGGCCCTGGCTCCGTCTTTTAGACAGCAAACACTTACACACACTAGCAACCACATTTAAATTCACCTTGTGCTTATGAGTGCTGGCTGGGAGTCTCTGTTACTTGGAGGATCTGCCTCGGTTTCGCTTATCTTGCACAATTTACTCTAGACAAGGTCAAAGCAGCTTCTTGTGCCCTTAACCATACTAACTGAAGTGCTTCTACAAAGCATCTTGTGGCTCACATGATGTTGTTAGGATACAGTAGGTGTGGTATCAATGACCGGGATTTTTTATCAGCAGGGAATGTTTATTCCAGAAGCAAAGCCAGATTTTTACCCGGCTTTTACCTGGAGGGCTGTGAGAAGATTGATCTGAGATGGATGCAATAAAAATGGCAAAATGAAATATCTGGCCATATCTTTAATGTGATAATGTTCTCCTTTGAGATGAAAGAAAGAAAAGGGGTGGTGAGGTGAGAAGAAATCACTCTTTTGCACTCTCAATCTATCTGTCTGTCCGTCCGTCCCTCTCTTCTATGAAGCAATTTTTTATTTTCAGTTAATTCCTTCAGGTGTCTACCAAGTTTGCCTCATTATCATTCTCCAAATAGACCCCATTATATTTTCTCGCCCTAACACATTACTCTATATGCAAACAGCAAGTTCTTTCTGAGTGCTAAACTTTGAGTTCACATAATGCATACAGAGAAAGAAGTAAATTGTTGTAGAATTGGATTTAAATGTTGTACTACAGTGGAAGGGCTTAAGTCGAAACCAGATCTGAATGAGAATTACCTCTCAGACATAAAATGTTGACAGAGAGACAGTTGTTTGGGCTGAGGAGGGAATCTAGAAGAATTACTGCAGGTAGCAATAAGACATATGTGTGCTATGAAGTCTGCATCACTCAATAAAGTCTGTGCTCTACTCAAGTGATAAAAGTTCTCGCGTTTTTTTTTGTTTTGTTAAATGTAATATTATGGCACATACAGTACATATATCACTTGTAATCCTTTGATTACTATGATTTTTAAGTGGCATGCTTGATTATATTATATTATATATGACACTTGATGTCAGAAGAAGAATTAATTACTAGAAGAATTACTGCAGGTAGCAATAAGACATATGTGTGCTATGAAGTCTGCATCACTCAATAAAGTCTGCGCTCTACTCAAGTGATAAAAGTTCTCGCGTTTACTATTCAGTGCTATCTGCAGATGTTGAGGTGCTAATCTATTGAGCAGCATCAACGTTTCTGAACTGCAAGCATGATATCACCCTATTTCCACTTTTCCTCTGAGACAAAGATCAATGTATGTCCTTTGCCCTAATGAAGAATCAAAGGACCCAGCACATTCAAAAGAGTGAGGTCATGTTCAAGAAGGGCACAGACCAGCGGACCAAAGGCCACAGGGGTCATGTGTACAAAATGAGCATCACATAAATAAAAAATTCCACAGTTACATTGAACAGTTATAATAATGGTTATTCTTAGATCAATAATAGCTCAACAAACCTTATGAATTATGTCCAGCTCCTACAGTCTGACCGGGTGATATTCAACACAGTTGGAGTCATAAAATGCCTAATGTACATAAACCTGTGACCGCATATCAGTTCAGTTCAAACTCAAGCTTAATTAGGAATGCAACTATATATTCATCAGCATTATTGGCAAGTACATACATTATTCCTTTTGTCTACTAACTGACCACAGTTAATCAATTAGTGGTCGATGATTATAAATGGTTGATGATTTCACATGCTTGATAATTATTCAAATAGGTCAATAATGTTTTTTAGGACACAGCGACACAGTGATGTTTTTAGGGCATTGGAAATATATCAGCAACCCCAGAGTGAATCAAGATATTGATAGCTCAAAAAAAAAAAAAAAAAAAATTCCAATCAGTCTGGTGTAGTATAAAGTGACACATTTGGGAATTCAAAGATTTAAAAAAGTATCTCTTTACCATGAGAAGCCAATTTTCCCAGAAAAAAGTTTGAATATCCTTGATGGAAAAAAAGGACCTAATGCATTCTGATGAGGCCTGAGGCTTTCAATGGCAACATAATGGGAATTGGGAAATGACACGTTTTAATGGGAACAAGCTGAATTTTGGAAGGCTAGAAAAAGCTGTTTTGTGTTGTTTATAAAAAAGCCTCGGGCTCCTGTGGTCTACCCCAGTCATCTGCAAATGTCAGCGCTGTATCGGACAGCAATGCTATTTGTTTCCTGACCGGATTGAATATGGCAACCCTCCCTACCCCTTGGGAACCCTCCCCGGCATCTATTTAATATTTCACAAGCACTTATAGCTTATTAGGCTGCCCCACCAGGGGCCGAGCGTGCGGCTTTCCATGCAGACTCTCAACATTATTTAATTTCAATTTTAGTGTCTTGGCCGACTGACGAGCCGTCCTGGAGCACATCCTGCGGCTGCTGGCCTAAAAGCATAGCAGAATTCAAATGAGCAGCCATTGTGTGATTTGATATTGAAAAGTCAATGTGATTGTGTGTCAGACTGAATTATATTCTGAAAAAGCCATTGAGATGAGTTTGAGAAAGCTACAGGACATCTTCATAGGATAATAAAGATATGTCACACAGCCTATCATAATAGTTGTTTGATTTCAGCTAAGTTTTGTTTCCAGGATTCAGCAAGGAAGCTACACTTTGGTCAGATGCGAAATGACTTGTCAAAAGAGTATTTCGTACGTCACAAGACGTATTTCTTTTTAAAACAGTAATCAATTCTTGCTTTCTCTGGGAATTAAACCAATTACGCTGGTAGCACTATGATGCTATACTGTTTGAGCTACAGACAATTTTCTACTTTCTATTGCTAGCCAGAAGCAGATGGTATGTTTTGTTTTTCTTTAGAGAAAATGTTATTGATGTTATTATAAAGTGATTAATTGATTGGTTTAGATGTTAAAAAAGTTTTTTTTTTTTTTTTTTGTTAAATGTAATATTATGGCACATACAGTACATATATCACTTGTAATCCTTTGATTACTATGATTTTTAAGTGGCATGCTTGATTATATTATATTATATATAACACTTGATGAAGTACTATAGCAGTATCATGGTTCATTGGTTCATTGATGGCATAAAATGGTAGTACTGTGGTACTTTAATATATGTACTACCCTGTCTTTAATTTCCTTATATAACCATTAGTAACTTGGTGCTATAAGGTGAATAGAAGAATACATTATTATAGCAGTGTCAATGCCTGAAATGCATGAAATTACATATATATTTATATGCATCCATTGTAATTTATGTGCATGTGAGCCTAATATAAGTTTCAACAGTGATGTCTAGCGAGCTAGAGGGTCTTATGATAAAAAAAAATAAAAAAACAAACACATGCTGCAGTGTTGTTTATTGTGTTGGTTTTAGGCAGTTCAGAGATTAATGGGGTCCAGGCTTATGTTACACCCAGTGTCACCGCAACACATCTCTTTTCATTTGAACACAGGCAAGAAACAAACACGATATATTACTATACTGTATATGCACAAGACAAACAAGGATAGTAGCATTCGTATCCCTGTGTATCTGTCTGTCTGTCTCGTTCTCCAGACAAACTGCTCTTTAGGGCGGCTAGTGACACCTTGGGGAACTGTGTAGACCTGAAAAAAAATGCTTGAAAAACAACGTAGGTGTGAAAAGCAATTAGCAGTGAAGATGCTGGAGGGTAGAGGAGACAGAAAGTGAGACTGGAGAGGAAGACATGTCTGAACAGGAGACAGGGACATGGGGCCTTTGCCCTCCTCGTGTCAAGCACATTTACAAACATTCCACTGTCTGGGGAGTTTTCCTCACTGCCTGTAGCACCTGAATAACCATTGAATTGTGCATAATTAGCATGCATAATCGCAGCTCTATTGCACCACAGTAAACAATTTGAGCTTTATGCCTATAAAACATTATATTACTGTGATAATGAGAAAAATCTTTTTGCATTTAGACACAAGTGCTGTGAAATTGATACAAACTTTTTTTTGTGAGGTAAATAAGTGATCCGGCTGTTGATCAATGGGCATCCTGGTTTGTTTCCACTCTCAAGCGCAGCTCGAAATGCACCAGAGCCATGTGGAGGCGTCTAGAGACGCTCAATATCCATATTTGACACACTCACTTGTCACTGCTAATCCAGGAGCCAAGAGCTCCTACAAAATCAATCACAACCTAATTACACTTGCACACAGTTTACAAGCCTTCATCCCAGCTTTTCTAGCGTTTGAGGTAAGATGGACACAAAAAGAAAACGAGTGAGAGTTTGTGCATGGGTGTGGTTTTACCTACAGTACAGTTCATATAGTAGCTATACTTTGGGAATAAAATTGTCCTTAAAAGTATATTGCATATTCACGATATATTTAAAACATTGTGAATACAGTGATGATTTTTATGAAGTTAGTGTCATTAATTGGTGTCTAATTTTATGACCCCCCCCCCCCTTTTTCCCCTTTAACTAATGTCTGTGATTGGAACTTCAGTAGCAAATGTTAAATTATCAGTTCAGTTTCAATGAATTCATGATTGATTTAAAACTCTGATTTGTTACTAATTATATATATATTAAAATAATTTAGTAAAAATACAGTACGTGTTGATTTTATTGCTGTTTATATTTTACTATATATTGGTGTATAATAGTAAAATATTCTTGCTTGTGTTAATTTAGTGAAAAACAATGTGTAAAACATATATGATCAAAATATCATCAAAAGGCTAAAAAGTGTTGAGTATCTTATTTTTCCACGTAATAATACCAAATAATGCCTTTGTTTAAAGTATAGGGGTAAGATTAGAGTTATGTTAGTAGTTGTAATTAAATATATGTTCTCATGTATGTGTGTGGCACTGAAAAAAAATACATTTGTTTTTTGTACATTTGTTATGCATTCGGATTTCAGATGCTGTACATGGATATGCACGTATGTTTGTGAATGTGTATGTAGCTGAGATGTCTCGGGTCTAAATATACACTGCTGTACCTGAAGTCTCCAAGTGTGCGGTCGGCCAGGGGGGTCCAGAGCAATGAAGACTCAGAGACACCTGCCTCTTTATGTCATTCTGAGGGGGCCCGGGGCCGTGTCAGGTTTTCACACACACACACACACACACACACACACACACACACACACACACACACGTTTATTTTTGTGGAAAGTGGGGATATCCCATAGGCGTAATGGTTTTTATACTGTACAAACTGTATATTCTTTGACCCTACACCAACCCCAACCCTAACCCTAACCCTCACAGGAAACTTTGTGCATTTTTACTTTCTCAAAAAAACTCATTCTGTATGATTTATAAGCGTTTTGAAAAATGTGGACATGGGTTATGTCCTCATAAGTCACCCTCTCCTTGTAATACCTGTGTCATACCCATGTCATTATACAAAATTGTGTCCTGATATGTCACAAAAACAAGAGCACACACACACACACATACAATCATGTCTGGTTCACTATCCTTGTGGGGACTCTCTATAGGCGTAATGATTTTTATACTGTACAAACTGTATATTCTGTCGCCCTACACCAACCCTACACCAAACCCTAGCCCTCACAGGCAACTTTCTGCATTTTTAGATTACCTCAGTTTAGGTCCCAACGGTGACACGAGTCCCCATGAGTCGGTGTGCATTTAGGTTTAAGTCCCCATCGGGATAGAAAAACATGTACACACTCCCTGAGTGACGTGGAGCCAGCAGTAATGTGGCTCAACCAGGGATACTTCAGTGCCAACCGGGAAGGAAAAGTTTAAAAATCCCTGACGTCTTGTCTTAATTCTATTCTGGTTTTGTAGGGAAAGCCCAAACACATTCATTGACATCAATATGTTTTTGAGTTTCTGCACAATTCTTTGGAGACTCCAAAAGTTCTTGGTGTTCCAGGTTTTTCATATCAATGTTTTAGTTTTTGACTACTTTAAAGCACTATTGCAATGGTGGATTTCTAAAGAACTAAAGAATTACAAGTAACATTTTGAAGTCTATTGATTTACTTAATCAGTTCATTCAGCACAGTTCAGTTCTGTGAAGTTCCATCCTCAAATGACAAAAACAATAGATTTTTAATCTTTGACGCTATGCTGGGCAACTTCAGCAACTTTTCCTGTCCATCTTTTCACAGATTAAACACTTTACAAAACAAAATAAAAAAATATGATATAATATAAATAAGTCCCAGTGCAGCTTTGTTTAAAGTCATTGCTTACAGTTTAGCTCTACAAATTCTTTGTGAATCCGTTAAACTGAATCATTTTATAGAATTGCTGGCATCATGCTTTACAACATATACATAGATTGTATTTATTTTTATTTGTCAAGAATGCAATACTAAGGCAATGCGCCTGAACACAATTCTTTTTTAGATCAGCACGCCCATGGGTGCAAAAATGAGCGCAAATGAATTTGCTAATTAAACGACGAGGCGCTGGACGGGAAAATGTGAATGGTGGCGGACTGAAACTAACAAACACACTTGTGCTGCGCCTTGTGTCGTATTGCGCCGGGTGTATTATAAGGCCCTAAGTTGGTTTTAAAACTGCATAGATTCGTTTTCATAGTTCGGAGGAAGTCTGGTCACCATGTTGTGCTCTGGAATAGTTTGGTTGGGAATGATGGCGTGTGTTTACATTAATCTTTTTCTTGTTTAGAGGTTAAAGGGGGCAAGCATTCCAGAGTTGTGAAAAGAAGTCTGACTCATGCATTTCTATGGCCAAATTTATTAGAAGGAAGCACACATGCAGACAGTCGGATGGATTTTTGGGAGTCTTTTGCCCCATTTAGACATTGTGTGTGAAGTGTTTTGGCAAAAGAGGGGCAACACACATTAAGGGATTATTTTGGCCAGACAGGTGGTCATTGTCTCTGAAGTGACATGAAAAAACGTGTGTTTGTTGTGATAAGGCAGCAGTCCACGCAGGGTCAAAGATCATCCCCACCTCAAATTAAAATAGCTCCTAGCAGTTCCTTCACAGTTACTCTGTTGGTCATATTATGCCTTTGGCCCTGTGGCTTGTGATGATACATTAACGTGTAAAGGCACAAAACGATCGGTCTGTGCAAGAAACTGAAGAATATTTATATAGTTTTTTACCTCTGATGCACTGCAATATCTGAACTATGTGATCGCCTCCTCAAAACACAGCCTGCTCTTGAGGCATCTTCTTCTTCTTGCTTTAATGGCGGATTGCAAACTTACAAGAGTATTACCGCCACCTATCTCTCAAATTGACCATTGACACTCTATCTACAATCTCAATTAGGAGTGACAATGGTCCGCTTGAGAGATAGGTGGCAGTAATACACTTATAAGTCTGCGATCCGCTGTAAAGCAAGAAGAAGACACCTGTTTAGGGGTGAGCACCTGTATATAGCATTGAAGCATGTACTGTTTTTTTGTTTTAGGTATGACTTCATAGAGATTCGAGATGGGAATTCTGAGTCCGCGGACCTGTTGGGAAGGCACTGCAGTAACATCGCACCTCCTGCCATAATTTCCTCGGGTCCAGTCATCCACATCAAGTTTGTGTCTGATTATGCACACCAGGGTGCCGGTTTCTCCCTGCGCTATGAGATCTACAAGACTGGTGAGCGAGCTCAATCTCACTGCTGCCATGTGGTTAAGGAAACAGACATTTTGAGGAACACTTTTTTCCAAGGGAAATTTCTATTCCTGACAATTAACAGCTCAAGCATTCTCATCCTATAAGTCAGTTCACGAGATTGCTGCTATTATAATCATTGGAGAGTGTAGGATTCACATTTATTTGACAGACACAACCATTTTAAATTTAGTTGTGTTGCACTGCAACATCAGCCACTTTTCATGTGTTTGTCTTTTGCTTTAAATTATTTTAAATTATTTATATATATATATAATATATTACCTAATTTTATTTCATTTATATATTTATATACACTGTACATTTATTTTACACAATATAGAAACTATTTTTAAATTAATGTGTATATTTACACACTACCGTTCAAAAGTTTGGGATCAGAGCGAAAAACAGGAAAAAAAAATATTGCAAAATATTATCACAATGTAAAATAAAGTTTTGGATTTTATTTTTATTTATATAAAAATCTAGTTTATTCCTGTGATGCAAAGCTGAATTTTCAGCATCATTACTCCAGTCTTCAGTGTCACATGATCCTTCAGAAATCATTCTAATATGCTGATTTATTTCAGCGCTGGAAACTGTTGTCCTGCTTAATAATTTTTGGAATCTGTGATCCTTTTTTCAGGATCTTTTGATGAATGTAAAGTAAAAAATAAGAGCATTTATTTAAAATAGAAATCTTTTCTAACAATATTCACTACCGTTCAAAAGTTTTGGGGTGAGTAAATTTTTATTCTTTCTTTTTTTGCAATTAATTAAACTTTTAATCAGCAAGGATGTGTTAATTTAATAAGAAGTGATTGCAATTATTTATATTGTTAGAATAGATTTATATTTTGAATAATTGCTGTTCTTTTTAACTTTTTATTCATCAAAGAATCCTAAAAAAAATATTCCAGTTTCCAAAAAATATTTGGCAGCACAAATATTGCCAACATTGATAATTCTAATAATAAATCAGCATATTAGAATGATTTCTTAAGAATCATGTGACAGTTCAGACTGGAGTAATGGCTGATGAAAATTCAGCTTTGCTTTACAAAAATAAGTGATATTTTAAAGGATATTAAAATAGAAACCATTATTTTATATTGTAATAGCATTTGCAAGATTACTTTTTTTTGTATTTTTGATTAAATAAATGCAGCCTTGAAAAGCACAAGAGACTCTTTATATATATATATATATATATATAAGCATAAATCTTGCAAAAAAAACAAAAACATTTTGATAC
Source organism: Carassius carassius (assembly GCF_963082965.1). Classification (NCBI taxonomy): domain Eukaryota; kingdom Metazoa; phylum Chordata; class Actinopteri; order Cypriniformes; family Cyprinidae; genus Carassius; species Carassius carassius. The sequence goes on from NC_081760.1 coordinate 10,790,492, forward strand.
TAATTGCAAATAGAATCAATGTTTTTTTTTCCCCATCATTGTTTTCAGTCATTATTTTGAAAGTTTGATGTCAAGCTTACAGCTCATTTTTCTATGTGTTTTTTGGGGGTCCTGCTGACAAGATGTATGCCAATATTAGGATTCTGCATTTCGAAAAAAATCCTGTTTATCCATTCAGCATGGCAATATTTCTTGAGAAACACTTTCCTAAGAAACACTTCACATAAGCCGCCGTGTTTTTTTTTTTTTTTTTTTTTGGTCATTGTTTCTCCAGATGTGGACACAAGCAGCACATTTTCTTTAGCTGTTTTCTTTTGTCACTCAGTGGTCGGGGTGTTTATGTGTGAACTCTCACTCAGTCTCAAATTTTGATTGATGGTTGATCGGAGCAGGCTGGTTTTTGAGGGTCACGAGAGGCTCAGGTTGATTTTGGAGGCGCTCTTGTTACACTGTTAATCTCGTTAGTGGAATGACCTCCTGTGACCTTTAACTCCTGCGGTCACGGCTCCTCCGTCCTGCTGCAAGGCCGTCAGACACGCTGATTCTTAAATGTTCCCTCAAAAGTTTCTGAAGCGCTCCCAGACCAATTAAACATCAAGGGAGAGAAAAAAATAAAATAAACTGAGTTTAGAGGAAAGGCGGGGAGGGGGTGATGCTTAACTCTTTTCATCCCTCCACGAGCATGCCAGGAATTACCTCTTAATTGGACTCTGATCTCTCGTCTTTAGGGAATTAGAGTTTGGAGTGCTTTGGCAATTTGTGCATGGACTTTGAAACCATTTAGAGCCATCTGTAGGGATTTAACTGTACTAGTACAGTTCATGCTTGCAAGACATCAGGAAACTTTGTTTTTATAAGTTTTGAAAATATTAGGCCTGTTTGTTCATGAAAAGTTGTTCTGGGTGGTTGCCAAAGAGTTGTTATGTGGATTTAAAGGTGCTCTGAGTAGTTAGGTATTTTTAATTTAATTGTATTATTATTATTATTATTATTACATTAGCTTTTATATATGCATGTATATTTAAGAACTTCAAGAACATTGCACTGGCCGTACATTCATGGGAGTTCAGCAATTATGATGTTGTTTTGCTACAGTGATGATTAGACTGGTAACATAAGCACCCTGGCTTCATTATGGCTGATGGGGAAAACAGCAGAGTTATTCTGTCTCTAAGCCTTCACCTCACCTCAGTAATTGCTGAAATCATCACCATTGCCCTCAGGTACTGTTACCAAAGATATAGTTGCTAACTCTAGTAGTATGACTCACGCGATAAGCCCACAATCTCATTTTACACTAACCAGAGACAACCCAAGAACATCTTATAAAAAGTTTTCATCATTTAATTTATGTATGTATCTATTTTATAAATGTAATATTTTTAAAATATAAAACAAATATACATAAAATAATTTACATTTATGTATAAAAATATAATAATATGTAATATTCATGTTGTTGTGTTTTAATAAATTAAATATTAAGCCTAAATAACAAATGCTATTTAATATGTTTATATTTCAATATATTTAATAGATTTATATAAATATGATTACATTTGATATAATCAGCAGTACGTATTTATCAGTATCAATTACCACCTAGTTTTATTTATTTGTTTGAAATTTCTATGAATTTACTGTATGTTCCCATAAATCTCTGTTGCATCACAACAATGATAAAATACACAGATAAAGCATTAAATACAAACCTAATGCACATCCTTTGATATTTTGTTGGTCTAGTGCTAAAAAGCTCCTGTGTGTCAGGGGAGTGAAAAGAGAAGAATTGGGAAATATGTCCATTTTATTCCGACCAAAATCACTTGAGCACACATAATGTCATAATTATGATTTTCAAACTCATTAGGAACATCCCAGGAGGAGGACATGAAGACAGCATTAGTTGATGTGCGTAAGATCCTCATGTTTTCCAAACACTTCTTTCCACGATAAAGACAAATGATGAACTGTTGCGATTTCCTGTGCCACAGAATAATGGTTGTTTATTTTATTTTTTTAATTCCAGGTCTTGAGGCAGAGTAGTTCAGAAAGTCTGTCTTTAATGGTTTTGGAAGTTATAAAGACTGCCAAAAAGCAGGTATAAGAAGAAAAGAAAAAAACAGCTTCTATTTTTGAGGGACCTGTTGTTTAGACAAACTGCTCCAATCACTTGAATTGTGGGAAAGTGTTAGCATGGGTGAGTCTAAGCGTTTATGTCTGTTTATATGGAGAGGCGTCGCAGAGATGATCTCTGGTGAACACTTTCCTCCGATGTATGTTCTCTTATCCAGCACTGGGAGCGAGAACATCAAACCTAATTTATATTCATGCAGAAATCCCACACTGGTCTCTGGCTGACCCTCGGGTAACATCGAATCAGTTATGTAGATGATCTCTTAAGGCCATTATGGCTGACTAACGCTCCTTAAATGTTTTTTTTTTTTTTTTTTGGGAATTTTCCTGTTTGTTTGGCTTAGAGCAACAACATGTTTGAAACCTTTAAAATTGAACAGGCAACTTCAGAAAGTTTACAAAATGCAGTTCCAAGTAGATCATGCTTTGCTTGGTCATGGATAGAATCTCCACAGACATCTGCAAAATCTCAGCACCTGTCATTCATAAAATTCAGCTCATGCTCTGCGCATTGGTGTAATTTGTTAATGCTCTAGTACGACTGTAGTTTTCCCAACTGTAACGATTAGTGGTCACACACTACGAAGGAGTTTTTGCGAGATAGGAATGAGTAAACCACGTTTTGAGGGTATGGAAGGAGCTGGGAATCAGGTTGGAATATATGGACTGGGAATAAGCTTTTGTGGTTCTCCAGACACATTGATATGATTGGATTCGCAGCATTGTCTGAATTCAGCATGTGTAGAAGCCATTAAAGGGATAGTTGATCCAAAAATAAATATTTTTGCATCACTCACTCACCCTCATGTTGCTGCAAACCTGTATGGCTTTCTCAATACAAACACAAAAGATATTTTGTAGAATTTGTCACCTGGTTTTGTCAATATAATGGAAGTCAGTGGGGTCCAAAATAACTCTGAGTCTGAACCCACTGACAAAACAATGTTATTATTATCTAAAAAATACAAATAATAATAATAATAATAATAATAATAATAATAATAATTATAATAATAAACAAAAATAAAATATAATAAAATAAACATTAACAAAACAAAAAAAAAAACTTTCATTGTATGGACAATAAAAATGTATTGCTAACTAAAGCTATAATAATAATAATAATAATAACAATAATATTATTATTATTATATATTTGCTAATTAAAGCTAAAATAAAATATTGTATAAAATATTTTTTAAATATATAAAAAAATGCGCTAAATAAATAAACTTAATTTTAATTACTAAGTACTCAGTAATTGTGAGTACTAAAATTGACACAGGCATTGAAAAACATGGGTGAGTAAATGAGGAGAGAATTTAAATTTTACATTTTGAAAGTTTGTTGTTTTAACCTTTGACCCTTGAATGGATGTGTATGACCTAATGGGTCTGTCAAAAGCCATCAATCCCCTAAACCCCTGTTCTTCTGCTCCCCTTCTCTTTTGCTGCCCCGTTTCTCTGCCCCATTTTAGTCTTTCCAGACTGTTACCCTCAGTGGCATATGCAACATAACAACCCCTCCTGCCCCAGTCACATGACTGTGATGCTGTTGCCAGGGTTACTGTGGAAGACTTCCTGCTGAGCAGCCTTCAGGCTCACCACTGCTGCCGTCTTCCAAGTGTACACTCTAAAGAAAGTTCTAGAAGAACCGATTAGGTCCATAGTTCTCTTTTACTCTGGGTAACATCAGTGCCGCCCCCCCACCTGAGGTGGAGAAGTAGTCTAGAGGCCATCCTGGTCGGCCAGTGGAATTTACTGCCACTTTAACAGTTGCTTTGAATCTGGTCAGATGCCGTCTGTCTCGCAGTCTCACTTCCTCTTCTCCTATAAAACATCCAATTTAAAGTCTTCAGCTCTAACTACCTCTTCTTAAAGCGGCAAAACCCAAAGGAAAGAAATAGCTTTCTTCAAGCTAGCATTGAGATGAAACGGATAGCAAATGGATGGATGTTGTTTTTGAAATTTCAGTAATGCAACGAATTTGCTTAAATATTGCACACATCTATATACCTTGAAGAAATATCCCAATTTTGACTTTTTATCTCAAAATATATATTTTAGTATGTCACAATTTAAAAATTGTATCTCACATTTATGATTTAGTATCTAATATTTTTTTACTTTTTTATCTCATTATGCTTTTTAGGTCATAAATATGTTTTTTCTTTATCTCATAATTTGGACTTTTTATGTATTTAAAACCTTATCTGATAATTATGGCTTAGTACTAGCTTATATTTTCAACTTTTTATGTCATTATGGCCTTTTATCCCAATTTTGACTCGTTATCCAATTATGATTTAGTGAATCACAATTTAAACTTTGATCTCACAATTATGTCTTAATTCTAATTTTGATGTTTTATGTCTGAATTATGTCACAATTTTAACTTTTTATTTACATTTTTATTAAATAATTTGTTTATATGTGTTGTCTTTTCCATAATTTTAGAGACTCTAATCCCTGACTCTAAACTTTTGATTGGTAGTCAGATATTGTGTCAGATCCTTATATTGAACTGGTGGCAGTTGTAAAACATCATCTTCAACTATGTTTGACGTTCTCTACTGAAGCAAGTGCTGTTCTCAATATTACTTCCATCTCAAACGTAGATCCCAAAAGCAGATTTGAGTCTTAAACTATCTTAATAAGAGTCCCTGTGCAGCGCTTTTTAAATACTAAATACAGATAATCTGTTAATAAAATCGTTTAATCCTACAAAACTCTACAGCAGACCATAATAAACTATAACCAATCTTCTGGGAAGATTTTTTCAATTGTTATTTGTTAAAAAATCACTGCCATTCACTCCACATAGCAGAATTCAAATTTTCTATTTATTTTGTTCAATTTTAAAGTTAGATGAGTTTTATTTTTATTGTGAATTTAAGTCCTCGGCGGGGGAATGAAAGACAGAAAGCAGTGTCATCAGAGTTTTGTTGACGTCAAGTTGATCTCAACTGACTGGGGAAAGTGAGTGAATAATGCAGTGAGTGAAAACAGACTTTGTTGTCCCATGAGAAGTCAGATAGAGGGAGTTAAATGAAGTAGGCAGCAGAAAGGAGAAATTCCTCGCACATTTGAGCATGAGCACTCACGCCACCTGAGTTTCTGCCCAGCAACTAACCCTTTAGTTGCCACGCCTCCTCCATTACCGTACGGTCAACTGTAGTGACAGGCAGGCCACAGACACTGTACCGCAGCGGGAGGCATGTCCCGAGGAGGAGGAAGAGACTGTTTTTGGTTTGATCATAAGCATGAACTAATAAGAAGTAAGGGTGGGCACTCATGCATGCATGCTCCCCGTCACTGCGTTTTACACACACACACACACACACACACACACAATATACTCATGCAGTGGCGGTATGCATGGCAGGGTTGAGTGTGCGGGGCAGCCGGCCAAGTGGAAGCGTAATAGAAGCGGACTTTGATGGGACGACCCACTGCTAGAGGAAACTAAAAACCACTATGTGAAGAACTTTATTTAGAACAGACACTAACACAATCCTCTACCAAACACAATGGCGGAGTGGGTTATGCATGTTCCCTTTACAGGATTCAGTCCTCAATGTTTCTGTCTCTTTTCTGTTTCTTCTTTCATAAAGAAAAATAAATTGGTTAAATAAGAAGGTTCATCATGCTATTTAAACACTGCTCCAAAGTGCACGATCATATTATCTGAGTAAACTGTTTAAAAAGCTTTGCAGTACTATCACATGTGCTTGTAAGTTTAGGGGAAAATAGGATAAATTGAGCCAGAGATACTATTATAGCGTTTAAATCAATATTTTGAACTATTAGGTTAATTTGGCCTTATTAATTCTTATTTCAGTTTTAATTATTTTAGTATATAAATTTAATGTAAATGAAAATGATAAATTTTGCCTTGGCAGCTAGACTTTTGTTTTACTTTATTTTTAGTTAGTTGTTTATATGTAGCATATATACATATATAATAAAAAAAAAAGTATGTGAATATATTTAAAATATACATATTTATTTCGATATATATTGATAATTTGAAAATAATTTCAAAATTGTATAAAGTTTGTACTGTAAATATATGATATACATATGATAATTATGTACATAATTATGATTTTTCATATAAGTCAAAGAACATTTACTACATCATAATCACAGGTAAATTTAGACATGAGTCTAATCATATATATATATATATATATATAAACAATGGTGGCTATGGGTGTAATATTTTTTTTTTTTTTTTTTTTTTTTTTAGTAAAGTGTTCGTAATTAAAGAAAATGTTTTAGTCTCATTTCATTTTGTATCAGCATTGGCCATGATTCACCCTGAACTTGATGTCAGTCATTTAAAAACCCATGTCCTTTTTTGTTTAACCTTGTGGCCTGAAGGACAAAACATGGCTGTACCTCACCCCATTCTCCCCTATGCTCTTCTTTTCAGCATTTTGCATTGTATTTTCAGCAAATTTCTCAATTTAAGTGCTTTCTTTGTGTATTATGGAGCTGTGGTGTTACCACACAAGCAGAAGCAGTGCTATTTACATCACTGTGTGTGGGAGAGCGAAGGTAGTGTTTGAAAAGCAGGAAGGCCTGTGTGTGTGTGTGTGTGTGCGCGCACCACACTGCACTTCATCTCATTTTTGCTTTCTTTCCTTCTCCTTGTGTGGCTTCCTGGGGTTTTTGTCTGTGCTCAAGTGAGCCTGTGTATCCAACACATACATTAACCGTGGTACCAGCCGTCACCCACAAGTGTGTTGAGTGTTGCAAACAAACTGGAACCAGCTGTTCATTTGGCCTGGAGTCGCACAGGTCCGCTGCTAATCATTAGGCACATTGAGACACTAACCTCTTGACTGCCACCACAAGTTCCTATAAGGCCTGTCTCTTCTTTCTATAGAATTCCGGGCAATTTGCTGCCCTCCACACAGGAAACAGTGTTGGTTAAATGGTGTCACTGGTGTGAGCTACCACAGAGACCACAAGTAATTCTGACATGGCTTTATCTGATTGTAGTGACTGAGTTAGACTAGAGCTCAAAAATGATGTCATCCTCATGTAATTCCAAATCTGCAGGACTTTCTTCCCTCTACATCAGTACATCATGAACTGACATGCTAGAGAGGATGCTTCATGTACCTTTGCATCCATTCATTTTTAAAAATTTTAAACCCAGAAATAAAACACTGAAAATACTGTTTTTTTTTTCCTTTAATGGTTCAAACACTGATGAATAGAATAAGCAGACACAAACTTATCATTATTCAAGATTCGTATTTCATTAAAAATAGTATAAAGTTTGTTTTTTAATGTATTTAAATGCTAAATTAAATTTTAGATTCTCTCAGACGCTATGAACACCCTCTATTGCTTTATAAAAACCTTTGGCTTGGATATTTTTATGATTTTGATCATTTTTCTCACCTAAAAACTTTTAACAACTTTTAAACAATTAACTGTTTCATGGCCGGATCTACAGGAGTACTAGAGAGAAAGCAAAAAAAAAAAACAAAAAAAAAAAACAAGAGAACATCAGTTGAAGCTGTAGAAATAGGAAAGTGGTGATACATATTTTCCAAACGCTCCAGTGTCTATTTGCGTTTGAACTCTGGAGAGCTTCAACAGTCTCAATTTTTTTTTAACGTGTTTTTGTAGCTCTAATAAATGCAGTAATCACCAACATTTTCTGTTGATTTCATGAATAAAAATGCATTGTGCAGTGTGGAGCTTCATCAATTATAACAAAATTATAAGCGATAAGCTGAAATGAGTGACAGCTTTTTTCTTATTATTAAAGGAGTGCTCTTTGCAGGCTTTCTTGGCTAATCCATTCAGAATTTGAATAAGTTTTGTTTTTCATAATGCTAAGAGGACCAGTGACTGCGGCATTTAAATATGGATGGCGCTATCAATGGACAGGGCAAAAAAAAATTCAAAATAGATGTAGGCCACCATTAAAACTAGATTACCCTTAGTGATTTGATTCTGGAATAGGGCCTGCTTGTATTTGGAGAAGTAGAACAAATAATAATTTGTATATATTTATATATTATATTTATATTTTATTTACCCCATAAATTAAAGCATCGTGTGTAGGGTATTCTAGTCCCTAAATATGGCTCTGGTCCCTCCTTGATCTTTTATCAATTTATGCTGTTAGCACCTTGTATAGGTTTGTCTCTACCACGTTTGAGAGCAAGGCATGATGGGTGGCGCATTTGCTCAGAGTGAGCACTGTGCATTAGGGCTGTAGCTATCAAATATTTTAGTAATCGAGTATTCTATCAAAAATTCCATCGATTAATCGAGTAATCGGATAAAATTTGTTTTTGCTTAATTAAAGTGCAATTTTAATTATGCAATAGAAAATAAGACTCCTGGTCTATTAAAATTAACAACTAAGTTTCCTTTTTTAGAAAAAATTATTTTGTATTTTTTAAATGCATAGAATGCAATGCATACATCAAAAATAAACATTTAATTATTACCCATTGTTTCTCTGTCTGTACTTGTACTGTGAACAATGACAATAAAGTTGACAGATGAATTAAGTGCATTTAAACGCCATTCAGTTGGGGTTTTAAATAAAGCATTTTCTGAGATGCACATTAAAGATTAAACACATAAAACATTAATTTAATTTATCTTTTAATTATTGAAAACTTAACTTTTTGGTAAACAAAGGGGATTTACTATTAAAAATAAAACATGGAAGAAATATTGTGTTTAAAACTTAAAAAAAAATTATGTTTGATTTTTTTTTTTTTGTAGTAGGCTATGTACATTCTGCTGAATAGTACAATAGTCTTTACCCGGACTTTTATTTTGACGGGTTGGCGTACCTTTACAGTTCTGTGTATGTGATGTGATGCTAGTTTTACTCAAATCAAACGGTCAAATGCTCATGAAGTGACTGTCAGAGCAGTCCTGGAGATGTTGTTCATTTGTTCACGTCCTTATTTAGAGAGATGACAGATGCTGAAATTACTGCGAGCGTCACGCGCGCTTCTGCTCCATTCATTAACAGAGACACGTAGAACATTCAGGATTCATATTTAAATAGACTGTTCCGGTTTAATATTTACAGATATTAGTCCATATTGTGATTTGATGTAAGTGCAATGAGCTATTTTGGATTAATTCATTCAAAATATGGCGAATTCCCTGCCATTCCACGTTAAACTGTAAATTCCGTTTTTATAACTGGATTCCGCGATTCTGTCTGCGTTTTCTGCATCGCGGAATTCATAGGGCCCTAGTTGTGGTATGCCAGCTCTATCTTGCAATGGACACACGTCACGACGTTCTCTTTACGTTTGCCCGTGCCCTCAAATCAAAACACTGCTGACTCCTTGCAGTATGCGACTTCGTACGCAGCGCTTGTGTCTCCTTCGGCTTTGTGGGTGATGTAAATGCGTTGTGTCACATTTAAAAAATCATTGCGAAAGAACCTGTACGGTGTACATTTTAGGACATCCTCAGACCTCAGTCATTAAATGAAAAGGCGTCATGCCTCAGACTAAAAGGCTTCAGTCATCGGACAAAACGCCATCGCGCCTCTGACTGAAAAGCTTCAGGTCTCAGGAAAAACGACGTCATGTGTCAGGCCTCATACAATTAACCTTAGGCATCAGACGAAACTGACTCGGACAAAAAGTCATCAGACTAAACAGACTTGGACAAAAAGTCATCAGACTAAACGGACTTAGTCCGACTCAGGCAAAAAGTCATCAGACGAAACGGACTCTATCCGCTATACGGAATATAATGTTGCCCCGCCCCATGTGACGTCACACGCACGCCCTTTACAGGAAGTGGTATATCATGGTTGATTGATGGCAAAAGGAGGTAAGCAGGACATCGAAAGCGACATGGAGTCGTTTTCCTCGCCAGCTCCGAAGAGGACGAAGTTTGTGGGGCGGAAGCTATCGTCCACCATGCCGACGTCAAACTCGTCTTCGGGGGAGGGCCCACCATTGGCTCGCTGGCGGCAGTGGGCCTCATTCCCGCTGTTTTCAGAGCCACTCTGGCTCTGAGGGCTCGCACTGGCAGCTCGGCACAGTGGGCGCACGTGTGGTCCGTGTGAGGTTCCCAGGCAGGTCACACAGAACTGGTGAAGGTCCAAATCTAGCATTAGCAGCCATCGGATGCGGAGAGGAAAAACAGGGTGAGTAGTCCTCTATTGCAACTTCCACGATGACTTAGATAAGCCTTCTAGCGTGAAAGAGATTCTGACGTAATTTTCGCGCCCATGCATTTTATACTGCCCGCTGACCTGTCAGTATTTGCATGCTTTGCGTCAATTGGCCAGCTGCCCCCAGCTGGCGTTAGCCAATAAGATTTCAGCGAAAGTGGAGAAGGGAGGAGTTCCCATATACGTCTTAGCTGACGTAATGTTGAGTTACCGCCTCGAGAGGGAACTGTGGTTATACAAATGGTACGTTAATCATTACACTAAAAAAAACATGTTACTCCACTTTTACTATAATAAAACCATGGTCACTTTACGTCTGGGTAAAGCGAATTCTTTCAAGCTATTAGATTGAAATCTTGGTCTAATTATAACATACCTGTATGAGTCTAACACTAGTTGTTGAATTAAATGATTTTGTAAAAACAATGGTTCTGTCTTATAATTTAATATATATTTGTTTGTTTCAGTCAATCAAGTTATCGCTGACATTTTCTGGTTAAGCGTGGCTATGCTGAGCAGGACGATTACCTGGATTCAGTACCCATTTAGATGTCCAGGCAACAAATAAGCTCATCCATCCCAGAGACTTACTGTTTGTTCAATCCAAACTTGCATGTCATCCTGGACTGTACAGAAATCTGCTGTGAAAGCCCTACATCACTGAAACTCCACTCTGAAGTTATAAGTGCACTACCACATTCAAAGCTCTGGTTGGGGTATCTCTGTGTGGTGCAGTGGAGATGTGGTTATGGCAGACAAGGGGTTCACTATTGAAGATATGCTCTCCAGTGTTGGTGCTAGACGGATCATTCCACCTTTTAAATGTGCCAAGCAGTTCAGCAAACAGGACTGTGAAAAAACACAGGCCACTGCATGCCTCAGACTTCTGGTGGAAAGGGTGATTAGAAGGGTCAAGGAAATACACATCTGGGATTCTGTTTTGCCACTCACCTTGTCAGGAAGAATTAATCAGATCTGGCATAATTGCTGTTTTATGGTTTATTATCAGGGACCAATGTTTCTTGACCAGTGAATGTATATTAGTATATTAGATTTTTAAGAATGACTGTGATTATTACAATAGTAGTGTTACAGTGTTAACATTTGATAGTAGTTTTTTATTTATAATTTTTTTTTTACATTTTCAGTTAGTTGCAGTGCATACCTTTAATACCTACCATATATTCTTTTTATTGTAATGTAAAATTTTATATTTTGTATAATGAAATTATTTAAATAAAATGTCCCTGAAAATAATTTGACAGACACATGTGATGTATCTAATATGTTACAAAAGATCTACTACAAAATATGCTACATGCTACTCAACTACATAAAGTATATATTTACTATGAATGTAAATATAAATCTTAGGTTCATACTATAATATGAACAGAATCTGTCCATTCATACCAATGATACACATCCAGGTAAACGTTATAATAGTACTTTCATTGATGCTATGAAGGCATCATCTCGCCAGATCATCTGTATTATGAAATATGAAATATGATTTTGTGTCAGTCACAAAGTCACACCAGTGTAGACCAGTGACTGCAGTCTGACCTTGCACCTGCCAGTAGTACTTATGGGTCTCTTTAAGTTTGGCTAGTCCTCTTTGAATTTTCATAAATGGAACCTGAGCAATGTTTTCAGCAGAGGTGCTTTTTACCTCCACTAGTCCAAACTGGAATTGTTTCAGATGGATCATGCACTCGTCCGTCTGGACTATTTTAAAATTACAGCCAAACTGAAAACCAAGCAGGTAGTGGGGGCAAATTGACATCAGGAACACCTGCAGCTATAGGGTGACATTGGTATGAAAGTGGACTGCCAAGAGGTACAACTCTACTTTTGACATGCCCTCAAGTATGTGTGGCAGCAAAGGCTTGGGATTAATCTGACTTAGTTTTGCACCAGAAGCCAAAACATCAGCATCTGGAAGGGGACCTAAAGAAATGAACACAAATAATGAGTCGTGAAGACATTAAGCTATAGCTGTGCGCACACACACACACACACACACACAGAGTTGTGAATTACCTGTGTAAGCTTTTTATGGGGTAGAATTGATTCCATTCTTCCCAACTGATTCTGGTTTCAGGACACACAGTTCACTCACTGCCTCTGGATGAACTCCCTTAATATAAAACGAATACAGTAATAGTTAAAGATCGTTTACTGATCTTGGGTGGTTTTAATTCATATATTTGTTACTTAATCGGCACTCTTGTTCATTATTAGTCTATGATGTTTAAATGTATACATATACTTTCTTTGAGTTAATAGTGTTCTTACCAATGCAGAAAAGAAAAATACATGCCTGTGCTCTTGGACGATGCCATCTCTGTGGCTCACTTGATTTGATTCATCTTCTTAGATGCGTTTCACTACAAGATAAAAGCATTAGATGCTGTAAACATTTTTTTTTTTCATTTGTACAAGGATATTGTATAACATCAGTGAAGAAGTACATTATCGATTAAACTTAATGGTAACACTTCCTATGAAGCCCGTATTTAAAACAAATTATAAGAGTATTCTTATGGCATTATAATGAATGCATAATGTATTAGAAAAAAAACTTTGTAATATGTCATATCATCTCATGAGTAATCATAACAACAGTTTTAATGTGTTATAATGTAAGTATAATTTACTTATTTGTGGTTATAGCATTTAAGATTATGATTTATAATACGCAATGAAAATAATGCATCCACTTAACTTACAACAGAATGTTTCCCTTAGATATAATACAAGTCTCATATCTTGGCATTGTTGTTTTGTAACTTTACTCAAAGCAGGCAAATACCACTATAAATAACTACAACAATAATAATGAAAATAAAAAATATTATTTTTCCTTAAACAGCCATCATATCAAATATCTGATCAGATGAATGTGTAATATGTAATACTTCTGATTTTAACCAAATTTATTGTAATATCAATAAGATAGTAAGATACTGTATATATTTTAAATAAATAATGTCAAGATACAAGACTTATAAACCATTATAAATCATGTGGATTTAGCATGGTGTTTATTGTGTGTTATACATAATCATACTCATAAAAGTTACATCCACAAATAAGTAAGTTTTATACGTATAATTGTTATGATTATTTATGAGATGAAACAACAAAGTTTTTCTATAAATAATGCATTGTGGTTTTATTAAAATACAAGTGTAGTAACGTTTTTTGTGTAATGATTAACGTATCATTTGTATAACTACAGTTTTACTACCAACACCATGGTTAAACTATGGTTAGTAGCAAAACCATGGTTAATCTGTGGATACCATGATTTAACTATATCGACCATTTGTTTTTTGTTTGTTTTTGGTTTTTGATAGTAAAACCATGGTTATTTTTTGTAAGGGTAACTTTACCACTTGGCCAAAATAAAAGCTTGCTAGTTGCAATATGGCTAACTAACTTTTTAAACGTGCACACAAGACTCTCGAAAAGCATGTTCTCTTCCCTATATAACTTAGTGTAAAATTTGAATAAAACTGTTAAAATATAAAATAACAGACGCTGCTTACCTCCTTTTGCCATCAATCAACCATGTTATCAAAGAGATATCAAACTCTTTGATGATATACCACTTCCTGTGAACGGCGTGCGTGTGACGTCACATGGGGCGGGGCAACGCTATATTCCACCTCAGTCCGTTTCGTCTGATGACTTTTTGTCTGAGTCCGTTTCGTCTGATAGCTAAGGTTAATTGTATGAGACCTGACATCTGACATCGTTTTTCCTGAGACCTGAAGCTTTTCAGTCAGAGGCGCCAGGCCGCAGAGGAATTTGCCTCGATCATTTTTTGTAATCGAGTTACTCGAGGAATCGTTTCAGCCCTACTGTGCATAATCTGTATACTTTACAAACTGCGTCCATCTTTTGCCATCCACTTAGTCTTGTTTGTTTTGTGTAATCTCTCTGTCTCTTTCGCTCCCCTCCGCCGTTTTCATTGCATTTCTTCCGCTCTGCATTCAGACGGTGTGCCAAGCATGTTGGCATCGTGAACAGGGCCGTGGAGAAGGTGAACAGCAGTTTGAAATGTGAATTAGAGGGGGAAAGGGGCGTGTGAGAGCTCTCTGTGGCCAGGAATAAGTAAACACGCTTTCATTTTATGACATTGTCATTCTCTCGCTCGAGTGTGTCTGGTAAAAACATGCACAGAATACAGCACCATATCACACCGCTGAACAAGAGAATCCACGTTCACCAGAACACCCCGGAAGGTTTACGAGTGGATGAGGAATTGCTTACTTAAGAGAAATGTGTCTCTTTGACAAAAACACACGTTTACAAAAAATCTGTTCATTTATCAAACTGAATTTATTCACTAATTCTAAGCTGAAGGCCCCTTACAAAAAGAAAACATATTTGCTTATATATTAAACTGTTTAATGTCTTTTGAAAATATGCAGAATAGTATATAGTGTGTAATACATTACAGAATAGTGTTAATACATTACAATTTATAGAACAATACTTAGGAATTGCTACTTTGAATGATATGAGACAGATATATTTCGTGAACTGAGCACTCGATCCATAAAGTTATACATGTCGAATATCATTTTCCACCCACCATGTTGCCTCATCATATGTTCATATGTATCAGCAATATGTGTTCCATACATATATTGAAAAATATAATCACTAGTTTCCCGTATATGATTTTTGTTTTCCTTTTTTTATAAATAATGAAATTATATAATGAAATATGAAAGAAAATGGGTCTGTCTTCCCATCCAAATCTTGGCGCTATGATGTAAGCGGCAATAATTAATTGCAGTCTGTCATGTTATCTTAATCCACATTTCTCTTTTGTGTTTCTGTTTGCTCTGCAGGAGCTGAGCACTGTTTCCGTAATTTCAGTGCTCCAACCGGAGTGATCGAGTCTCCTGGTTTCCCTGACAAGTACCCTCATAATTTGGAGTGCTCCTTCATCATCATCCCTCCTCCTCAGACGGAGGTCACACTCACCTTCCAGACCTTTGACCTGGAAAATGACCCTTTGCTGTTGGGGGAAGGAGAATGCAAGTATGACTGGCTAGACGTTTGGGATGGCCTTCCACAAGGTCAGTGTTGGTATTTTATCCATATATACTGTATGGACCTATATATATATATATGTCTTTCAGAATTAACACATTATTAAAAGTGACAGAAAAATACATTTATAATAACAAAAGATTTCTGAAACAGAATTATAAATGTATCCTAAAAAATGTGTCAATGGTTTCCAACATATGAAGCAGCACAGCTGTTTTCAACATTGATAAAAAGGAGTGCTTCTTTAGCAGTAAATCTGCATACTAGAATGATTTCTGAAGGATCATGTGACATTGAAAACTAGAGTGATGATGCAGAAAATTCAGCTTTGCATCACAGGAATAAATTACTTTTTAATAATAATATTTCACAATTTATTTTACAGATTTTACTGTATTTTTCAATATATGAAATGCATTCTCGGTGAGAGACTTCTTTCAAAAACATTTTTAGATCTTAGCGAGACCTAAGACTTTTGAATGTTTTTTCTTTTCCTCTCATATCTTTTATCAAATCGCACAAATAGTGTGTAGAAGATAGCGTTCATAGTATTGTGAACAGCTCAACTACTCACACAGTAACCCACATTTCATGACTTCCCATCTCACACACTATCAGTCTGGGATCAAACTCAGCTCTTGTCTTGCTGACATCCAGGGATCACAGGAGCAAGGGAGAGGGACAGTAAATCAGGGATAAGTAGGAGAGAAATCAGAGGAATACTATGAGGAAAGCTCATAATCCATGGAGCTGAGGGAATTTAAGGCACGCGATGCCTCAACAGATCCACTTCACTCTAAGATATGCTTCTATTCTCTCTCTATGATCTCAAATCAGTTTTTTCCTTCTCTCTTGTGTTTAGTGGGACCCCTGATCGGACGATACTGTGGGACGAAGATCCCTCCAGAGATCCAGTCTTCCACAGGTCTTCTGTCGCTTTCCTTCCACACTGACATGGCTGTGGCCAAAGATGGTTTCTCTGCCCGCTTTAACATGACTCACAAGGAAATTAGTGACAGTAAGTATAATTTTTTTAGGTAAAGTATATCATTTTCTGATCATGTCCGTTGTCTAACCCAGCAACTAAGAGTAAACACTGTAATACAAATCACTGTTTTGTTTGTTTGAGCCCAACTTTAACTACATTCGATAAACATTGTGAGTTTGTTTGTAAGTTAAATATATAAATATAAATACTTTTTTTATTTAAAAATGTAAATTAAATAATTTGAAAAAGATATCAAATAAATATATTTAAATAATAGAAAATTAAAAGGTTTTCAGTTTGAATTAATATATTTTTTTTCTCTCATTCAGCATTTCACTGTAGCAATGCATTTGGAATGGAGTCTGGGAAGATATCTGATGATCAGATTTCGGCCTCCACCTCATTTTATGATGGTCGCTGGCAGCCCCGTCAGGCTCGTCTGAACAACGAGGACAATGCCTGGACGCCCAGCGAGGACAGCAACAAGGAATACATACAGGTGAGCTAATCACACAATAGAACTTATTGGTACATTTGACATACATGCAACATTTCACTATAAAAAAAGGATGTGTAGTGATGGGATTGGTATTATTCACAAAATATTAGCAACAACGTCTGTATGAATTGTTCAGAAACCATTTTTATATAAAGTGTTAGACTGACTTGAATTGGTTTTCAAATGATTTACTGTGTACAGTATTTGTTTTTTCTGTTTGTGTTTTAAGAATGAGGCCCAATATGTTGTACCATTGGTTGTACCATTGTATACCAGAGTGTCATTCAGCTGACGAAATATTACACATATGCCTTTCCCTTTCCAAATAAAAGACATTATGTAGGACCTAAAAGTCAGCATGAACTCAAAATGTAAAATACAAACAAACAAACAAAAAAACAAACATAATAATTGTTTTTGAAAGTCTTTTGTTCATCAAGGCTTTCTTTGATAAATAGAAAGTTCAAAAGAACAGCATTTATTTGAATTATAAATATTTTGTATCAAAATTACTGTCACTTTTCAATTTAATGCATCCTTGCTGAATAAAAGTATTAGTTTCTTAAAAATGTTAGCATAATTTCACCTGTAAATATGTCATATTATAAATGAAAAATGGTTTGCAAATATGTTTTCTGTTGACTTTAAGATGTAACCTTACTCTATAGCGATTTCACAATCTCATTTTCATATGCTTCACATTAAATATGCTATTTACCCTGTCCTTGATTTGTTCCCTTTAATGCACTGGGATTTTGAATCTCTCTCACACATATGCATTTGGTATATTTCTACACACCACTACATTTCCAGAACTTTCTACACCCTCAATAGAGCACTCCATCTTGCCTGTCAGCATACGCCCCTTAGCTTGAGTGCTGCTTTTGTTGTGTTGGTGCAGACCGTTGATGCACGGAAGGTTGCTGTGATGCTAACTGCTCTATGATGGATGAGGACTGTCTAGAAAAATCCGTAGTTAGCAACCTTCTCCAGTGCTATTGATTCCTGAGAACGTAGAATCCCTCCCCACACCCCTCACCTGCAACCAAACGCATGGAATCCAGATAGCATGAGGGTCTGGGTGCCTTTCCTTCTTATATTTGACAGATGAGCATGTGTAGAGGTCAGGAAGTTTTCATTTTAAAATAGTACCCTTGTTTTTTCAGTCATAGATAGTATCACATATACTAGGAGAGTAAACTTGTTTTCTATACACCTGTCCAAAATAGATTTATAAACTGCGAAGGAACTGTTCTTTGCTCATATGAGAAATGCTCATTGATCGCTGTCAGAAGAAATTTGGTCAGGTCAGTCAACATTGTTATAGCTTCCTGTTAACACTTTTCAATCAATCACTCTCTTTTTCCAGGTGGATCTTCATTTCCTCAAGGTTCTGACTGGGATTGCTACCCAAGGAGCCATTTCCAAGGAGACCCAGAAGTCCTACTATGTTACAACCTTCAAACTGGAAGTTAGCACTAATGGAGAAGACTGGATGATCTATCGGCACGGCAAAAACCATAAGGCAAGAACCATGTAATGTGTTTGTGTTCACTATGTTATTACAATTGTCAAAAAGACCACTACAACTATACTATAACACTATAACTACAATAAAATAATTAATTTATAGTAACAAGAGACTGGATTCACAAAAATCTTCATTCATCATTAAAGTGTAACTAAACCCCTGCTCAGAGCCTGACTCCACCCACTGACAATATTTGAAAAATGCTGAAAAGTGGGCAGATCACAGCGGAGATAGAGGGGACAAACCTAGGGCGGGGCTGAGCGAGTGCGGCGTGATTCTGAGACCCGCAGTGACGGATTGATTGACAGCTGCTGTCAGAGACGCTAAAATGGAGAGTGACTGTAATGACGCAAGTAGCTTTGCAACAGAGCGATCATTTGAAGTAGAGGACTTTTCTCCCCCACTTTCACCTGAAGTGGAGGGTGTCGAGGTGTCTGTTCATATCAATTCGAGCCGCTGGCTCAAACTGCGGTCTTAACTCCCTCACCGCATCGCTTTTCAGCGCGAGCTGTGTGGAGAAGCCCATTTCCACCTCCATTGCGTTGGAGAAGCAATCCCGTGTAAAATGCAGTTTGCACACTCGAGCTCTAGGCGGGAACTTGCGGTCTTCCAGGCCAAGTGCATGCAACCACTGGCGCTTAATTTTAAAGTCTGCCTGTAAACTATGCAGTCCAGCAGTGTTGTGCAACCAGCAACACACCTCCGTACCATCCTGACCACTGTACTAAATACAGATAAATCTACGCTAACTTGAAGATCTAAATAACTATATAATTGCTATGCTGAAAGATGCTATAATAGTCTATTCTGGTCGTTACCAATACTCGCAATTCCAGCTCCTGACTCACTACAATGATTTTGATGGTTTTATACTGCCAAGGGCATGGTAGCTCATACCAAGGGGCGTGGTGAGCTGGAAACTGCTTACGTCACCTGCCACCGCTTACGTCACTTGCCACCGCAACATCCAATAGGAAAAATCAACTGTAGTAGCCACCGTTCAACCTGAAGAGGGCAACACTCACACGTTTTTACACCATATATTGTAGAATTAAAACACTTTATACTCAAATGTCAAAAAAGTTACTCGAATCAATGAACAGCACTAATAAAGCCCCATTCTTATAGATCAGTAACTAAAAAAAGTTGGTTTAGGGTTTAGTTACTCTTTAATGATTCATTCATTCATTCATTCATTCATTAATAAATACATACATAAAATATAATATATTAGGATAAATTATATATATTAGCATATCCTAATCTATTTGGATAAATTATGAGAAGTCTGGAAGAATACTCAAGATTTGTTCTTGAATACTCTTTTTATTTATAAATTTATCTATTTTTTTTTTTTTTATTGCTTTGGATTGCATTTCATCATTTTTTTAAGAACAGCTTAACATTAGTCTTAAGGTCTTTAGACACTGAGTCAGAAATTTTCATATGCTTTTTTTCTTATTCGTCATCCTAAATATTCATCACACACAGATACCTTGCACAATGAGTCCGATACATTTTAATTAACCTGTTGCAGTGAGGATGATTTTGTTGCCCTCTCTCTTTTTAAAAAAAAAAAAAAAAAAAGGAAAAATTCTTTCCATCAAATCTTGAGATTGCGTAGAGAGGAAGGAGAGTTCGTGACCGATTCAATGTTTACTTCGGGAAGTCATTGGCTCAGTTTGATGCTTTGCTAGTGATACTGGAGCCACATAAAAAAAAATAAAAAATTAAGTTTCCAACAACTGTTTTCCAAGATGTTCCACAATCATCTGCCCCAATCTGTGAATACAATCAATCATCTGCTACAATCTGTCTTTATATTCCATCTCTTTGTATTCCGCACTTTGTTTGTCATACAGTGCTTTGTGCTGTGAGTGGATCAACTTGTCACACGCCATTCTGCATTTCTGGTTCACCATTCTGGTT
The DNA here is from genome assembly GCF_963082965.1 of Carassius carassius. NCBI lineage: Eukaryota > Metazoa > Chordata > Actinopteri > Cypriniformes > Cyprinidae > Carassius > Carassius carassius. The sequence continues at coordinate 10,810,835 of NC_081760.1, forward strand.
TTCTTGTATGGTGGCTCTGGATTGTCAAAACACCAGATTTTTTTATGACAGACGAAAGTTTCGCAGCCAATGTGTAAACGTGATTTGACACAACATTAGGTCATATTTATTTTTTAACATGCAAACATTTTACAGTGCGCCCTCTGGGGGATATTATCAGGAAGCTCCCCCTAAAAGCTGGTGATTCCATTCAACCATTGCTGTATTGTATCTCAGATATCAAAAAATGGTTATCAAATAACTTTCTCCAACTCAATGAGAACAAAACAGAAATTGTTGTTTTTGGTCCCCAATCATTTCCCCTCCATTTCACTACAGGTTAGAAACCTGGGCGTTATCATAGATTCAGAATTATGTTGGTCCAAACAAATTAATTCTGTCGTTGGGAACAGTTTTTGTCTTTTCAGGATTTGGAGAAGGTTATTCATGCTTTTATTACCTCACGTTTAGATTACTGTAATTCACTGTACTCAGGTCTTCCTCAGTCATTGCTTTCTCACCTCCAGTTGATACAAAATGCAGCTGCAAGGTTTCTGACTTGGGCAAAGAAATATGACCATGTCACTCCAATTTTAGCTTCACTTCAATGGCTTCCGGTCCATTTTAGAGTTACGTTTAAGATTCTGTTGTCTGTTTTTAAAGCTCTTTTCAGTCAAGCTGCATCTTATATTAAAGATCTTATTATCCCTTTGCCATCTACCGGACTTTTAAGATCTGCTTACAGGGCTCTTTTATCTGTCCCTCGTTCCCGTTTGAAAACTAAGGGTGACAGTGCCTTTTCAGTCACTGCCCCCCATCTGTGGAACCAATTGCCTCCGCCTTGCACCTTCCATTGCTATTTTTTTTCGAGGTTGAAAAACTGTCTTTTCTCCTTAACATTTTAATTTCACTTCATTGTTGTTTTATTGTCTGTATTGTTTGCTTCTTTTTTGTGTTTCCTTTTCTCTTTCAATTTTATTTTACATTGTTCAGCAATTTGGATTGCTTTCTATATTTAAATGTGCTATAAATAAGTAATCCATTTTAGCACAAATATGTTGAGTTGAGCATCTGGAGGAAGAAGGAACTCAAGTTCTAGGTGAATTTTGCTGGTCTGAACAGAGAAAGTGACATGGGAACAGGTTGAGAGATGGTTATCTGGAGGTGGAGAACAATGAGGCCCTTTTTGTACCCTTATCTCTCTGGCCGTTACTAATGCCTGTGAGCTACTTGCTGTAAACACACCTGCGTGACCGGTCACACCTGGACCAGCGTGGGATATGCTGATACGTGTTTGTACATTACTGGAATTCAGGGTTTTGACCCATTCGAAGACCAGAAAAGACTGCTTTTTAAATCCTTTTTTCTTTTCTAGATAATTTAAGACTGATACTTTCAAGACTAATATGAATTTTGTTTTGAGAAAGGCAGGAATTTTCCAAGTTCTGTCATGAAGCTTCGTACAAGCTTCAGTAACTCCATCAAAGAAACATCTAAGAAGGATATAGATCTTTAGTTTTTTGAAGAATATTTAGGCAAAGTCTAATTATGATGAGGACACAACTAAGCAAACCCATCAGAAATGCTTTTGTTTGGCTAGTATTAGCGTGGGTAGTAATTAAAGCATCAAACAACTGCATTTGCTTCATTGACCCTGCCTGTCCAATGACATGCTAATCTCTATTTGTTTTGATGTTGTCCGTCGATTAAAAGTTAAGATTAAAATCTTTCACATTTCGTGACAACTAATTCAACTATAACTACGTTGGCCACAGTTTAATCAGAGCCTCAAAAAGATGCTTATGCATTTTAACTCTATGCTACGCCAAGCAGGGCCGTGCAGAGACCTTTGAGGGGCAGGTGCTCAAAGTATAAAAGGGGCACATGGAACAAGGCTTTAAATAGCTCGGTTCAAAATAGCAATACAGCAATATATTGTGATGCATTCCTTGTCGATTCGTGTATCGATATGGATGATTATGTATTGATACGGCAGCAAATGCTGTGATGCAGTTTTGAAAAAGAAACAGATTAGAAGAGACAATTTTAAGTTTAAAAGTAAAAAAAATAATAATTATTATTTCCACCTAATAATAACTCTGAATTAGAAACTGAAATGTCTTAAATTGTCCCAACCTGATGGCTTTTTCTTCTCTGTTCTACAGAATATAGTAAAAACTATAGAAAACGCTCGTGCCTATACATGTTCCTCTTTCTCACCAGCCTCTGTCTCCTGGCTTGCTGTTCCCTGCTCACTTTCTGTCACATGTGCCTCTACATGTCCCTCTTTTTCTTCCTCTATCTCCATCTCCTCATCTGATCTATTACTTTCCACTATCTGTCCATCTAGGAACAAGGCTCAATTTACTATTTCAGCATTAATCTATTATTTTAACCATTACTACTACTCTTGCACCTAATCAATAAGTCCACCTTAAATATTGATACAAAACATTAAAATACTGATACACTGGAATATAGTGATTAATATTATTATTACTGTTGTAGTTGTCTAAAATTGAACACCTTTGAAATGTAACAAATGACAGGCTACATGTGTTATTAATCTCCTTGACACTGCAATTTGATGTCAGGTCAGGTATATTATTCATTTTATATTGACATTGATATTTGTCAATTTATTTCCAGAGAAATATTGAGTTTACAGGCTAAAGTGGTCTTGCCGTCGTAAACACTGTTGCTATTGTAGAAAAAAAAAATATTTGTGTCACATTTAAAATATAATTATATTTTAGTTAATTTCTGAATTGTTTTTATTTTCATAATGATAATTCAGAGAATGAGAAAATCTGAATAAGCCTTACCAGTGTTGTGATAATTATTTTTAAGGCACTCTACATGTTAAAAAATAAATAAATACTGTAATATAATAATAGTTTAGTCAAATAACATAAAAAGACCAGACCCCTCGATCAGGGGCGTCATGCATTCATGATTTTTGAGGGGGCACATTGGGGGGGGGTGTATAAGTCATGCTACGAAAGCACTGTATAACTGATATAGGCTTATGTTTCATTTATTTTCCTTTTTATTCAAAACAATTCCAAACATGCTTATTATATCAGGAAATATCTTGATTCTCAAACGTGTAAGTAAACGCGTTTTGCACCTTTATAGATTATTATTTGATCAATATATGGAAAAGTAGTGTAATCTATTAACTACACATAATACCCCGACTTTTTACTTAAGTGCCATATCATGCCATAAAATATTTTCAATACAACTGAATTTGCATTTAATGTAAATTTCAATAACAATATTGTAAGTTACTTATTTTAACACTTTCATTTTACAGAGAGTAAAGAACATTTACATTATCAAAGAACATTTTCATTCAGTCTAGCCAGAGTTCAGGCACTCTCAAAAACTCCCAATAAAATCACTGAAGCACTTTACATTACATTATGCACATCTGCACTTTTTGTTGTTTCTGATGAGAGAATTCGCTAAATCAGTCAGCGAGCAAGTGAACAAAACACCGCGTTTCAGTGATGACTCTTCTGCACGTCTCCGATTGGCCATTGCATTCATAAGCGCAACAGAATCGTTTCTGATTGGTTATCATGAAGCGATATATGAACGCGTCTGTCTCTGGCTCAGCGCCAGCCAGCAAACACAGATTTGAATTTAGCATTGAATTTGGAAGCTGCATTTAAAATCCACTTGGCTCAGAAATCTTTGAATGGGCATGACGCCTCTGCCCTCGATGCCTGTGAAACGATTCTCCCTCAAACAGCACGCTAACGTTACTTCTACACTACAGGCTACACACCGCAATATAAACAACATATCTGCATGTTCTCACATCACGTCGTTCTTGTAAAATAATAATAAGTAAATAAATATCAAAATCACTTTGCTGAGAATGAAACACCACTTACCAGCTTGGTAAGCTCCGTGGTGTTGAAAATATTGGTGTTGGCAATTAAAAAATGCGCGTGCGGCGTGACGAATCGTCCCGGTCGGATGAGGTCAATTTATGTAAAATTTAGTTCTATTTATGTAATGAATCATAATGCGATCGTATTATTTAACGCGCTATTATTATGTTTGAGATATCAACTGGTCGATAATGTTTGTATAACTGTAAGTAACAACTGGTAAAATGTACGCCTATGTCATAAAAAACATTGATACTTTTACACTTAAATATTCTCTTCTCAGCCATGTTTACAGTCCGTGAGCGAAATATCCTCCCATCTGTTGTCTGATTGGTCTTTCGCAAGGATTCCTGGGTAGTTGAAGTGCGTGGAGCCTGCTTCTATGCGGGCTTCGCGGAAGACCGCTTCAAGGGTACAAAGGGGGCGCTGCTGAGCACACTTCGGAGCGTTAAAATGCTGAATGAGACGGCCTACGGACTCGTAGACTCGGCGAGCACGCGCATTTCAAGTCCACGAGACCGAAAGTCCACATGAAGTGCGCGATTTGGGACAGGGCCACAGAAAACGCAAAGCAGCCGTCACGCAGCAGAAACGCCACTCTCACGCCACGCAGCCAGTGTGTCACCGGCCATCAGCTGCAGGGCGGGATTTGCGCTGAACGCGGAGACTTCCGCCACTTAATATGTTCGTTTGGAAACACGAAAATGTACCTGTGTTCCGCATACAAAATATTGCATTCGGTCATTCGGTACACACGTGCAGCGTACCGAAAGCCCTGTACCGAAACGGTCCGGTACGAATACACGTACCGTTACACCCCTAATATATATATATATATATATATATATATATATATATATATATATATATATATATATATACAAATAATATCTGTAAATCGATATCTGAATCGATAGTAATTTCATTACAAAATCATTGTGAATATATCAGATATCAGACATATTCAATATTTCTATTGATCAATATTTCAAATTCTTTTCCAATTATAAGAAAATTGTTGGTAATTTTACTTTTTTCAGTTCCTTTCAGCCATCTGTTCATAGCATAATCACTTAATTAATTAAACAATGATTAATTACCCTTGTCAAATCTGAAGTACTCATGTAGTTAGACAAAAGGGAACTGGAGCGCTGCTGGTATCCCTTGTATCCTCTGGTGCTCATGGAAGGGTAAACTGTTAATGAAAAAGAATTTGGAAAAAAGTCCAGGTCCAGGCACTCAGTAGGATGCAAATTTGAAAAGCCTTTATTATTTAAATGGGCTAAAGCATAAGAACTACTCATATAGTTACTTCCGTGGAGTGACATATGGACACACATGGATGAGCTGTCAACTTTTTCATATATATATATATATATATATATATATATATATATATATATATATATATATATATATATATATATATATATTGTTATTGATTTCTGAAATTTTATATTTGAACATCTTACATTATTTATGCTTGCCAGTCACAGGACACTGAACGATTATTTTGAGTATAAAAGTGCTTAAAAATATCACAGTATACAATGTGTTGCTTAATTTTACATATACAGTAAACTCATCACATATATATCATGAATATTTAATACTACTCAGCATTATTGCACACACATATATATCCTCACTTAATGACAAAAAGGTCCAATAAGTGTGAAAAATTGCAACATATCCTGTTAATATTAAAATTCATATGAATCCCTCGTTGACAGCAAGTAATAAATCTGTTACACACTCACTTGATACATGATGAATATAGCATATAAAGCCATTTAGCCTTTGCGTTTGCTGCCTGTGACCGAAAAGTGATACCTGGGAGAGTTAAAAAGGATGAACAAAGAGACGCAAAGTTGCAGGTAGATGGAAAATGAGAAAGACGAGAAGAAATTTGGATTAAGGGGGGTGTTTTGTCATTTCTTCCCCCCACTAAGAGAAAGCTCTCTAGAGGGGGAGCAGGTATTGTTAAGTAGTGAACACTTCAGTGTTCATTCATTCTCTCACACACACACACATTGTCTGCTTTCCTTCTCTTCAAGATGTTGCTTAAGGCTGGTGAGCCACCAACTGGAACCAGCTTCAACTGTCAACATCTTCATCTAGAGATGAGTGAGGGAAAACAAGTGAACAAAGAGAAGAAAGAAATATTTGATTTGAGGAAAGACAGCTGAAAAGCATGAATTTACATTTGCATGAAATTTAATGAACATATTAGCATGAATTTCCATTTTGGTTCTTCCAGGTTAGTGGTGGTGCAGCTGGGTGTTTCTGGTATAGCTGGTTTATCTATTTAAGAAAGCCGGTTGAGTATAAAAAAATATATATACAATTATTTTTAGTTTTTTATTATTACACATTTGACACACACACCCACACACACACACACACAGACACACACATACATATACATACAGTATATATATATATATAGGGGTGGTGTTGGCACAGTGGATAAGACACATGCCTTTGGTGTGAGAGACCCTGTGTCCCTGAGCAAGACACTTTACCCCTAGTTGCTCTAGAGGCGTGTGACCTCTGACATATATAGCAATTGTAAGTCGCTTTGGATAAAAGCATCAGCTAAATAAAAAATGACATAAAAATGACAATGACTATATATATATATATATATATATAGTTGTGTGTGTGTATGTATATATATATATATATATATATAAAGGAATATTTGAATTAATATAGGCCTACATTAATGTTAATAAACGGTAGTTTTATGTCCTCTTCAGATAACTAGTTCCATAGCCTTCAATAGAAGGTGCTTAGAGAGCCCTGTTTTAAGCACCAGACATCAGAAGTTGGGAATTTTATAGTGAAAGAAACATTTGCTCTCTTCTCAACTTAATTTCTCTTATTTGGACATGCTCTTACGCGATTTTTCATCAATACCTCGAGACCTTTGTCCCTAGCAGTTTGCATAGGATGTGTGTTCTGACCGACCCAGGGGTGAAGCCGGACACACGCAAGGTTCAATTCCTAGGATTGGAGGGACAGCTGAAAGGGTCTTTATAATTTCATGATCTATCACTCATAGACACACAACATGGCAGGTTTAATTATTTAGTTACCCTGGCTAGTGTTCTACTTCAGCAGGATGGGTGGGGCCATCCCACCATAAGTTGCCCCGCCGCCAACTCTCTTGTTGTCAGGCAGATTTTTGTCTTGTTTATGACATTGAATGGCTTAATTTTTACGAATCCATTTCAAGATACATTCATATGTGGTTTGAAATCTTAATCTGACTGCTCAGGGTTTTTTTTTTTTTTTTGGCAAGGAAAATTGTGCCGATACAATATTTCAGTGTTTCAACAAGAGTGAAAGATAACCAGGTACATAAAATTAAGTTATTTTTCATTCATGAAAATTTACATTTTATACAGAAATTTACCAGTAATTTGCATAAATGGTTGTACTGAATTTTTTTTACATATTTAATTAATGTTAGAATGGTTTTATGCATAATTTATACAGAAATTAATTGCAGAATAATTACGTAGCAATGGTTTTGCCAACAGTTTGTGTAAATGTGCTATATTTTTGTGTAAAAATTGTTACAAATGATATACACAAAAATTACAGAAATAATGTACAAATATTATATATGTGTGTGTATACATTTTCATGTAAAATTGTGTACATTTATACAAATATGAGTTTGCAAGCAATTTACAGTAAAATTTGTCACATAGATACACAGATGTTACAAATAATTTAAATATTTTTTGACGTAAACTTATGAATGATTTACAAATAAATGTTGCATGGTATTAACAATTGTTTTTACAAATAATTTACTCTGAAATTTGTTTCACTAATGATTTGCTCAAATGTGTTTATGCAAATTGAAATTATCTCACATCTACACAAGAATTCACTGTGATTTTTAAGTTAGTCTTTTAGTTTTTCTACCAACCATTTCATGTTTCTTTGTAATTATTTCTGAAATGAATTAACAAGTTCTGAGTGGGAATTGTTTCAAAGTAAATCATTACCTACATAATCCTGTCATAATTTCACAGAAATGGATGAGTCCCACTGAATGGACTCTACTTACATTCTGCTTAGCCTTGGACTCATTGCTGTCAAATTAAATATACTGTTTACTCTGACTATTGGGTTTGTTTCTCTTTTTTTCCAGTTCCTCTTGTATTTCTGATATTTTCCCCCCTTGATTTTTCAGTCTTGTTGATTGGTCTGTTATCATCTCTCAGACCCTGCGCTCCTCCTCCCTGTCTCGTTCGTTTAACCTCTGTCTTCTCTTCCATCATTATCCGTGAACTCTGCAGAGCTGCCACAATATTTTTTACACAGAATTGGACAGCTTACTGCATTCTAATGCAGCGTCTGGAAAGGGGTCATCCATCTAGTCAGCTGTCTGTCTATCTGGCTTCACCAGCCACAACACACTCGAGATCAACATTTAAAAAAAGGGATTCATTAAAACCTTCCCCCACATCTCAACCATTCCGTTACTGCATCATTGAAGCATTATGAGTGTGGTTCTTTGTGTGTGTGCCGAGTTCCCCTACTGGGAATGCACACACATGTATATATATGCACTAACACAGACTTGACAGAGTATTTATAACCTTAAGCGTATAGCACAGAAAAGGGATTCTTCCATATGGATTGTTCCACCCGGAGCCTGTAACTCTCGATGGGACATGACTTGTGGCCACTGGATGAGGTGAACAATGGGGATGAATGAGGTTTAGGCCTTGAGGAAAAAGGGAATGAGGGAAAATTGAATGGTGATGAAAATGAGCTCAATAGACTCTTTGTTTATCTTCGTCTTATCCACTAGTTTTTCTAGTGCCACTTGATTTAATTAATCAACCCGTTTCACAGCCTCACTGGTGTCGGTCATAATCACAGCTTTGTAAGTAATCCAGGACACTTGTGTGTGTCTACATGTGTGTTCACTTCTGAAAGCCCTTACAGCCCATCTTGGCCTCTGTTACACTTAATCTCAGATGAGGAATGTTTTCGGTTGACTAAGACACATCCAGCGCTCAACCTTTCACATGGATGGAAGAACGCGGATGTGTGTCTGTGCAAGGTCATGTGTTTTCAACCGTTTTAATAGTCATAAGCTCCAATCTCCTGTGTATTTAAATCATGTGGGTATGGATATAAGTGTCTTATTTAAGTGTGTATATATAAATGAGTAATTAAATCAATTACAGTGAATAATCCATGATCAGAACACATTTATTCCTTTTTCCAGAACACATTTACTTGCTCATTCATTCAACTGATTGTAATTATACTTATGAGTGAATCTTTAAATAATGCATTCATGCAATTAGTTCAAACTACTGTTTAAACAAGGGGCCTTTGTGAGTAAGTTATGCATCCATGAATAAAACAGACTTGGCTGGTCTTAAAAATGTTGTCACCCTTTCAAGTTACTGGTCTTTTGATAGCCTTATGAAGTCACTGAATCATTCATCCAACCAATTTATTCAAAAACACTGATTCATTTAGGACTGAATTAAGTGCCTAAATATTATACCTGAGTTTTTGAATCATTCACTCATTCGATTAGTTCAAAGGAATCATCTTTATGGGTGAGTTATTAAAATATTGAATACGTTGCTTATCCTGTTAGTTAAAAAACATTCAGGAACTAAATGCATGAACTGAATTATTGAAGGGCTTGCATTTGAGGGTCACGCTATTCACACTTTACATAGAAACTGTAGGATCTCAAGTGGTTCTGAGGTATGTGGATGAAAGTGTTTAATCGCACCAGTTTATATTGTCCCCACCTTTAATTTATAACGTGTTTGAAAGGATGTCTCTAGGGAAAAAAGGAATAAAAGCAAAGAGAAAATTTAATTTTTACATTTTATGAAGTAAATGTTAAGGTGTTTCTTTACAGCTACTGGTTGTTAAGACATTGCTAGTGTTTTGTAGTTGTTGGAACTGGCTTGGGTCCCTACTTTAATGTATGTCTATGATTTTGTCAAGAATGATCACTGAAAATCTTTCCTCTACAGAACACAAACCTTCACATTTCATTTATGTTTAGAGCACAAACACGTTGCACAGTTTAATACTTGGGGTTAGGGGTTTGTTTGAGTAAGTAACAGTAGTAATACTGATGATGCATGGATTAGCAAGCATCACAAATACATTGTATACATCTATCTATCTACTGTATCTATCTATCCATCCATCCATCTCTGTGTGTATGTGTGTGTGTTGATGCATTGCAGCAACTATAATCAGCGCTGTGTGTTTTCTCTCTTTTGCAGATTTTCCATGCCAACACTGACCCATCTGAGGTGGTTTTGAATCGTATTCCTCAGCCTGTTCTGGCCCGCTTTGTTCGTATTCGACCACAGACATGGAATAACGGCATTGCGCTACGCTTTGAGCTTTATGGCTGCCAAATTACAGGTGAGTGTTTGTAACTGCATGGTTTGTTTTCATCTTATCATAAAAAGCATCTTTACCTAAAATTGTTCCTCTCTGTTGTAGAAAATCTAATTTGTGTTTGTGCACATTCTGTTATAAAAGCAGCAAGACACATCACCGTTTAATGGCAATGACATTAAAATTAACCATATAAAGTAAGATATATGCACTTTTATTTATTTTTATTATTATTATTATTATTATTAACCTTTAGACACGGTATTAATTCCAAAAAAGGGTGTATGATTTTGTGTATTTTATTTGATACACCAGGATTTTATGGTTCATATAGCATAAGATTATGGAGCTTATCTCAAGGTGGAAAGAGCAATTTGGACATGGACTGAATGTACATCTCTCTCATTCTCTTTTTTTCTTAGATGCTCCTTGTTCAGAGCTCCAGGGAATGCTGTCCGGCATCCTCCCTGATTCCCAGATCTCAGCCTCCTCAGTGAGGGACCTTCACTGGGCCCCTGGAGTAGCACGTCTGGTGGCCAGTAGATCAGGATGGTTTCCCGGCCCTGCCCAACCTATAGCAGGAGAAGAATGGCTTCAGGTGGACCTTGGGACACCCAAGACTGTGCGTGGAGTGATAACTCAAGGAGCCAGGAGTGGGGAAGGAGGAACCAGCTCAGAGAACCGGGCTTTCATTCGGAAGTATCGTCTAGCACACAGCCTGAATGGAAAAGACTGGAACTTTGTAATGGATAGCAAGACTAGCATGCCCAAGGTAGTTAATTTGTCCAGAGCATAAAATAAACATACGCAAAATGTTTATAATAAACATACCCCCAAACCTTTGAATGGTAGTGTACATTTTTTTAAATTGGAACAACGTTTCACAATATTACAGAATTTACTATATTTTGATCAAATAAATGCATCATTGGTGAGCATAAGAGACTTATTTCCAAAAACAGTAAGAAATCTTGCAAGCCCAAAGGTTTTGAACGGTAGTGTAAGTAGTTTGTAGCTGTTCCATGAGCTGCTCTAAGCATCCTCACCAGTGTGGTTGACATTTCTGATTTATTTACCATCTACAATACTATTATCCTAAATCTTTCACACATGTGATACCTGTTCAGATGTCTAAATTCACTAAGTGTGTGTAACCTCTTTTCTTTCCTCAGCTTTTTGAGGGGAATACACACTATGACACCCCAGAGCTGAGACGTTTTGAGGAACTGGCGGCACAGTTTATCCGCATCTATCCAGAGCGCTGGTCTCCGGCAGGGATCGGAATGAGAATGGAAATCCTGGGTTGCAATCTGCCAGGTAGGACACGGCCCTCAGATACACCACTATTGTGAGATCATAAGCTAATTAATTACTTGTTAATGATTGGGCAGTTCCAGTTGTAGGGTGAAATTTATTCTCAGTCTCTACAACTGGCATTGAGCAGCTGCCCAGAAATGCACCATCAGCTGAAAGCTATCGCAGCTTGTACAGTGTGTGTGTGCTCTTGTTTTTGTGACATATCAGGACACAACTCTGTATAATGACATGGGTATGACACAGGTATTACAAGGAGAGGGTGACTTATGAGGACATAACCCATGTCCCCATTTTCAAAATGCTTATAAATCATAAAGAATTAGTTTTATTTTTGGAGAAAGTAAAAATGCAGTTTCCTGTAAGGGGTAGGGTTGGTGTAGGGCCATAGAATATACAGTTTCTTCAGTATAAAAAACATTACGCCTATGGGATGTCCCCACTTTTCACAAAAACAAACATGTATGTGTGTGTCTGTTTGTTTTATTTTTTATTTTTGGTGGAGACAAGTAAAAGAAAATGGATATACTGATGTGAAGAGAAAATAGAAACATGGAAACAGGGATTGTCTCAAAGCGAAGTGAATGGGAGAAAACAACCATTCAATATTGGTGGAGGCTGGATGAATTTTGTATGGCAGAAGCTTTAGTGTTACGTCTAAGTTGTGTGTCTGCTGTTGTTCAAAAGTTTTGGGTCGGTAAGATTTTTATTTATTTTTATTCATTAATATTAATATCATATAAACAGTAATATTGAGAAATTTTATTGCAATTTAAAATATTTGTTTTCTACTTGAATAAATCTAAAATATACATTTATTTCTGTGATGGAAATGCCAAATTCTCTTCTGAATTTGGACATTTCTCCAGTCGTCAGTGTCACATGATTCTTAAGAAATCATTCTAATACTTAAATGTATTTTTCCGTCACGTTTAACCAATATAAAACATCCTTGCGGAATAAAAGTACTTTTTTTACTAACCACAACATTTTTAATGGTAGTGAATTTGTGGGACATTCTCACTTACTGTATTTAACTATTATCCTTGTCTCATATCTCCTAAAATTTCTTTGAAGAAATAAAAATAGGCACAAATGAAGAGATTGCAATGATTTTTGTTTTCTGTTAGAGCAACTGCATGTTTGTTATTATAATCATTTATTATGGATTGTTTGTCTCTCTCTGACCAGACTTACTGGACAAATACATTCCCACATCTACAATAATATAAACATGAAAGCCGCACTTGCACAAACACACTCATGCAGCACTGCTATAATCAGATGGCTACCCTCTGTGCCAATTATCCTCTGTTGTATAATGTATCATAGAGCTGCTGGAGATACGTACATCTGATTGAGTGTGTGTATATGCAAATGTACAGTATGTTCCCCTTTTAGGTGTGAAAAACCAAATTCTCAAAGTTCTAGAAACTTTCATCATGAATTTTTTTGATCCACACTGCAAATGTAGAAACCCTCACAATTACAAAATGGGGTTTGATTAACAAAGTTCGGGAGGAGCACGATCAGATAATCATCCAATTTGGCACAGGTGCATCTCGTTTAGCTAATCATCTTAACTAGCACACAAGCGTATATATATACCTCCTGTCCCACGACAGTTTTTCGGCATCCCTCCTCCACCCCAACTGCTCACTTCTAATCTATTTATACCAAATTAGGGATAGGGGGAGTTATTTGGGTTCAGGCTATGCTCCGGGCCCGGACCCCTCCCCCAGGACAGCGCGCCAAAATATGCCTACTATTCGCTTTCAGATTAGATGTAAGGGTGAACTCGTGAAATGTACTGTGGCGGTTCAAGGATGATATCAGATAAATACTGTGTTTGTATAGTCCATTGTTTCAAAGTAAATCCTATACCACTTTGTGTGTGTGTGTGTGTGTGTGTGTGTGTATAGTTTGCAAGGTATGGAAGTGTGTTCAGGTCTGTTTTGTTTTTCATATGAAGGTAAATAAATGATTACAGAAATATGATTTTTGGCAAACTTTGGCAAAACCCTTTTAAGAAGCACAACCAATAATCTAAATTCCACTCTCTTGTTTTCTATATTTCTTGTTTTTGAATCAGTCTCTCTTTCTCTTCACCATTCATTTTTAATGAGTGCTCTTGTTGTGTAAATGTTTTTCTTTTGGTCCTGTTCTTCTCACTTCTCCTCCTCTTTCTGTTTCTCATCAGAGACACTTTCCCATGTTCTCTTTCTCACACACATGCACACACTAATATGTTATACATGTTCATCCCACGGAGCAGCTGTTGTTTTTTATGCAAACATATACCTTCCCACACTGTGTTACTTAGTATGCATTTGTGGATAAACAAATCTCTCAAGGATTTCTAGTGCTCTGAGTGGTTGCTTCATTCTTCCTAAAATCGATGTAAACTTGAATAAATTTCTTGTGTTTATAAAAAATAGTTTCAGTTTTATTTTTGTACTGTATCAGAGCATATTCTGGAGTTCCTCAGGTAGTATGTGCTCTACTTTTTGAAGCGATTAAACACATATAATATATAGTACATTGCATGAGTCGCAGGGGACTTATGGGGCTCTAAAGGCAGCTCTTTGTTTTCCCAGCATGCACTGCTGCTCTCTGCAGGCTTGCCAAGTTGTGATTGGCCAGATAAAATATGCAGGAAAGCTTTATGCATAATTGACTGTTATTTTTTTATTTTTATATCTGTTTTTTATTATAGATTTATTTATTTTTTTTGCTGAATCAGGGTCTTTAGAGAACGATGTGGCAGCCTTTCCTGTAGGAAGGGTGAGAATATGATGAAAGCAGAAATGACAGGACAAGAGTCGAGGGAGAGAGAAGAGAATGATGGGATTTGATCTGAGAAAGTGGGAGCAGTATGGAATGGATGGAAGACAGATTACAGCTATCAATAATATGCTTTCATTTCTTAGCCTTACTTCCCATTACTTCCAACACTCTCAGACAAACACACACACATACAGTATACACACTGGAGGCTATGATCTTCCCGCTAGTCTTAATCACATTAAAGCAATTGCAGCCTGCGTTGAGGTGTACAGTTACATGTATGGTTTAAAGAGACCGATGACGTACAAAGACATTTTGAAATAGCAATAACCTTCACTCTAGGAAATGTCTATAAAAAGAATGCCAAATATACTGTTAATATGAAGAAAAAGACCTGGCAGGAAATTACTAGCACCTTTCCTGTTTTTCTGTAGCATGCAAGCAAGCAAGCAATCAATAAATAAATGCTGAAGTTGAAGTACTAAAATTACTAAAGATAAAACTGAAATAAAAATAATTTAAGCTAAGTAAAATATATCATAGACAAAAACTATTAAAATGACAAAATGACAAAATTACTAAAACTTAAACTAAAATTAAAATCGAAAACTAAAAAAATTAAAGATGAAAAAGCTACTTCAAATTGTTAATAAATACTAGAGATGTTCCGATACCCTTTTTCTCTTCCCGACACCGATTCCGATACCTGGGCTCAGGGTATCGGCCGATACTGAGTACTGATCCGATACCTGGGTGTGTATCTGTATATACTACTAGCCCTGTGTAAATTGCTAGAATTATTTTATGGTGTGCTTCAGACGTATCCCTTAATAAAACATGAACAAATACATGGTGAACTACTGTATTTATTACAGTATTTTTATTATCTGACACGAATTTGACATTAATATTATTTATTTTCTTAAGCAAAAAAGAACTTCAAATGCAGCCAAAAATCTAACACAGCAAACTAAAAAAGGTTTTACAATATAATTGTATAAAAACTGCAACAAATAAGGAATATAAGGAATATAAAAATGATATATTAATCAGATAATCTCTTTACAACAAAACAAGTAAAAAACAAGCAACCGTCTAGGCATAATTATTATTATTAATAGAGATGTAATATTTCTACTACATAGAGACATAGCTGTGTTTATGATATGACAGTTTTCTCAAATGAAATGTTAAATTCTCATGACGGTTTATGCATTCGTGTCCTCATATAGTGACACACGGCAGACTACAAAACAGCGAGCTCCCGCGCATCTGCACCCGTCACTCACAGAGATGTAGAATTTGCAGGAGTAATATTTAAATAGTATTTTGCAGTTTAATATTCACAGACACTAGTATATATTCGGCTACAGTCTGGAGCCCTGTGCTTAGACTAACACGGAAGCGACTGAACGCAGCTGCGGGTACAGAATATACTCGGGAGTCGGTAACTTACTACCGGTACTACAGAGATGCCGGTATCATCACATTTTCTACATTTTCAGCACTGACTTGGTAGTGAAGTGTCAGTACTTGTGGCATCCCTAGTCCCTGTTTTACTGTCTGGTTGGTCCAGTCTGAAATACTGCTAAACAGCAGACATACTGCTAACGCGTTTTCATTTCTTCTTCGCTGCTCTAAACAGGGGTTGCTTGTGGCAACACAGCACAACTTCCTGTGTTTGCAATCCATTCTGATCAGCGAAGAAGAACCGTGCAGCGGTTAGGCAAAGCTAGCGGTCATAACAAGGTCTTGTTTAAGAAAATGGTATCGGATCGGTATATGGTTTCATGTACTCGCCGATGCCGATGCCAGAATCGGAAGAACTCTAATAAATACTATAATATATGTATAATAGTATATAATACTAAAACAACACTTCATGCACATTTTACTCTTTGCGTAAAATCATAAAATTCTTGTGACTAATTTTCTGTATGAATTTTTTATTAATTCACCCACCATCTTGGGCTCAGAATTCTGGGATTGCTTTGACAGGTATATGCAAAGCTGTTGTTGGCTTATAAGGATGCATAATTATGCTTTCTACCTTTTAGAACAGTTTTGTAGTGTGATGGTAGAAGTACATCGGTTTGCAATCCCTATGTGCTGACACAACTGTGATGTCTTAGAAAGGTCAGAATCATTACACAGTGACACGCAGCAAACTTTAAACACTGACAGAGCATCTTCAAGGTGTGGAGAGGGTTTGCACATGTGGGTATGCATGCACGAGAGTAGTCCTGCACAGATGATGCTATTTATCTGTCATCCCTGTACTAATTGAATCAGAAAACAAGGAAAAAAATGGACAGAGACTGCAGGTGTGGAGGCATATGAAACAAAAAGTTTCAGGCATTATTGAAAGCATTTTTTTGGCTGTATATTTTACAGTTCATGGTCAAATTGGCTCTTATTTTTATTGTTTTGCTTTGAAGGTCTTATATATTAATATGCATGTATGTGTTGTTTTCATTAAACACCCCACAACTTGGATTTTCTGGATTTTCTACCTAAAGCAACGCCATCCATCAGTCTGATGTCATCATTTAAGACAGATGCAAAGACCTGCAGGCGATACAGGGACACAATTATTGTTTTGCTCGGCATTGCATACTGTGCACACAGTTTATGTCTGCCTCTGTGCTGGCATAAATTCAGATATTGGAGCTTTATGATTTAATTTATGAGTATCTGACTCATGGCTGGCTGCATAATTAAAATGAAAGGCAATATCATTTGAAATGGAAAGAAAAAGAGATTTGTTTGTTGAATGGAAATTCATTTTGGTCTGGGTTAAGATAACATTGTTAATTATGTGTTTCCTCCACAGAAACCTCCACACCAGCTGTAGAGACATCCAAACCAACTCAACCGTCGTCTGTAAAAACCACCACAACGCAGAAACCCAGTCCAGGTTGGTTCAGATCTAAGCACAGAATGTATGAATAATGTTTTTTTTTTATTCTTTATTTCTCTTTTACAATACATGATATAATCTTGAATATATTTCACACCCTAAACCTCGAGAAATCAGCCACATTTGGGTTGTTGTTTCATGCATATGTAAAATGGGAACTAAGCAGAATGCACAATTGTGTTTTCACAAGAGAAATGTTTCTTAAGTGAAGTTGTGTGATTGCTGTGTGCATGGTACAATAAATAATTTTAGAACAACATAAAATATGTGCATGTGACCTGTAAGCACTTTCATTAGTTATGCCACTTTTTATTCAGTAAATATCCATATCTCTTTTTTCAGTGGTTTGTTTGGCAGAGTTGGTGTGATTTTTATATTTTTGCACATTGATGCAGCTGAAGTCAAAAGTCAGAGCTCAGTTTAGCTTAAAGTGCCGTTAGCTTTCCAATGTTTTGCCAGGTTTGATGAATATTAATGTGAATGTATTGATGTATTCTATCCGTCAGTTACTAGCGCTGCCCTGCCGTCTCAGAAAGGACTATGTGATTTTGAGCAAGGATTGTGTGGTTGGACCCTTGACCCGGATTCTGACCTAAACTGGGCGCTACACAGCTCTAGCAAAAGCACTGCCTTGGGTCAGAGTCAAGATCTCTCCATGGGCTCAAACAGTGAGTATTACACACACACATTCACATGCATAGAGAGGTTGTCTTGCCTGTAGGCTCTTGTTTGTGTCCATGCTTGGAAACACAAATCATTTACAAAAAAAAAAAAAAAGATCTTTCACATAATTATATTATATTATATTATATTATATTATATTATATTATATTATATTATATTATATTATATTATATTATATTATATTATATTATATTATATTAATTATGGGACAGTAGTTAAACTTGGTTTACTGTCATTACACAAAAATACATAATGTACTATAAAATGCAAAGAAATTCTAATTCTTTTAATTGATTTTATTTTTGTTTGTATTTTTCATTTGTATATACTATAGAATTATATATATTTTTGTATAAAAAAAGAACACTATTTGTCATGAATTCCTGCAGTTGCTTCAGAGTTGCTGAACAGTTTCCTGCTGGCTCTTTCATCCAGTTTTTTTATTTATTTATATATATATATATATATATATATATATATATATATATAAATTTTAATTGGCATAAAAGTTCATGTTGGCAAAGCCTTGGCAGTGAACATCTTGACTTGCACCAAACCAGTAATTATCAGCATATACCAACCTGGACCCAAATAAAGACTGATGCCAGTGTAAACGCAGCAGGGTTTTGTCCTGTGTAATATGACTTAATTATGATTCCAAATCAGTTTCATGTAAAACTCTTGCACCTTTACTATTCCAAGAACAGACTTTTCCCTACCTAACTTCATTGTGTGTTCTCATAACCTCCTGTGACCTGCAGTCTGCTTTCCACATCAGCCATTGCCATGAGATCTAGAAGAGGAAAACAGGATGAATGCTTGTTATGCTTTCTGTCCTACATTCTCCCTCCCGAACACTGTCACACTCCCTCTATTTCTATCCCATGACACATCGCAATTAGGAGTATACACCAGGAACAAAGCATGTCAGCGAAGACAGAAATAATCTTGGAATGCCAAAATAATCATTGTTTGACTGCAAGCTGGGAACCAGTGGGCTGTAGATTACTACATATCTGTCAATATAAAAGCAAGATTTACAATATTTACTTTCCTAGTACACTTTTCTGTTCTTCTTGTGGATGACTTTGAAAGAAAGACATGATGTAATGCAAACCCTTGTAGTTTTCAAGTTTGGCTGTATTCCACTAAAGCCATTCATACCATGGAAAACTCAATTCTGATTGGATGCATTTAATCCACAGTTAATCTCCATTCTACTGTATATTAATGCACTGCTTTAACTGATGCACAGAAACACACACATGCACAGAGAGAGAGAGAGAGAGAGAGAGAGAGAGAGAGAGAGAGAGAGAGAGATCACAGATAGCACTGTGCACATACAGAAACTTGCACAACCAATAATCTAAATTTCACTCTCTTGTTTTCTATATTTCTTGTTTTTGAATCAGTCTCTCTTTCTCTTCACCATTTATTTTTAATGAGTGCTCTTGTTGTGTAAATGTTTTTCTTTTGGTCCTGTTCTTCTCACTTCTCCTCCTCTTTCTGTTTCTCATCAGAGACACTTTCCCATGTTCTCTTTCTCACACACATGCACACACTAATATGTTATACATGTTCATGAACAGCTGTTGTTTTTTATGCAAACATATACCTTCCCAAACTGTGTTACTTAGTATGCATTTGTGGATAAACAAATCTCTCAAGGATTTCTAGTGCTCTGAGTGGTTGCTTCATTCTTCAGAAAATGTATATAAACTTGAATTTATTTCTTGTGTTTATAAAAAATATTATCAGACAATTATTATGTTTTATTTTTGTACTGTATCAGATCATATTCTGAAGTTCCTCAGGTTTTATGTGCTCTGCATCATGAAGCCCATCAATTTTTCCTTCTATCCTGACAAGAGCTCTAGAGAAATACCACATAACAGGATATTACAGTACCACCTCCATGCTTTACTGTAGGAATGCTGTTATTTGGATGGTGAGCTATATTGGATTTCCACCAGACATATTTGATGTTGAGACCAAATAATTAAATTTTTGTCTCATCTGCCTCAGAATCTTCAAGGTGTTTTTTGTCAAAGCTCAACCGTGACTGCATCTGGCTTATCTTAAGGAGTGGGTTTTTCTTGCAACCCTCCCATACAAGCCACATTTGTGGAGAATTTGTGATGTTGTTGCGTGCACACAATGAACACTATTTGTCATGAATTCCTGCAGCTGCTTCAGAGATGCTGAACAGTTTCCTGCTGGCCCTTTCATCCAGTTTGGAGCGACGTCCCGATCCAGGGAGGTTCTGTGTTGTACCAACCTTCAACTTCTTAATAATAGAAAACACTTGCCAAGCATAGTTAATTGTTTGCTTCAGTTGCACTACCAATGATTGAAATTCTCTAGGAAAGCTCTTTTCATGCTGAGCTGATCAAAATGACCAAAGCTGAGCACAGTTGAAAGTCAAATGGCTTTGTGTGTCATTGAGAAGGTGATTAGCTACACCTAACTGAGTTATGTCATTTTTAAGAGGGGGTGATCCTTTTTTCCAACTCAGTGATTCTGTTTTTTTTTTTGTTTTTTTTGACATGTTGGTGTTATATCTTTCACTTGGAAGTTATAAGTTGCACTGAGTAAATAAAGCTGGAGAAAACAAAAACTGTTTTCATCTTCATTTCAGGCTATAAAACAAAGAAAACTTATTATTTTAAAGGAGACTGATTCTTTTATATACCCGCTATATACTGTGTTATTGCAATTTTTAAAACTTGTTTATATATTTTAAGATATTTTGTTGTCACATGATCTTTCAGAAAACAAGTTGTTCAAGAAACATTTCTTATTATCAATTTTGTAAACAGTTGTGCTGCTTGACGTTTTGTGGACAAAAGAACAGCATTTATTTGAGAAAGCTTTTGTAAAGTAATTGCAGAGGTGGGTACTCTACTGTACTCAATAAAAGTAAAAGTACTTATAGAAATATTTACTCAAGTAAAAGTACTAGTCTGAATAGTTACTTGAGTAAGAGTAAAAAAGTATCGGATAAAAAATCTACTAAAGTAGTTAGTTACTAGTTACTTTGGGTCATATATACTGAGTATATTTTTATTTAGATATATAGATAAAATATGTTATGTGTGTGTGTATAAATATATATATATATATATATATATATATATTTCATC
Source organism: Carassius carassius (assembly GCF_963082965.1). Taxonomy (NCBI): domain Eukaryota; kingdom Metazoa; phylum Chordata; class Actinopteri; order Cypriniformes; family Cyprinidae; genus Carassius; species Carassius carassius. Next base: position 10,831,981 of record NC_081760.1, read on the forward strand.
AGCCTTTACTCCAGTCTCAATGTCACATAATCCTTCAGAATTCATTCAAATATGTGGATTTACTATTAGTGATGTTCTTTTTATCTTTCTATACATCAAATAATCCTAAACAAAATTTCACAGGTTCCAAAAAAAGCACTGGTAATAAATCAGTCTATATTAGAATTATATTTTGTAGGATCATAACTCTGAAAACTGGAGTAACAGCTGATGAAAATTCGGATTTGCATCATGAAATAAATATATTTTAAAGTATTTATTATATATGTATAAATAACCTCTGACACAGAGAAGAGTGAAAACTCCTCACATGACGGCTAAGATACCGAACATCTGAACATAACGAACCAAATGCACATTGACATATCTTCTTCTGTCTGTTCGCATTTGTTGTTGTTTCTGACAAAGAATTCACCAGAAAGAGGTATTCAGTCAGGAGCGAGTGAAGGAAGCACCGGCATTTTAGCGATGACTCATCGGAACACCTTTGATTGGCCATTGCATTCATAAGCTCATCAGAATCTTGTGTAATTGGTTATAATGCAGAGTGCTGTAAAAACGTGTCTGGCTCTGGCTCAGCGCCAGCCAGCGAACACAGATCTGAATTTAGCAGCTGATGATTGACTCACTGAACGTACTCACACCGCTGTGATTGTATTAAAATTAATAAAATCGTAATCGGCTATTTTTTGTCTTTTGGAAGCTGCATTCCACTTGGTTCCCTTCTGTTATAAGTCACACATACAACAAACTAATGTCACATTGGTATCGTGTACTGTAATCGAATGTAGCCCAAGTTATTACCTGTTGAACAGCACACATGGTGTTCATCTAATAAAGATCTTCATCGCTAGCAAATAATAGCCTTTGCAGATTTGCTTTCAATTCAGTGCAGTTCCATAGCCACGTTTTCAACGCTGCTGATGTTCTTAAACGTTATAACTCCAAGTGAACCGCTTCAGACGCTCAGCGCGTGCGGCAGGGAACTGAACGAATCATTCAATCTGATTCATGAACCTATTCACTCGTTTGCCAACTGGTTTGATCAAGCCTTTGCACAGAATTGACTCAAAAGAATGAATCATTCGCTAATGGGCATCGCTCATTGCCCAGAGAAAGTAACGAGAGGAGCGCCGCCCACAGTAATGAAGTAAAAGTACATATTTTTTCCCAAAAATTTACTCAAGTAAGAGTAAAAGTACCCATCTTTAAATATAATCCAAAAGTATTGGATTATATAATCCATAATCCATTACAAGTAAATGTAATGAAGTAAATGTAACACGTTACTACCCACCTCTGAGTAATTGTCATTACTATCACCTGTCATCAAATAAATGCATCCTTGCTGAAGGAAAGATGCTGAATGATTATATTTCATGTGATGTAGACGGTGCTAAGCAATATTGTTTAATCATTTTTGTTGTTCCAAAACCATTTAAAAGTGTACGAAGCTTTTCACATTCCCAGGCCCCCTTTCTGGAAGTTCAAAACCTCCTTATTTCAGTCGTTTGGCAAAGGGTTGAATCTGAGTAACTTTAATTGACTTCAGTGGTGCACATTCTTGTAGAAAAGTGCATTTCCAACCCTCTATTCCAGTTCTTCACTTGCCTTCAGGTGGATTTTTGCACAGACTTCCATGTACTTAAAGCCACTTTCAAGAGATCATTATTTGTTTCCCCCTATAAATGTAGTACTTACGTTCAAAAGGGGGATTTTTTTGAACGTAACCCCCCCCCCCCCTTCACATTTCTTCATAAATGCTTTCACAGTGAAGTTAAGGGGATTGTTATCCTAAACCTATTTTAAATTCATTGCCTTGGAATATTTTAAATGCAGATTTAACAAGCCGTGCCGACAGCTGCAAGGGTGTTATAGGCGCTTTCTGACACTTCTAAAAAATTTTAAGGCTCCAATAGGTCACATGTCACTTCCTCGTCCAATCGGATCGTTCAGAGATATGCCGGCCCCCACATGAGCTTTTTTCCAGATTCTTTTGACCTTGAAACGTCTGGAAAGATTATTCACAAATGTATAGAGAGATAAAAGAGTGTGCACCTGTCTCTCCACTCTTTCTTCACCGTGGGGGTCGTGCCTTGCTCCCACTTAACACTCTTTCACTCTCAGCTTAGCAAACAGACACCTGCCATCACCTAAAGTGCCTACAGTAGAGCCTAGTGGGCGGCCATCGTTCACGAATGACACTTAATACTAATGATGAGGTGCTTGACTTTTCCCACAATGACACCCTTGACTTTTCCGTATAATCACACAGCATGATGTTTAGATGGGTGGGACAAGAGAAACATGTTGCTTGGAAACACAATTTGGGTTCAGGAAGTGCTCACTTGCTGTTTGATAGATCGGGCCCGCAGTGACACAAACCAGTCTGTTAAAATGTCATGTGTGGAATGGGACTTTATGCCCAGCAGGGAATAAATAAGATTACATGCAACTAACCAAAAGGCTGCACTGTTTTCATCTGTCAGTCGGTAGAAGCTAGTCAAATTGGGCAAACTGTGAGATAAGCTTTGCTGTGTCTGTTCTCTCACAGGTTTGGGAAACTACCTGTACATTGAGGCCAGTCCTGAGACGGTGGGTCAGAAAGCCCGGCTGTTCAGTCCTAGTGTGGATCCCGACACCGGACCTCTCTGCCTGATGTTCTCCTATCAGTTGGAGAATCAGGGAACCCTGAGGGTCCTGCTGCAGAACAAAGACCAAGAGGAAACCCTCCTCTGGTCCCTCCGTGGAGACCAGGAGCCCATCTGGAAAGAAGGACGGACCATCATACCTCGATCTCCAAATGAATTTCAGGTAAGCAGATTAAACATAATAAACAGTCAAATAAAAATTTCAGCATGATTTCGGTAACGCTACCAAAACTAAATTAATACATAAAGGTCTATGTATTAACTTAGTTTTGTTAGCCTGGCCCATATTGTGGTGACATTTTTCTGTGTGTTCATATTTCATCACACAGGTGGTAATTGAAGGATTCTTTGAGGGGACCAAAGGCCACATCTGGATCGATAACATCCACATGAGTGTTAACACACCACTGGAAGAGTGTACTCGTAAGTGTATATGTTTCATCTGTTTCTTCCATCATTTGTTTTGTCCTTTTATACTTTTGTTGTTGTTCATAGCAACAATTTAATCCGAACCCTTGCATTATCTCTACCAGATGTTTGTCCCCTGCTGCGATCTTTCTGGTTTCCTGTTAGGTCACTTTATCTATTCATTACAGATGGCACATATTCCAGATCCACCATTTCACCATAATTTGTTGAAATTCTCACTCCAGCTCCATAAACCTCTCCATTTACTGTGATCAAACCTAGACATCACAGCTACTATCTCAAAGAGTTTCTTAAAATAGAATTTATTAACATGAAAGGAGGATACACACACAAAAAATAGTGCGGCTCGTTGTTTGCCATCAAACGCAAAATGTAGAATCAAATCTAGGCCACAAATACCCATGGGCTCCAATGCTAATCTTATGTTTCATTATTTCCTTTGCGCTCTTCCTTCCATGTTTGTAAACAGAGATTTTTTTTACGGAATTATTAGTTGATAGCCCAAGCTTTTTAAAGGATGGATCTTGCACAGAAGCTTTGTGATTTAAAGTCTTAAAGACATCAAAATGTGACCATGTGCTCGCCGCATCTATGATTCCCAATCCATAACTGGAAACCCTGATTTAGTAATTTTTGGCTCGCAGCATTGCCGCTTGGCTCGCTCTGAGGCTACAGGACTTGGTGGTTCATTTCGAATCCAAAAATTGGAAGCCTCCTGAGCTCATGTTCCACCATGTGCCTGCTGTGATTCTTCCCAAAGCATGCTGGGAGAGTTCTTATCGAGCCATGCAGTTGGACTTGCTATTCCCTCCAAAAAGAGATCCCCGCGCCGCTGGCCCCCACGATACTGTCTCATCTTTTTCTAATTGTTTGCATTTCAAGAATTCAGGCAATCTTCTCCATTCTTCCATGTTTGCTCCTCAAAACAAAACCTTCACAACATGAAAAGTAGTTAAAACCTGAAAGCACACTTCTGTGCCAAAAAATTAAGAACCACAATGTCTATTCTGAACACTGTATAGGGGATGGGACAAAGAATTTAGCTGAAGGAAAAATGCTTTTAAGCAATAGCATTTGGTAACAGCCCTCAAAACAGGTCCAGGTCATAACTACAAAAATATCAAGGAGTCTGAACATCTTTTGCATTGCTACATTATTTTCATGACCATTAATAACCTCATGGAATATTTATACTTTAAGAAAAAATATTTTTCAACAACAACAGCACCGTTAAAAATGATCTAATGAAAGTAAAAAGTGATGTGGAAAGCTCAGAAATGGTGACCAGTTACGGGATGTGTGATAGACACTTTCCCATATGTATTAATCTATATACGTTACAATCTAGAATGTTTGATTTAAAAATATAATTTCCTGGAAAAAGTTAGTCTTTTGTACATCATGGTAGTATTTGTGTAACGAATGCACACAGGAAACGAGAGATCCAATCGCAGTATTTAATGGGGAATCCAAAAATCTCATCCAAAAACAGGCAAGAGGTCATAACCACAAAATCAGTCCAAAAACAAGAAACAAGAAAAACACGAGAAAGCCGGGTGCCGGAAAACAAGGACTCCATGAAACAGATAGAAACAGACCGGTTTATATAGACAGGTGAAACCAATGAAAGTGGAGACAGCTGAGTGCAATTAACAGTGATGAAGGGACAAGGCTTTGTGGGAAATGTAGTGCCTGCAGTGGGGTGACTATGGGGAAGTGAGACCACTAGTGGACACCCAGGGAAACACAGACCAGACGCTGACAATTTGTTCTTATTATATGTTACAACATGTATATGCAACAAATCTTGATACTAGGTTTGTTTTGCATAATAATAATAATTGATGATGGTAAAATTATTAATAATTGATAATAATAATAATTATTATTATTATACACAATATTTTTTTCAGAATTGAGAATAGTGAATTGCAAAAAACTCAAGTATACTTTCAGTCGCATTACAGTAATGAGATTTTTTATGTAAATGTGCTTAATTATCATGAAAATAATGAACAAATTCTTCATGGTTCTTATTTCTTTTGATTTAAGGGTGAAGTATTTCAGGAACCATCTTAGTTTGTTTCCTTTTGTGGTCTTTTATGTAGGTTATTCATTATTTTATGAAGTACGGTGCATGTTTTCAGAGTCATCAGCATCTGATACAGTAAGGCATGTATGTACCCTATGGTTAACCTTACATTACATATTAACATTTTGCTCTATTTGTCTTTCTCTCTTTCTCTGCCTCTCCTCATCATTCTCTTCCTCATCTAGAGCCTTTTGTCGCATTCCCTCCAGACATGACCGGTGAGTTTAAACTCTCTGCCTTTGGTGTGAATGTTTGCACTTCCTGCTCTCTGCCCTGCTCAGCAGTTTACAGGGATGGTTTAGGGTTCGTTTTACTTCTTAGCATGTAGTATTTATGCAGTGAGTTGAGGAGCCTGGGTTTGGGTCGGTTATTTGAGGTGACCAATCCATTTCTCACATTTTATTTTATTATTATCTTTTTTATTACAGTGTGGTTAAGATCCCAAATGGGAAAGATGCTCAAACATGGTCAGGCTGCTAAACTCGTGAGGCTGTTCTGCCACAATGTGACGTACTTTGATGTTCAAGAAAGAGACATTTCACCTTCATGTCACTTCAAAATTGTATGACTTGCTTTCTTGCGAGAAATATTTCAGTCATTATTCGCGTCCCTTCTGTCATAGCTTTCAAATCTCATTCAGTTTTTGTCAATATTTTATAATTTGATAACATTGACTATTTGTATGACTCCTAACCAGATGGGCATCCTGTCAGTCTATTTTTGAGGCATATTTCTCCTTTCAGCCATGCTAACACTTGCGCAATCCTATAGTCATGGAAATATTTTAGTGTTTAAACATTCTTAAAGTGCCCCTATTATGCCAATTTTAAGGTTTCTAATGTTGTTAGACACTTTATATATGCATTTATTATTACATCATTTTCCAACGATTCTCAAATGATGCATTCAAAGCAGTTCTAAGATTCAGTCTCTCTTAAACCCCCTTCTCCCTGAGCTTACTCTGCTCTGATTGATCAGATGTCCCTGTCTTCCACGTATAGCATGTGTCGGAAACGATAAGCCCAATTCCATAGTTCCATATTTTGAACACTCGATAGAAAATATAAAAAAAATATTATTTTATATTGATTCAATACTGATTCAATGGAGCCAGTTCGTTCAAATAAACAGGGTACTGATCCATCTTTCAAGAGCAACCCAGCAGGCACTGGCAGAGGTGGAAAGAGTACAAAAATATTCTACTCAAGTAAAAGTACCATTACATTAATGAAATTTTACTTAAGTACAAGTAAAAGTACCAGTCTAAAAATCTACTCAAGTAAAAGTAAAAAGTAGCTCATTTAAAATTTACTCAGAGTAAAAATTACTTAGTTACATTTTAACAGTGGGAGGGAGTCAAAATGGGACAGGCCAAGGGTGTCAAACTCAGTTCCTGGAGGGCCACAGTCCTGCACAGTTTAGATTTAACCCTAATTAAACACACCTGATCCAGCTAATCTAATCATTTAGGTTTATTTGAAAACTACATGATATGTGTGCTGGAGCAGGGTTAGAACTAAACTCTGCAGGGCTACGGCCCTCCAGGAACTGAGTTTGACACCCCTGGGATAGGTCTATTAATCTCAAACTAGTTGTTTTTAATTAAAGGAATCAGTAATTTAGAATAATAAAACATTTGGGCTGTTACCAGACAAATCAGTATCAACAAACTCATCTTTTAATGCAGAGGAAATGCAGAAGATTCATTGGAAGTGGCATTTAGATGTATTACACTGTTTAGTGCAGGACAAGAATGCATTTAACCTGCAGTTACAAATGCATGAATAATGTTTTGATATACAAGACATAAAATGTTGAATACTCATTTGAAATGATAAGAAATTAATTATTTTAAAAAATCAAAAGATACTTTAAATGTGAAATTAAAATGGCCAGTATGTGTCAGCAAGTCACTGTTAATAAGTGAGTCATTGCGATTGAACCGAATCATTTAAACGTTTGATTCATTCAGGAACGAAACACTGTCACGTTGCTCAGAGACGCAAAACTGTGCTTTGGTGGCTGTGTTTGGAATTATTTTCTGTTGTAGAAATAGAGCTAAAAAAGGCAATATGGTGTCTAAAACGCAAGTCTCTTAATTAACTTGTTTACTGAACTGTTATATATATGTATGTATATATTCATGATGATTTTTGGTGGAAAAGACGGCATTCTTTGTGTGATTTTTATTTAATATATGAAATTATATAAATATGTGAATTTTCTGCCCCTATATCTTCAATTTTGTGATCATTCTAAATGCATTTTAGGAGACTGAATCACACAGTGAAAGAACGCACTATAAATGCGCGCACACATCATTAAAACAAAAATAGCACACTCCTCACCACGGTCTTTTTAGCTAATTTTTGCAAAACCTCTTGCTAAAATGTCAAAGGTTCATTTTAACCACCAATGCAACGATGCAATTATTTAGCTTACCTCTACATTCTTGCGAAGGGTTGATGTCTTGTCGAGATTTTATAAGCTGCTAGTTTGGTCTTCCTAGGAAAGTACAGCTTACACTGCATAATATAGCATACATATGGCCAGGGGTTCACTTCATTTCCTTCGAGTTCAACTTCAGAATATGACGGGGTTTCGTTTTCAGCGGTGTCTGCACCACTAACGCCTGTTTTGTCCGTCTGCATCTTTCTTGTGACTTTAGCGCCAGTTTGCCCTCCTGCCCATTATTTACTGACGTAGTTTCCAGGGAGCGATTTATTTTTTTTATTTATTTTTTTTTACTCAGTAATTAATGTGTTTTAAAATGTAGCGAAGTACAATACTTCAAACAAAATATACTTAAGTAAAAGTAAAATTACACATTTAAAAAATTACTTTAAAAAGAATTAGTACACAAAAAAGCTACTCAATTACAGTAACGCGAGTAAATGTAATTCGTTACTTTCCACCTCTGGGCACTGGTTGTTTATATATCATTAGATTGACGTTGGGTATGATGTTGGGCAGACGTTGCATTTTGGTTGAAAATGAAAATCGGGTTGACGTCAGTATTTGACCAGATTTAAGGTTGGATTTGGTTACACAACCTAAAAACAACAAAATATCAACGTCCGCTGAAGTCAGTATTGAACATCAATTTAACATTGACATTAGACACATTTTCTGTCGCAACTGAAATTTAACCAAATATCAATGTCTTATGATGTTGTGCGCCTGCTGGGAAGTGTTTTGTAAATCCTGTGTTGAACTCCCAGAGATTGGAGAAGCAGTTGTCAGTAAAATGGCGTGTTCGAGGGTGGGTCAAGTTGTTCACGACAGGCCAGAGCCATCACGGAAGTGGGATTCAAATTACTAATGACTCGTTTTTAGCAAATTGGTCGCCCTAAAGGGTATTTGAATAAGACATTTGATCTCTTAAATGTATAGATTTGTTTATGAATGGTTGGTCATGCATTAACTTCATCTAGACCTGTTTTCAATATCAGAACAAAATTGCCTTTATTGTGTCTAAAATACATTAGAGGCATAACGTGGACAGCTATAAATAGCCTCTTTATAGAACTGTTGAATAAAAGCAATATCATAGTCATGATCTTGTGTATGCTTTAAGAATGCATTTATTTCAAAAGTTGGTACCAGACATAAAAAAAGAACATTCGGTTTAATAAATGTAATGATAAAATATACTTCTATTTAATCACAAACAACCAGAAAAGTAATGGGAATTGTCAGAAAGGTGTAGGATCCCTCAAGAACAGAGTATTTGTCAGTGTATACAGACATGGACTGCAGTCCAGCAATGGACACTGAAGCAGTAAGATGGTTTTTGTTTTATATTTGGGGCTCCATTTCATTATTTTAGAAATTTATATTTTTTACAAATTTGCATTGGCAAGAATACCCAAACAAGCTTCCAGCATATTAGTTCCTCCACTTTCTTCCATGAAATGAGTGTCAACAAAGACAGGCAGAGCCAAGTTGCTCTCCCTAATGAGTGACTCAGTCATGTTCCGCAGCTGAATATAGCATAACAAGATGTCTGCCTGTGCTGGGTTCTGCTCAGATGGCAGCATTGCATCAGAGACTCAGGATATGTCTTGTAGAAATCCCTGGAGAACCGTTTTTATTTTTATTTTTTTTGGTGTCATTCTTTTCTCAAATGTTCGCTTTTCACACGGTGCTTACTAATCTGTGAGATAGACAAAGCAGAGCTGACAAAAAACTCTGCTTCGACTTGTGTGATTGTAATATTTGTTACTATTTTGGTTGTTTTCGTGGAGATTTAGGATTGTTTTTTTGTTGTTTTTTTTAGTCTGTCAGACATTGCTTAAAGTTTGCACAATTTTTAGTCAACGTGACATCACGTTGGCTTTCTAGAGCCACTAAAGTCATCCAGTATCTTTGTGGTTGGTGTGAAAATGAGCCTATCACAACTCTTGGATTGTTAAACTAGGTGGTTTTTCAGTTATTGAACTGGCAAACTGAATGTATGCAGATCTAGTCAAATATATAGTGATTTTTTTTTCTCAAGATATTACATCTGTACTGTAGTTCCATATATCAATATTTTATTTTATTTTATCTGTTTATATATTTATTAATCTTTTAAATTTATTAACTTGTGTATTTTCCATATTCTTTTAAATTTATTTATTCAGTTAGTTATGTGTGCATTAATATAATTTCTTATAGTTCAGTTAATGATAATTAGTGATCATCAAATTAGGCGTTACAAAATTTCAACCCACTGTATATACAGTATATATCAAAGTGGTGCAACTAGTTACAAGTTGCATTTTTTAGCCACTCTAAATTTAATTACTGATAAAGAATACCTGAATAGACATAGCAGATTGTTGAAAGTTAGATGGACAGAAATATACATCCATTTCATGATGTAATAATAATTGGTGTACTTGTCAAAATTGGAGCAAGACCGTGCAAAAAAAAAATAAAAAGATAGAAAATTACAAATTGTCAATATCACATTGGGTATCTCTCAATCTCAGTTTCAATCCATTTATGATATATATAGTTATGCATCACAATGCAGTGATAAAGCTATTTCAAACTCCTGCAATGATCATTTATTTCAGCATTCTTCAAGAACCAGAAGGCCAAACTGAGGGAGAACAGAATGCATGTGCCTCTGCTTAGCAAAACAGCTTCTTTTTTTGAATTTGGCCCCAATGTACCCCTAAGACATAATGGTTTTGAGAACTATCAGCACTTGTTGTCATGTAGCCACCTGCCCTTTAAATATTCCTGGAGAGCCACTTGTTCCAATGCAAAAAAAATCCAGTCTGATTTATAGTACGGCATTCCCACTCCCCAGGACTAGAGCGGGGCAGTGTTTATTTGCAAAATGCTTGGAGTCTGACTTGGGTTGACTGTTTGAAAGCACGTTACATAACAGCACTGCATTTTTTTAGCACTGCCATTGTTTCACTGTACATTACGCTATGCAGCCAAACGTAGATCCCGCAGCAAGTATTCTCAACTCAAAAGAGATTATTTCATGGTGATTTCGAACAGTGAAACATGGAGCATGAAGCTTCTGCTCTACATGATTGAATGCCAAAACAGTCAATAGAGCATCTTTTATGGCATTAGTATGTTTGCATTTAAATCTAGAAGTAGTGTGGTGTGTTTCACAGTTTGTATATCTCTCCACCAGGGGGAGCCCTACCTGGCAAGAGTGAGCCAACAATAGATACACTGTCAGTACCAGCTGTTTTGCCCAACTGGTATTACATAATGGCTGGTGGAGGAGCCATCTTGTTCCTGGTCATTGTCATTGTCATGGCCGTTAGCTGTCGCCATCTTACAGCCAGGAGGAACCAACCCACAATGGCCTACTACAGCCCCCACAGTGCACATTACCCGAACGGCGGCGTGCAAAGGGCAGGGGTGACACCCAAGTTGACTGTATGGGTTGAGAAGGGTGATGGGAATTCCTACTGGTGAGACACCAGGAGTAAAAGTTTAAAAAGTTTGCCTGCAAATGGTGACTTCATGATGGAAGTCCTCGATGAAAGCAGATTTCAGACTTGGAGGAGAACCTCAAAGAACACTCCCAGATGCTTGGATTCGGATGAATCCAGATGAACCCAACACTTCAATTTTTCTGTTTCCTCGTTCTGTTCCTGTTCCTTTCTTTCTTTGCTACTAACAACCCTGTCTTAGTGTGCTCAGCTTGTTTACCACATCTAACAAGCTCATATTCATCTGGAGGGACCTTCTTCAAGAGCGAATTTGTATCCAGCCTCATGATGGACGCCAAGCCAAGAGGACGTGTTATCCACTGACCTCAATCACTGATCCTGGACTGACTTTGATCCAGTGTACTATACTTATGTTAAATCAATGTGATTGGACAAGGTTAGAACATTGGGGAGTTTAGAGCTGTTGTGGACATGCCACAATGTTTGCACTTTGACTAGTCCCTGAGATTGATTACGAGTACTTTACCTTATTATAGCAGAACATGGGAACAGACTTTTGGTGAAAGAGAGAACATGAAGCTTTCAGATAAATTAAAGCATACAGGCGGAGGCTCCATTACTGAGAATGTGCTTCATAGCACTTTTTGAATACAACGCAAGCATGATATAATTAGCAATAAGGTAAGGTGAAGTACTGCATAAATGGTTTCTGCATGTAAACATCTTGAGTTAAGTCTGATAAACTGAGAGTCCATGATTGAACATTGCCTTTAAAGTCAACCTGAAATCAAAATTGAGTTTCTTCATACAACTTCTTGGTCTTATTGTGAATGTCTGATCAGTGCAGTGTTATTATAAAGAGAAAAATGTTTGTGTAATGAGTTTCCTTTTTCCACTGTTGTTGCTTAGATCATGCCAATTATTGGGTAATGTTATTGGTAACACTTGTTTTAGGCTGCAGTTGTAGGTAATACAGCCTTCCTAAAACCATATCAATAGATTAATGTCAGTTGTCATTAACATAATAAAGAGTGCTTCAGTAATTCCAAACAAAAATAGATTTGACCAGTAAACGTAGACATTGGGATTCCCAATTAAAAAGCATCTTTTTTTTTTTGGAAATACATCATGAAACTAAAAGGCATAGCAAATGTTCTTTCATGTTGACTTTAAAGGTTGTTTTAGGCATGGTTTCACATCAGTGTGCTCAACTTAAATGAAGGGATGGCACCACCAATGAGATAAGAGAATCATGTTTTGTGTTTGCTTCTGTGCTCTCTGTGTCATTATCTTGGTTATTCCTTTCTATCTTGCATTTCTCACATTTTTTTCCCAAAGATGCCCCAAAACTGTGTTGGCGTGGGTTATTCTGAGCAAATTCTTGTTGGTGTGGAGGCTCCAAAAACAAGTCCCATAAAAAAAGACAGTAATTTCCTTTTTCCATCTCCATGCGTTGAGGAAGCACTGAGCACTGGGGTGGGAGAGAACTTGTGCAGATATCAACACCTGGAAGCAATTTTAGTTCATTGAAGCATCATGATGCTTCAAGAATGATTAGCAGTAAATGCAGTCCAAGACTGCCATATGCTTTTTCATAACCATGTTGGATCATTCACTGAATTGAGTTGTCATTCAGTTTTATAGGTTATAATAATCAGTTCTGTATTAGGTGAGCACCACAAACATACTGTGGCAGTACCATTTGATTATCATATGCACATGCTGTAGTATTTAAACAGTACTCCAAGGTATTACAGTAGTACAAAGCAGTATTAAAGGAATAGGTCACCCCAAAATGAAAACTCACTGTCATGTTATTCCAGACTTACATGACGTTCATACTTCTGTGGAACACAAAAGGAAATGTTTTGAAGAACGTTCATGCCGCTTCTTTTATGTAAGTGGTAGTGGCAAAACAAAATCTCAACGTAGATCATAAAAGTAGTTTGTATGAATAGAAATCATCTGAAGCCATTCACTTTGTGTGAGCCAGAATAAAGTTATTATTTGCTCAAATCTCATTTGGATAGAAATACTTGATGTAAACATTTCCATGTTTGAAAGAAAAAAAAAATTCCAAACACACAGGTTTGGCATGACTTTAGGATGAGTAAATAATGACAGAATTATCAGTCTTTAAGGACATCCAGCAGATCTAGAATAAGGACTCAAAGCTATAAGAAGTATAGAGCCGATCAAAATGGAAGTACAAGGATAAGGGGATTTTTAATGCCATTTCCTGCTGTGAGGTTGTAAGGGATGTTTTTGGCACCGTCATGCAACGTGCTTTTAAAGCAAGCACTTTATCACTCTTTTCTTCCCTAAAACGTGTCCCCCCTTCTTTATTCACTCTTAATATTTTTTAATTAGTTAATGGACCAGATACCATTTATTAAAGCTGCTATAGGCATTCTGTCTCCTGCCCCGTGTCTCTCGTCGACTCGAGAAACCACATTAATGAGTGCGAGCGCTCTCTCGAGAGCGTCAACACATCAGCCAGTAAGGCGTTATGCCAAATAGCCATTCTTCTTGGGCTCTTAAATGCATCACATATACTGAACCGAGAAGCTTCTGATAAAGCAAAACAGCCTATTTTTCATAGACCAGAGGATTTAGGTTGATGTTCACACCCTTTCTGATGTCATCTCAGGGGTTGTCGAACAGTCGACAGAGTTTTCCTCTAAGATGGGATAGATGGGTGGAAGAGATCGCTCACAATGGATCTAGTCAGGCTACCGCCTTCACATCTTTGAGGCATGAGTTCTCACATTGATTTCTCTGCTTTTAGACACAGTGGGCTCCGACTTGGACATATTTGGAACAAAACGACCTGCTTCATAAAGCTATTTGAAAGTTATGGGCCTTTTATTGTACTGCAAAGCTTACTTAGGTGGTGGAGGTGGTGGTGATGTTTCTGATACAAACTATGAATTTAATTATAATGATAAGGATGATGATAATGATGATGCACTTTGCTTTATAAAAGTACCTTCTAACTGTGGTCAGCCTATACCTCAAACTTTGAAATTAGTAAATTGTTTAAAATGCGAATGTGAACAGAATATTTTTGCTTGAAGAATTTGTGTCCTGAAAAACCTGCTTTTAAAATATGATAATAAAATCTTATTTTTCTAATCGTCATTTCTTTTTATATCTATTTATATCATACTGTTATGTCTATTGTAGAAACAAAAGACACTGGCCTATTTCTGCTGCTATATTTGTGTGTTCCCTTAATATGTAAATGCTGGAGTGCTTCCATTAGTAATTATGTAGGTCACACAATGCTATTCTCTGTACTCTGTGATTTTGTTACATATCTTGTGTCCCTTTAAAAATGTATTATTTAACTTTAAGTCTCAAAATAAACTTATATAGATTCACATTTCAAGTATGTGAATGCAAACACTTCGAGTTGAACAAATTTTCACAAGTCATTGTGTTCTCAGGGTTGTCACTATAGAGTTAGTGTAAATTAGCAAGTTAGTTAGCTGTAAAGTCTTGACACGTTTATAGCTAGTTATCTGAATTCTGAATAATCTAATGTTCTTATGATTTGAAGGTGACTATCACCCTATTTTGTACTAAAGTTTGTTAATTCAAGAATGCATGCTATATTTTCATTCATATATATTCATATTCATATATATATATATATATATATATATTCATTAATAATAATTTTGAGCACTTTTTAAGCACAAAATACATAATTTTGAGTCATCTTATTGATTTTAATACGATGTCTACATTTCTATCCACAGTTAAAAAACCAGCGGTTGGAAATGGGCGTCTCTTCAATGGGAAAGACCACATAAATGCAGGTTAGTTCCCACTAGATATAGAACTGCTTCCTAGCAGGCTATTTATTCTTAAAAAAAAAGAGAGAGAACCAGGAATGAGAAATCTTTAAATTATTTTTTTTTTTCTCAAGGTTTTCAGTTTAGTCAAAAACAGATGGTTTGGACATATTTAAAGTGAACATGAAATCAGAATATACCCTAATTACGTACACATTGCATGTTTCTGGTCTAATAGTGAATGATTTGTCCGTGCAAATTTTCAGTCCATTCAATTTCCAATCTTTTTTTCTCTTTGGATATACTGTTTATTTGAAAATACATCACATTATGTAATTAAATGTGCTGCAAATGCCGCTTCCAATTCTTTTCTTTTTTTTCACAAACTGTGGAGCTCCACAGTGCATCTGTGCAAATGTTTGTATGGATAGAGCTGACATGCTTGTGTGGGTATGTACGTGTTTGTTCACATTCACATCGCCCTCACCCCGCATTTCTGCAGGAAAAAACTAATAAAAAAAACATCTACAGTTATCAGACTTTCCGCTCTTCCTTTCCTGCTATCACACAGTTGGAAACCATCAAACCTATAAAGATGTCTTTGTTTTGCCTCTTAAATAAATAAATAAAAAAGACAAGGATGAGTTAATTACCAACTGAAATCTGTTCATCCTTACAGACTGTCAGCCCCCTCCGTCTGTCTTTCTTTCATTCTCCCAACTTCCTTTATCAATGTCTTCCATCTTTTTCTCATTTTCCCTCTACTCTAACACAATGTAATGAAGTCTGTGTTTAGCTTACACTCTACACAAGCTGTCAATCACCTCACCAAGCCATTTGTTGGAACTAAAATGCTAAACTTTAATAAAATGCAACAGATATCAGTCAAAGTGCAAAGGCCGCTCAGCTGGTGCGAGTTTTGGCATCAGCTCGCTGTCAGAAGCAGCCTAATTAAGCCTAATGCAACCGCTAGCAAGGCACAGGGTGCCACAAAAGTGTTTACGGCTTAGTTTTGTCAGCTGAAAACAGCCGACACTGTTCTCCCTCAGACCATTAGTTGGTTAGATGTGTCTTCCTCGTTTGGATACTGTGGGGAAAAACTTCTGTTTAGCCTCCAAAAGCTGTAGTGTTGAACAAAACATGCTTACAAATACATACTGTAATACCACTGATTACTATATTAATTTACCAAGATATATGGTATACCATGATAATCCTTTTAAAGTAATTTGAAGTACCATGGTATTTTCTCCAAAAAAATACCATTGTATAAAGATTTTTTTAATACCATTGGACTTTATTCGTAAAAATTTTTTGGTCCTACCATGGTGTTTTAAACGCGTGCCGTGTAAATACTGTGGTATGGAGGTTTACGTGCAACAGACTTCTGTATTCTGTAAAACAGGTCTTTTGTATGTGCTTCATTAAATATGGAGCTGTTTTACTCAAGATGCCTTCAAAGTGTATATCGAAAATGAGCATAACTGATTTCTGTTTCATAAGTGGATTGAGATCTTAGTTTTATTTTACTTTTTTTTTTTTTTTTTAACTAAACTTAGGATATTAAAATTGAATAAAATGGCAACAATAACAACAGTTAGCTAGGTTAGCTGATTACAATAGATATCGCTATCAGATCATACTGCTGTTAACAATTTCTGACAATCGAATGTGATGAGACCTGAATTCTGGATTTGGTTGGGTGACATTTGACATATACCCCATCCTTGAAATTACCACAGTTCACCATAAAAAAACAGGGTACATGAATTTCAGAAGCAAAATAAATTTCATAGTACTATAGTATTTCCATCTAATGCCACCACATTACCATGGTATCCAGAGGTGGAAAGTAACGAATTACATTTACTCGCGTTACTGTAATTGAGTAGCTTTTTTATGTACTAATACTTTTTAAAGTAATTTTTTTAATCTGTAATTTTACTTTTACTTAAGTATATTTTGTTTAAAGTATTGTACTTCGCTACATTTTAAAACACATTAATTACTGAGTAAA
Organism: Carassius carassius; assembly: GCF_963082965.1. Lineage (NCBI taxonomy): Eukaryota > Metazoa > Chordata > Actinopteri > Cypriniformes > Cyprinidae > Carassius > Carassius carassius. Next base: position 10,848,882 of record NC_081760.1, read on the forward strand.
AAAAAAAAAAAAAAAAAAATCGCTCCCTGGAAACTATGTCAGTAAATAATGGGCAGGAGGGCAAACTGGCGCTAAAATCACAAGAAAGACGCTGAAAACGAAACCCCGTCATATTCTGAAGTTGAACTCGAAGGAAATGAATTGAACCCCTGGCCATATGTATGCTCTATTATGCAGTGTAAGCTGTACTTGCCTAGGAAGACCAAACTAGCAGCTTATAAAATCTCGACAAGACATCAACCCTTCGCAAGAATGTAGAGGTAAGATAAATAATTGCATCGTTGCATCGTTGGTGGTTAAAATGAAGCTTTGACATTTTAGCAAGAGGTTTTGCACAAATTAGCCAAAAAGACAGTGGTGAGGAGTGTGCTATATATATCGTCTGCGATAATATCATGTTTTTTGTTTTAATGATGTGCGCGCGCATTTATAGTGCGTTCTTTCACTGTGTGATTCAGTCTCCTAAAATGCATTTAGAATGATCACAAAATTGAAGATATGGGGCAGATTTAATAAATTAAATCAAAATCACACAAAGAATGCCGTCTTTTCCTCCAAAAATAATCATGAATATATACATACATACATACATACATATAACAGTTCAGTAAACAAGTTAATTAAGAGACTTGCGTTTTAGACACCATATTGCCTTTTTTAGCTCTATTTCTGCAACAGAAAATAATTCCAAACACAGCCACCAAAGCACAGTTTTGCGTCTCTGAGCAACGTGACAGTGTTTCGTTCCTGAATGAATCAACCGTTTAAATGATTCGGTTCAATCGCAATGACTCACTTATTAACAGTGACTTGCTGACACATACTGGCCATTTTAATTTCACATTTAAAGTATCTTTTGATTTTTTTAAATAATTAATTTCTTATCATTACAAATGAGTATTCAACATTTTATGTCTTGTATATCAAAACATTATTCATGCATTTGTAACTGCAGGTTAAATGCATTCTTGTCCTGCACTAAACAGTGTAGTACATCTAAATGCCACTTCCAATGAATCTTCTGCATTTCCTCTGCATTAAAAGATGAGTTTGTTGATACTGATTTGCCTGGTAACAGCCCAAATGTCTTATTATTCTAAATAACTGATTCCTTTAATTAAAAACAACTAGTTTGAGATTAATAGACCTGTCCCATTTTTGACTCCCTCCCACTGTTAGAATGTAACTAAGTAATTTTTACTCGGAGTAAATTTTAAATGAGCTACTTTTTACTTTTACTTGAGTTGATTTTTAGACTGGTACTTTTACTTGTACTTAAGTAAAATTTCATTAATGTAATGGTACTTTTACTTGAGTAGAATATTTTTGTACTCTTTCCACCTCTGATGGTATCACCACAGTACCTTTTGTAAGTCTACCATCTGATACCGTCACTGTTTTTGGAGTGAGATCACACTCCTTCAAAAATACTGTTGTATAACCGTGCCATCATGTCCAAAAACAAAAGTGTATGTTCATGAGATTGTTAATGCACATCTTTATGTGCTTTCCCTTTTTCTTGTTGTTGTAGGTTACCAGTTTCCAGAGTGGAGCACAGCCGAAACGCCATCAGAACCTCCGGTGACACACGTAGACGATAAGGACAACACATGGCTGTACTCTCTGGACCCCATACTCCTGACCATTATTGTCATGAGCTCTCTGGGCCTTCTTCTAGGTGCTGTGTGTGCCGGCCTCCTTCTTTACTGTACCTGCTCATATGGAGGCTTGACGTCACGCTCATCTAACACTTTGGAGAACTACAACTTCGAGCTGTATGATGGGATTAAGCACAAAGTGAAGCTTAACCAACAGCGCTGCTGCTCCGAGGCTTGAGGACAACAGATGGGGAGATATCAAGTATCCTAAAATGACCTCTAAATAACCAGATTTGACTCTTTGAAGAGACAAGCCTCATCTCTTAGTATTCCTGGAATGCATGTCCATCTCAGCTGGAAAGCTCCTAGACTGAATTTTCCTAGAGCTTATTTTCCAAGCAGTTGTGCTTATTCAGCTCTAATGCTGCTGCTAAGGACTTCCTTGTCTTTCACTGGATTACATCAAAAGTGGAGAGTTTTGTGCCACAAGGATCAAAACCTTTTCCAGGGATCAGCCTCAAAACAAATGTTGATACATATCAATGTTCTGCTATTCCAAAAAAAGGAGAGTATATCATCTTAGATTTCTAAGAAGTCTAGTTTTTAAAATCGATGATTTGTTGCTGGACTTTCAAGCAACAAACTTCTGTCCGCCATTATTCCCAAAAGTACATTTTGTGGCCTAGATTGTTGTGCATTGTTTTTAAAGGCTTTGGGTTTAATCTTGCTTAATTGTTTTCCCTCAAAGAGACGTTTGGTAGCCCAGGGTGCCCAGATTATATGTCAGTCTTATTGAGTGATTACAACCCATTGCTTTCAGCCAACCGTTTGTTTCTCTTGTCAGTCTGACAGCTTGGAAATGGAAAATTAAGGGTTCTTAGATTTAGTTTTTGGCACAGTGTGTTTTGTGGATTGTAAAAAAAAAAAAAAGGAACACTTGTTAGAAACGAATGAGGATTTTGTCAGTGCAACCTATGGATTGCTGTTACTGGGAGACAAAGACTGCCAAGCTAATGTGTGAGATTTGAGCTAGCAAACAGGTATTAAATAATGTGAAATGGGTTGAAAGGCTGACAGATACTGAAGGTATAGGTTTGAAATACAGTTTCTGTTATTTTTATTTATTAATTTTTATTACAAATTTTTTTTTTACTCTGGGCATTAAAGAATGCAACAGTTATTGGCTCAGAGAACTTCAGGTCCAATGGTTGTATTTTGAAAAAGAAAAAATCATTTTCCAAAATAGACCAAAATCGACACCAGTCATGTGCAGTTTATCTAGGCTCTTGAGTTTTACACATCAAAATGATTGTTTAGAGGTCCGTGAGAGATAAAATAGTTTAGATTTGGATCAATAAAAAAAAAAACATATACAGACATATTTAATATATTTTCTTTAGATCAATTTTTAGAGGCATAGATGAGTGTTACAAAACCAGTGGTCAGTGGTTTACTCAGTGGGTTACATTTACTCACCATAAAAAAATAAAACAACATTTATTGATCATTTAGGTTATGTGCAAACCAGTAAGTGCTTAACACATAGCCTTGAGGATCTCCAGTGGATTTATGTACACCATACAGAAGTTCTTTCCTCTGTTTCATTCCCAGTCTTTTACTCAGTTTGTTTCCATGATTAGGCTTATGTTAACAGGAGACAGGTTTGGTTATAAAACTGCTCCCCTGTGGTTTTCAAAGACTGGAAAAAGGTGGAATACAGATGCTGTAAATCTTTACCTATTTGCTCAGATGGGATTCCCCACTCTCCATACCTGCTTAAAAATGCATTGTTGGAGTTGGTGAAAATAAATGCACCCAAAGCACACTACGCCTTTGCAGAAGATGACACGTTATTAGAGTCTGGGATCTTTGATATGGAGTTTTGAGGATCTGATACTTATCTTCTTGAAGACTCTTGCTAGTGGACCCCTGGACTTTTGCAAGTGCCTTGGAGTTATGTTCCAGCCTCACTATGAACCTGAAAAAGACTGCTTTGGAGCGTTCTTCTGTCTTAAACACTCAAAATACTTGAGAATCACAGCACTGGGTAGAATTCCAGTCTCTCTTTGGACACTTTGTACAGAAAATGTGCTTTTTATGACGATGATTATTGTTATTATGATTATTTAATAAAGGATTGTTAACATATTGTGTTGATGTGGTGTTGAACATTCAAAGGTGGCTCCAAGAGGAACATTTCAAGGTGACTGAGTTTGATGTTTTATGATGAGTATCGAGTTTTAAGGTTACAAGAGCAGGGGCATATAGGATTGATAAATGATAGCACTTTAGCACTGCTCAACAGACTGACACGCATTCAGTTACAGTAAAATACCAGACCAGTACATAACGTACCTCCACTGACAACAAGAGAAGTCCATCAATAGAACCTTTGACTCCATTAAATATCAACACATTCAGCTATACAGTACAAAGCATACAAACTCACTCTCTCTCTCTCTCTTTTCAGCTATGTCTGTAACAGTTTCTCTCATCTCCACATGGGTTCCCATTAGCACAGACCTTCAGTCGCCATCATTTAGGGGCTCACAGCATCAAAGCTTTGAAGTGTCTTACTGTTCCACCCCCTAAAGTTCCCTTTAACCCTCCAACTCATACAACCACCCAAATGCATCCATTTAACTATTTCTCTAACTCAACTTCCTCTCTTCTCCAAAGTGTGTCGCATTTGCCTTTGCCACTCTGGATATTTCACTGACTAATGTTGGGAACAGTAAAAGACAGAATCAGCCTTCACTTAAGAGCTCAATAAATCTATAGCTTAATAAATAAGAAAACACACACACACACGCACATATAAAACAACATTTTTAAAATAATTTGATTATAATTCATTACTGTAAATTAATGTATTAAATGGACAGCGGCATAAAATGTACGACATTGGAACTTAAAAGAAACAGGGTCGCCCATATGGACATCATCAGACTCTGGACACGGCCTGTAAACTTCAAATACTTTACAGTCAAGCTTAGACCATGATCTAGAGAAATATAATTTGCCCTTCTCATGCTTCTTACTGCTCTCAAGATCAGAGTTCTGACTAGCACATTAGTCATTTCTAATGTAGAGTCTCTGAAAGCCATTTTAAAGAAATAACAAATCAGTTATTTTCTTGACAGGAATTAAGTAATTGCCCAAATATTTTAAAATCTTTTATTGGCTGATTCTTGATTAACGAAGATCTGTCTTTAAACTCCACAAGGGGCATCTGGAAGTGTGGCTTTGATCGACGGGCTGGAATGAGTGGTGGAGAACCAGGAAATTGCTCTGAGGAGCGCGGCTGACGGGCTCTGCTTTTCCACCCAAATTATTCTAAACTTTTGTTTCGTAAATGTTGTTTTCCCTCCCTGTCAGATTGAAATCTAATTCTCCATTGGGACCTTGCTGAGGAAGATCAGAGAGCTCTCACTCTTTCTCAGTAAGCCGGACTTTCCATCAAAGCCCAGCCTTGCATGCTTGAAGCTTAAAGGTGATCAGCGTTTGAAGGGGCTGCACTAAGAAATACAAAGAGAGCACAGCTAGTTTATCTCCAGAGAGAAGAACCTGACAAATGATGGAGAAGTAGAGGCATGCAACTGTACTCCTCCATTCCCAGATGGTTATTAAGTCTAATGTCAGTGTCTGATGTAAGGGAGGGCTTTCATGTTGCAGAATATTCATTTGCTTTAACAATTATAACAGATGCTATTTCTTAGCAAGGTCACTCACAAGACCTCCTCGGTCTGGTTGGTTGTATATCAGAACAGATACAGAAACATTTAAGATCAACAGTTCTTGGTTTTTATCTTTGAAAAACAGCATATTGAACAACAGAGTGTCAATAACAACACATCATGCTCTACTGGTACTCTTCACACCAGCAGAACTTCCTCTGCTCTGTCCTTGTACATCCAAAAGATGGAATTATTTCCATGCACCTGAGGTCTGAGGAAATATTTTCAAAAAGTGATTCATTTATTTTTATTATTTATTTATTTTATTTTTGGCAACCCTCAGCAACCCTCTTTAAGTCTCAGTGGAAGAACTATGTAAAAAACAACAAACAAACAAAAAAAAAACTTGATATAAAGTTTGCAAAACAAACAATAAGATTTTATTTTACGGGTAGTTAATGATTAGCTATGAGGTAAATGGTTATATATGTAGAGTATGCGATTTCAAACTAATAAGTAATAAAAATCCAAGATGCAAGAACAAGAGAAATGGTTATTATAAATACTTAAATGTATCGTAATACTAAAATGATCCATAATATAGTTTTAAATGAAGTATTTTACCCCAAATATATATGAAAATATAAAATCATAACTTTTATATATATATATATATATATATATATATATATATATATATATATATATATATATATATATATATATATATATATATACAGTACAGACTAAAAGTTTGGACACACCTTCTCATTCAAAGAGTTTTATTTATTTTCATGACTATGAAAATTGTAGAGTCACACTGAAGGCATCAAGGGCTATTTGACCAAGAAGGAGAGTGACGGGGTGCTGCGCCAGATGACCTGGCCTCCACAGTCACCGGACCTGAACCCAATCGAGATGGTTTAGGGGTGAGCTGGACCGCAGACAGAAGGCAAAAGGACCAACAAGTGCTAAGCATCTCTCGGGGAACTCCTTCAAGACTGTTGGAAGACCATTTCAGGTGACTACCTCTTGAAGCTCATCAAGAGAATGCCAAGAGTGTGCAAAGCAGTAATCAAAGCAAAAGGTGGCTACTTTGAAGAACCTAGAATATGACATATTTTCAGTTGTTTCACACTTTTTTTGTTATGTATATAATTCCATATATAATTCCACATGTGTTAATTCATAGTTTTGATGCCTTCAGTGTGAATCTACAATTTTCATAGTCATGAAAATAATGAAAACTCTTTGAATGAGAAGGTGTGTCCAAACTTTTGGTCTGTACTGTATGATTTAATAAAAAAGAAGAAAAATAGCATTTTTAGTTTGGTTCCAGCTCATAAAGGTGTTTTGGATATGTTGATCTATTTTTAAAATTTTATTTATAATATTTTATAAAATATATATATATATATATATATATATATATATATATATATATATATATATATATATTATTACATACTTTGAAATTTCATTGACAATGACTAGTCTATTACGCGATGATGTGAGAAATAGTGTCATTAGAGAAACTTTTGACTGGTATTGCATGTTTGTAAAGTCAAGAAAGTTGCCTTCATGGAGATCCATCATCATGTGGACTGAATGAAAAAACAGGTACTGCGGGCTCTGCACATAGTGTATTGAAGTGTGGGAAGTTGTGAGATGGAAATCTCAGGATGAGCTCAGGGAGATAAGATTTTTCAGAGTCTTCCTGCTGCCTATGAATCAAGACCAAGCGATAAAGGCTTTTGTTAAGTGACAAAAAATCTATCCACACAAAACAGAGTAAAGACTCAAAATATCTGTTGATTGAAGGAGATCTAGAACAGTACAAATGAGCGACAACAACAACAAAAAGATGGAAACAGTCAGAAAATCTGTCATGCTTCACAGAACGAAATCTAGTAATAAATCAAACAATGGAAGACAAATTTCTTGTGTGTTTGTGCACACTTGGCGAATAAAAGCTCATTCTGATTCTGATATTCACCAATGTGGTAAAATTCAAATTCTGGTCTCCCTAAAAAACCTTATCTTTCAAACGATAAGCAAACTGCACATATGCAATTCCTTTCTGCACAACCCACACACCCTGAGCCAGGAATACACACAACAGCCATCTCCAACAATAAAAAGCACAATCCGCTATACAAATATTCTCAATATCCATTTTTTTTTTTTTAGGGGGGGTGTTGTCATGTGTCATCTGTTGGATGACTCAAACAAACATCCGTTGGAAAGAAATGAGATCCTTTTGCTCTCCTTTTGCTCTCCTACTAATATATCTGAAATACTATATTACACAAAGCAATATAATTAATATACTGAAATTACATTTTAAACACAAAAGAATACCCGGAGGAAGATATTTATTATTATTATTATATATATAATATATGTGTGTGTGTGTGTGTATAATATCTAAAAAACAGGCTCAATTTTGATTTGATAGCTGACCATCTCCGTTTTACTTCCATTTAATTTGGTTGTTTCTTTTTCTTCATGGTGGGCACGTGGCTTCCTACAGTCTGCCATACAGCGCTACCGCCATTGTATAGGCTGCTAACAAGAATTTTGCAGAGTCAAACTGAATAAGCTGGTGGCTGATCATAGACCCCATTGTCTGACAAAGTGGCGAGTCAAAAGTATCTTCGGGAGAACATGACGGAAAGCAGAATGTTTCAGAGTGGCAGAAACACGCCTCAGATCTGGTTAAAGCAGTCTTGGTGGCTGTTGTCATGGAAACAGAGGTGGGCGGCAGGGCTGTCACTGTCCCATTAGACGTGGTGATGAGTATATGGCACGTGGGCAGCTCCGAACTGCTGCACTGCAATAATAAGGCATCATCTACTGTATGATTTGCCATATTAGCATCTCACAAAGGTTTATAAAAGAGCAAGAAGTCCAACATCAAAATGTCTTTGCACTTCTTGTATGATACATTGATCAGAAAAACTAAGCACATTTATCAAAAAGGGGTGATATTTGGTAAGGAAGATTACATTTTATAAATAAATTGTATTGTAGGAGGCATGAAAAACTGAGAGGTGGAAGGAGGTACACAAAGACAAAAGCAAAAAGAACAATGGAGAAAAACTCTCACGTGTTCCTCCTAGACAGTAATGAGATTAAATTGAGAGCAAACAACACTTTGGCCATTTTTTAATTTTCTGATAAATTACTGTAAATACAAAAGTAAAATCTCCTGAGATCAGAGAAACTTATGAGTAATAATATGTTCCTGAGGGGGTGATTTAAAGAAGATGGTCTCATATGACGTAATAAATAGGTTTGGTTTCAGAGGATCCAAAGATTTAATCCTTATGATCTGTAAATGCATCATGACAAATGACATGTACTGGATGTTTTTACACTGACTAATGAATCCATCTTAATGTCGAACATTAATCTACAGCACAAATCCGACCAACGGCAAATAAACAACCCGTGTCATCTTCAAAAACAATCCAATGCTTTTCAAAGCCCTCGAACAATCAGTGAAGTAAAAACTCAAGCCCAGCTTTTCGTCTATCACGAGACGTCAAATCTGACATCTATTTTCACCACTCCAAACGTCCTCTTCACAGATTTGGCTGGAGCCCAGCAGGCGATCATATCACCTTCATGTCACAGCACACAGCTATGATGGATGGCTGTTGTTGGTACTGTAACGCTCCATACACATTATTTGCCAGCACTGCTCCTTCAAACAGAGATTGTCTTTCTCATATGGGGCCACAATAGAGCAAGAATGGAGATTGAGAGGGACTGTTTTGTCATGATGGACCAATGGCATGACTAGAAGAACTCTGGGAGTTCTAGTACATGAGGGTATAGTGGTACCATGATTCAATTGTTAAGGGTAAAGGTTACATACACATAGGATATATATATATATATATATATATATATATATATAAAGTTGACCCCTGACCTCTGGTTCGGTCTTTGGTTGAACAGAAGAGAGGTATGTACTCAGTATCCATCATCTTGATCTCTCTGGGAATTGTTAATATCACAAACAGGGCATATCTCTGATCTCTGTGTCATTCAGTCAGTCAGTGATAAACAGAGGAGGGCTTCGGTGAGTCTAGAACAGGTCTTGGTGTGTACGGTAGGAGAAGCTTGACACGTGGGAGATCTTATCCCTCATTTCTCTGAAATGTTCAGCTTCTGTGCGGTTGAGGAAGGGTTGCCTGATCTTCCCTGGGAGCCCTGTTCTATGGCTCCTTTTCTTTAGTTCTACCTTTATTGTTTTATCTTATTATCTGAGGTTGCTGATGTTGACAGCAGTTTATACAGTACAAGCCTGCCACCATCTTCAGTGATATCTGTGTGTATACTGCCACCAGCTGGCCAAATGGAACAGTGCAATCAATTTTACAAAATGCAGAAAATCATGAAACATGATTCTTACTAATATAATTTTTTTTTAATTAAAATCAATCAATAATTAAACAATTATAGTTAAATGATTTTCAATGAAATTCAATAAACCTTAATAATAATAAACATAATAATAGTTGACACTTACAGTACAAATGTCTGAATTTTTATGCATTAGACAGTAAAATATCAAAACATTCAGTTTTCGTTACACTGTTCTTGTTTAAGCAGAACAGAAAGATCCATTTAGATATAGTGATCTAAATCACATTAGTGCTTGAGATCCATAAGGCTGTCAGTGTTGTCCACAATGTGGCTGTAACAGTAATAGCTGCACTTTTGAAATTCTTATCATGGACGTAGTTTATGATGGACATCGCACCCTGATAAGCCTCTTCACATGTGGGCTGGATTTGATCTTCGGGTAGAATGAAGCCGTGCTGCCCTTCATCTCGTAACTCAAAGGTAAAGGAGTATGGGATCCCTATGAGTCTGGCAAAATCACGAGATGAGCCAGAATTTGCATCTGTGAAGTATATTAAAGTGTTGTCATAAGTGATAAACTTGCATTATTATAAGGTTTTTTTTTTTTTGGTAATGTCTCACTGAGTGACAAAACAGTGATTTAGGGCTTCATGGCCAATACAGATATTTTAATAAAATATTTTATATTTATAAATATATATATATATATATATATATATATATATATATAAATAATTTTCATAATATTATACTGTTGTGATGAACCAATAAATGCTCTATATTAAAAATCAAGTTTTTTTTCTTTCTAAATTAACTTAACACGCTTAAAACTAAAATCAAGTTTTATAACAGTGTTTATATATTTTTTTATCATTCACTTTGAGTTTGCACTAAATTACAGTAATCCAAATGTAAAAACAAAAATAAATGACCTTGCAAAATTAAATATATAATATCGACTAATGCTTATAAATGAAAAATCTTTATCAGACAATAACTAATATGGATATATTTTGCATCTCTACTTGATACTGATGCAGATTGACATAAATACAGCTTCACAAAAATTAAGTTTTGCTTACCAATGGCATTGCAAAAATGGCAGCCATCATGAGTGGAGACGACTGTATTAATAAAACCTTCTAGGTCTTCATATTAGGCGAGTATGCACTGTTTTAAACATACTCACACAACACATTAGGGGAACTGCCCACTTTGTAGCTCTTCCCATGAACTGATTTGATGGCTTTAGCCGCAGCAAGACCTACTTCCATCTGCAAATACATTGATAGACGTGCACATTTCTCCCAATCCTAAAAGATCCTAAAAGCACTGGTTCTGCTACTTACCAGTTCCTCGTAATTGGGTGCTGAGATGTTCGGGTGTCCATAGGGGACAAGGATCAGCTGACCATACGAGTGGATGGTGAGATAACAGAGCAGTTGGTTTTGATGCATTCCCAAAAAGTCAGTGACGGCTTTGGCCTCTGATTCAGACAGAGGACTCGGACCATTATAGATTTCTGAACAGCAGTCCCTGGAAATCCCAACCACTAGTGAAAGAAGACAGATGGATTAAATGATCATGTGAGAACTGTAAAAAACTATTTTATTAGCTCCTTTTGCTTGATTGCATGTCTACTCGTGATTACTGCTATATCATGCTTGACTCTGCAAAAGCACAGCAAATGTGTATCCTTGTAACTTTTTATTTGTTTACCACTACAATATTAGGTTTATCTCTGCCAGCTTAAGCACGCCTGCAATTTAAGACCAATTTAAGGGTTGGACTATGGGAAAGTCATGAATAAAATAGTACATTGACTGCTGCTAAGTCATCTGTTAAATCATGTTTATAATCCTTATCTCTCATTAGAACTAACACTTGGCACAAGAAGTGTGATTTTGAAATCATTTACAAATGTAAAAATAGCATCTACAAATATTTAGTGGCATATTAACCCTTAAAGACCTAGAACATTTTTGGGGCGCCTGACACACCTGCACTTTTCTTTGTTTTGCAGACTTAATCTAGCAGTCAGCATCAAGTGCCATATATTATTATAAACAGGACGACTTACAGTTCAAGTTTAACTAATTAAAAGTCTCAATTTTACTTTCGTTTTCTCAAAGAATGAATGAAATTACAGAATTTCAAAAATGCAAGCAACAGTTGGGTGTTTTTTACTGTGTACTCAAACAGAAACTCCTAAAGTTTGGATATTTTTCTTTAGAAAGCTGTGTCTGGGTGTTTTACACTTCCAAATAAAATTTTGTTTAGATATACCATTCCCCAAGCAAATTATAGCCATTTATTACAATATAAAAGGTGGTAGTGTCAATATAAAATATAATATTTTTGAGTTGCAGGATTTTTATTTGTTTGTTTGTTCGTTTACCTAATTAGTCAACTCCTATTCAACGTTGCTGATTTTAAGTTATTATATATATATATATATATATATATATATATATATATACAGTGGGTATGGAAAGTATTCAGACCCCCTTAAATTTTTCACTCTTTGTTATATTGCAGCAATTTGCTAAAATCATTTAAGTTCATTTTTTCCTCATTAATGTACACACAGCACCCCATATTGACAGATAAACACAGAATTGTTGACATTTTTACACATTTAAAAAAGAAAAGAAAAACTGAAATATCACATGGTCAATGATCATGCTGTCTAATCAGCATCTTTATATGCCACTCTTGTGAGGTGGATGGATTATCTCGGCAAAGGAGAAGTGCTCACTAACACAGATTTAGACAGATTTGTGAACAATATTTGAGAGAAATAGGCCTTTTGTGTACATAGAAAAAGTCTTAGATCTTTGAGTACTGCTCATGAAAAATGGGGGCAAAAACAAAAGTGTTGTGTTTATAATTTTGTTCAGTGTATATATATATATATATATATATGAAAATAAAAAATATACTTACTCCCCCAGTTAGCATAAAAGTTGCGGTTAAGGTCTGTGCCAAAACATGTACAGTTTCCAGTGCCTGGTGATCTGGACTTCCTCCAAAGTCGAGTCTTTAAAAGATACAACATATATTTGCTAAACATATTAAATGTGCAGATATTTTATCTTCATCAAATGTGTGTCATATAGAAGTATTCAAAAGGATGAAACTCACTGTGTCATTAATCCAGGAATAAATATAACCATCCATATTCAGCACCGGGGTGATGTAAAAGTCCAGGTTTTTAAGCAATGTGTTTACCTTTGAGTCTTTTTCGTAGGAGCCCAGGATCTTTTTTGAGCATAAAAAGCAGTTACATAATTATTATTATTTATTTAATTATTATTATGTATTTAATTTAAATATAAATATAAACTTTATATTTGTTGAAACTTATATACACCTACACCTGTATACAAAAGCATTATTATCAAATTTAACTGTCGTATCCATATGACTCTTTAGAGTCACCAAACTACAATAGGAGCTTTACATCCATTGTAATGCCAGTATCAATACTGGAGAGCTCTGCATATATCTATTCATGAGTATGAGAAAATAAGACAGCATTTTTAGGAAAATAAATAGTTCCTGATTCCTGCATTGCATTTACAGAGTAGGAAATTCTAAACAATGGCCTGTCATGTAATATATAATGGATGTGATATTTCTGGGAATAACACTGAAGATGTATGTCATCATGAATAAATGCTTCATAATAACTTTACTGTGGCAAAGTCTCACCTCTTTAACGAAATACTGGCAAAAAGCTGGAGCGATCCATTCCCTGGCATGAATCCCACAGTCCATCCAAACAGCTTTCTTTGTTGTGGTGCTGTTCAAGCCGATCTACATGTCAGATACAAACAAATGAACAAGAAAGTACTATGATAATACCATGGCATTATTTCAAGCACCTTTTAATATTAACACTTGACACCATCACTGTCCCATTGTACCACTTCAGAACTTTTATTAAGGTGCGCAAACATAATCGAAAAGAGGTTGTGTGGTTTTATTTGATCTTGTTAAATGCAATGATTAAAAACTACATTTAATGGCTCCTTTTTGTGTATATGAACAGTTTTTAAAACAGGGTTTATAGTTAACTAAAACTAATATATATATTTATTAAATTTAACTATTAGGCAAGAAGATATAGAGATATTATAAACGTTAACATCATGATTTTCTGTAAAGCTAAGTTGTGAAAATTACTATACAAATACATTTGACTTCACTTTTTTTCTTCTTCTTCTTCTTCTTCTTCTTATTATTATTTTATTTATATTTTTTTTTTATTTTTTATTTTTTGCTTTTCCAATTTACTGTAGCATTTGCAACTTCCTGCATTTCCTTAATGGACAGCTGTGTGTTTTCCTTTTTTTTTTTTTAAATGAGAAGATTGTTTATGATAACAAATGGAGTTTGGCACTACACGTGAGTACCTTTAGTAATGCAATGTTCCTGTTCTCATAAGTTTGCCCATATATCATACTGGAAACAACATCTGGGTTTTCCCTTTCAGTCTGAAACATCCATGCTGAAATCTGTATGGAGAGATTTATCAGGTCAATAAATTAACAAACAAATCAATAAATCAATCAATGTGGTATGCTTGTACAGGAAAATCTCACCTCATCCATGGTGTGGTACTTCGTGTAGTCATATGATTTGTGTTCCAATCCACCAGCAAGTCTGTAATGAATTAAGATACTTTACTGAATCAAAAACAAAAAAAAAAACAAGAAAACAAAACTTGTTTTTCAAACTCAGGAGACCATTAAGATAATGTCAGAACCCTGAAATCTTACCTGTCCTGGACCACCAGAGCCAAGACCAACAAAACACACATTATTGAGCCCTTCATGGTTGGTTTCTTATCCAAGCTTGCTGAACCTGGCAGCATGAACCTAGTACAGCCTAACAGTGAGTTATAAAGTGATTTCTAACTGACAGAGATACCACCTCAACCGATGTTAATATTTAAACCAAATACATTTATTTAGCATCTAACTTATCATAAATCTGTTCCAACAAAATTATCTGTTAACAAAACGCAACTTCCTGTAATCAGGGCATTGTCAATAAATATTAAAGTATCCATGAATTAGCCTTATTTGTTCAGTCAACATATTTGCCTTAAAATTAGTAAACTTGACAAATAAATTTATTGTGGAGTAAATGTTAAAAAAGAAGTCAAAGTAATGGATGACTTAAGTTTTATTTTGTAGTCCAGTCAACAGATGTTGTGTTGTTTAAACAGGTAAAGCCATGCCAACAAGAAAACTATTTATTTTAAATAAGATGAGTTAATTAAACTTAAACAAATCTGTTACCCCGCTGCCTTACAATGTTTAGTTAAGATGAGAACATTTTATATATAGTATACTGTACCGTCAACTCATACTTTTTCGAATGCTTAGATATTTCCAAAGTTTTGTTGTGTGTGACAAGTTCAAACTGTGCACTATAACTGCAAGACATCAGCCCACGTCATCAGTAGTGATATCTGAGCTATTAAACATCATCACATATATCTAGTAATCACTTATCAACAATAATGAATATTTCCTTTGGGCTGGGCAATTCTTTGAAGATTTTATGATTTGATGATTTATTGCCATTTTATATGACATCCTGAAGCATATATGATTCCAGACTGAAGCAGTCCAATAGTCCAAAGGTCATTTATGACTTTTTATATAATAATTGTATTTCCATTTCGACTTTACATTTATTATACACTTTCAAACAAAGATACAAAAGCTTTTACTGGGGCAGTACCTTTTAAGTCACACCTTTTTATCGAAAATGTCCATATTGGTACCTTAAAGGTTGTACCTAAAATATACAAAAGTGTCCCTTGTGTGCCTTTATTTTTTTCAATGTGTTTGTTGTTTTTACCTGATCTCGAATCAGTTGTATAAATTTGTAGACATCTGTTAAAGAAAGTAAAAGAAAGAAATTTAGTTATTATTCTCTTATGATTACCAAAGCTGTCTATAAAACAAATAAAATAAACTCTACAATTTAATAAAATAACACATATTATACATACACTTCATATTTATTTGTAGTAGATATGTTAATTGTATTAAATATGTTACACTTTTAATGAAACATCTGCAATTGTTTTGTTGAAGGTGTTTTTATGCAGGGATGAGCTGGGTTTTAGTTGCATTTACACAGGGTGACCGATAGGTGTCATCAGTGCGGGGCGTTTCTAGCGCTTCGGAAAAATGAATCATTTTGAATCAAAAAGTTTTGTTTCTCCCATCACTACTGGAACAGGGAAACAACTAACAGGGAGAAACACCCACAATCAACTGGCACAGGACAGAACACACAGGGAGGATAAATAGGAAAGGAAATAAGACGGGTAAAGAGGGAGAATTGGTGGGGCAAATGAATTAAAAATGAGGTAATAAGGGTGTGGGGTTGCCAGGTCCCAGAAAAATGTCCAGCCCAAAACGGACTCAAAAGGCTACTTAAAATCCACTCAAAGGGAATGAAAATTATCCCAATTTCTACAGATAAAAGTAAACTGCGACCAAAAAACACAACCACCGGCTCTGTAATGCTCCTGCAACTGCATTTTCAAAATAGACAAATTGTAAAAAACGGCGACCCTGGCAATACTACAAGGGGCGGGACCAGAATGAGAGGCTGACAAAAGAGCACATGATGCACAAACAAACAAAAACAAACATGACAGGAGCCATGTGCTCACAAAAACAAGACAGAAGGGCACATGGCAACAAATTTAAATCCGCCATATGCTCAAACAGAAAATACAACATACAAGACTAATAGGGATGTCAGGATCCCATCATTACAGATCATCACTTGACCCAAAGTGGAGAAAGATGTGTCTTGTATTGGCAATTAACATTAGTTTTGTGCAGTGTGGCACCATAATTAACACTCATAAATTCCTTTTACCAAAGTACAAATTTTGTCTCGGAGTTGCATGTTTTAGGCCCGTGCTGCAGTTTAATCATGATGCTGTTGGATAGGATGAGTAATAGACTACTGTTGTAAACATAAAATATAGACAGGAAATCACAAACATTTTAGCATCACTTGTGTAAAGAAAAGATAAAGGCTAAATACGCAGTGCGAGCATGTGTTTTGGTGGGTATCTTGGCATGCATTGTCATACATTTTTTAAATGCAGAGGAGAAAATTACTGACTCTTTGGAATTCACAGGAAGTGTCTTGGTAAAAACCAAAAATGCCAGTTTATTATCAGCTGATAATAGTTATTATTAGTGTTTTATGTGTTTCGATGCCACATAAAGTACATGACTGAATTTGGTTTTAATATTTGTAGTTTCTTTGTTGCAGTGTGAATTTAAGGAATAGTTCACCCAAAAATGAATATATGTTGGAAATGTATTGTCAAGGATTTGGAGAAATTTTGAATCGCATCACTTGCTCACCAATGGATCCTCTGCAGTGAATGGGTGCCATCAGAATGAGAGTCCAAACAACTGATAAAAATGGATAAATCACAATAATCCACAAGTATCTTGTGAAGCAAAATGCTATGTTTGCAAGATAAAAATCAGTAAGGCATTTCACCTTTAAACTGTTTCTTCTGGACATAAAGTTCATTATGCATTATAATACTTCACATCAAAATCCACTGAGTCCAAACAGCTGATAAAAACATCACAATAATCCACAAATAATTCGCATGACTCCAGTCCATCAGTTAGCATTTAAGGAAGTGAAAAGTTGAGTGTTTGTATGGAACAAATTTCTGGTCAAAACATGAGTCCGTAATCCATAATAATGCTTCCACCAGTGGAAAGGTTCCTCCCCTGATGTCCTCAAATAAAAATGTATAAATAATATAAATCATCAAGGTATTAAAATATTTGTATTGATTGTTTCCGCTTGTAAAAGGTGCTTGCTCTGTGCATATTTCTCTTCTAATTAAGATGAGACAACTCTTTCACTGGAGAAAGTGTTATCATGGATTACGGACTATGGATATTTTGTCCAAAAGCGATGGATGTTTTATCTTTGCCTCAGTATATTTCCTGACTAATGCCGCATTTCCACCAAAATTACCCGGAACATTTGTACCAGGAACTTTTTTTTCCCAGGAACATTCCCCCTCCCAGACCTGTTGCTTTCTGCGTTTCCACCACGGTGTAAAGTACCGGGAAGATTAGGCAAATAGACTGGTGACGTAGGTCTGCGTGCATTTCTCAATACAAAGTACATTGATTTTGGACATGCATTTGTCTCGGGAGTGTGATGTACGCGACGACGCAAATCCAGTAAATCTGCAAACAGCAGCGTACTTGATAACTTCAGTCAGCTGACCATGGCTACTGCAATTTTCCTCTCTGTATATTTACAATAAAACGAAATAGGATATCAAACACCTCTGCCTCCTTTCGTTTTCATTTAAACATAATAACAGCTGGAGAAATGTACTTAGTTCAGAGAAATCTGTATATACAGTCATTACAATGAAACTAAATATTATATGAATTTTCTTTTTTTATTTTCATTTTAACATATAGATAAATTGAATACAGACCAAAGATAACCTGTTAGATTTACCCAAAACGAATTATATTTTATGTTTAACCACTAAAGAGACATCAGAGCCTGCGTCACACATCAGAAGGTCTAGCCGAGGTGAGGCTGCTCTTGGCGGATACATGAGGACTGAGCTCCCACTGATCGCGTGGAGCTCACGTCTCCGAGATCGGCGAAACACATTTTTAAATAGGCGCTGTCTTTATAAATAAACCACAGATTTGAGTTTTAAACAACTACATTCTCGCCTGAAATACTTTTAAAATTACGTTTCATGACACAATAACAGTAATATTATGAAAATGATCCGAATAAATGGTGGTTGAACCCAACCAATGCTGCATGAACTCAACCAATCAGGATGTTCAGCGTCCAAGTCCCGCCCCCGAAAGTTCCGGAACTTTGAAAAAGTACTACCTCGCCAGCAGGGACTTTATGAGGGGCATTTTTTTACCCGGAACTTTATTTAGTTCCTGGTTCCTGCGGTGGAAACACACCAAGTACCAGGCCAAAGTCCCTAGTTCCTGGGTAAAGTTCCTGCGGTGGAAACGCGGCATTAGTGAAGTGAAGTGACATGTGGCCAAGTATGATAACCCATATTCGGAATTAGTGCTCTGCATTTAACCCATCCAATGTGCTGAGGACTGGAACTACACAGCTGCTGATTGTCAGACATGATCACTGAGACAGTGTTGGACACAGAGGAAATTTGTATTGCTCAGCAGTCTGTGAATGGAGTTATCAGTTGTGGTTGATCTGTCAGCTTGGTTTTAGATGATTTTGTCTGGAATAAAAATAGTCAAAAAATTGCTAATATACTGTACAGTAAGAGTAAAAATAGTACATCCGCTGTTGGGATAATTTGGTGAGAAATGTGAATAATTTGGTGGGTCCCTCTTTAAAGAGGGAGGGAATGGAAAAATTCTTTCTCATTTGAGTCCTTATAAGTACTTAAGAAGTCAAAGTCCATCTCTGACATCCATGTACTGTGATTAGAGTGAGTCATTGGTCATCTGTCTCCTTACAAATTGAGGCCTATACCTTTCAACCATGATTAAGGGCTGAAGAACTCTTGCTACTTAGAGATTTTAGTTTCTATACTCATTACGTAATTGTGGTGGTCTAGGATCTTCTTGAAGACCTTGAGACAATAATTTTGGTGTCATTAAGTTTGTGAAGGGCTTCCTAAATGTACAACAATGTTTAAAGACAGAGAGAGACAGAAAGATTACAGAAACAGCTGTGCAGAACTGTGAAGATTACATCATAGATTTTGTCATAGAGGAAATTAACCATGAAGGAAGGGACCGAATAAACATACAATTTCAATTTTTTTTTTGTTCTTCAAGACATAACAGGCAAAAAAGTGCTTGAAGTAATAATAAAAAAGAAGTATCATAAATATAAGGGTGAATTCAGATTAATCGGCACACTTTTGGCATTGAGATAACTGGGACAAATGTCCCAATGATACATTTATATGGCCATTCAATATCACACTGAAAGAAAGTGTTTTATTTGCATTGTGTGTGCTTTTGTGTTTATGTATCTGATATTCCCTATGGTCTCCATGAGGAAAGAAGCTTATAAATCTAAAAATGCAGAAAGTTTTAGAGGTAAGTTAGGGTAAGGGGATATAAAATAGAGTTCTGTTGTAATATTAATATAGAGCTGCTTATAGCTACTTGCTCAACATGGGAGAAATATGGCTTGTAAATAAAACACTGTTACTGTTTATAGATTAGAATTGTGGCAAGCTGTTTAATCAATGCATTACATGCACAAAAATCTTCACATGACATTTGATGTTAAGTCTACAGCCTTTCTGTTAGTATCCAATCACTCACCTCAAAGTCTGTTTTGTAATGTAACATTGTGTAATTCCCTTGAATATTCCCTTAAAGGAACACTCCACTATTTTTGAAAATAGGCTCATTTTCCATCTCCCTAGAGGTAAACAGTTGAGTTTTACCATTTTCGAATCCATTCAGCAGATCTCCGGGTATGGCGGTAGCACTTTTAGCTTAGCTTATCATAGATCACTGAATCTGATTAGACCATTAGCATCACACTCAAAAATGACCAAGAGTTTAGATATTTTTCCTATTTAAAACTTTTGTGGTTACATCCTGTACTAAGACCAATGGAAAATGAAAAGTTGAGATTTTCTTGGCTGATAAGGCTAGGAACTATACTCTCATTCCGGCGTAATAATCAAAAAGCAAAGTTTCTTGTTTATTATACTGGAATGAGAGTACAGTTCCTAGCCATATCGGCCTAGAAAAATCAAAACTTTTTAGTTGTGATTTTAAATTTAGTTAAAATTTTAAATAGGAAAAATATAGAAACTCTTTTGTCATTTTTGAGCGAGATGCTAACGATCTAATGAGATTCAATGATCAAGCTAAGCTAAAAGTGCTACCGCCAGACCCAGAGATTGGCTGAATGGATTCGAAAACTATAAAACTCAAATATTTAACTCTAGGGGAGTTGGAAAATGAGCATATTCTCAAAAATAGTGGAGTTTTCCTTTAAAAACAAGTGTTCGAATGAACAAGTAATATTTAGCATTGAATTGGTCTCAGATGTTTTTCCTGAAATCATTTGGAGAAGCAAAAATAGTCACAAATGAGATTCAATGGTTAAATGTTCTGCTGGGTAATTTTACTGAACATACCCGAAATTATCACACCTTCTGAAAGTCTCGTGGCACTTCCCATGTCTCATCTCTGGCTCCGTGTTTGGCTGGGAAAACAAACTGTGTTTCATATGACCACATTAAATGGCAGGCTTATTTGTTCGGCCTTGTCCTGCCGGTTTACAGTCTTACCCAATGTTGTCGCAGTCTGAGGTTTGACCATCGCTCACTGTATGCACACATACTGTACACTTTAAAGAACCATGAAGAGACGGAAAATATTTATTTTCTTTCTTGGCTTTCATCTAACAAATCCAGACTTGTTTGCCCTTAGTCTGCTTATTAGGTTATGTAAGACTCACTTTCCTTTAGAAAGTGGGAGTGATACACACAAGACATCACCTGTGGGCTCTATATTATAGGGAGTAATCATAAACAATTACCTCAATTGCAGCCATTCTAGAACAATTGTGAGTCTGATATTGGTTTTTACATATTTTAATAATCAAGATTATTGATTAACTTATGTTTAAGAGACAATATTGTTAGTTACTTTGTGTATGTTTGCTTCTCCAAGAAATGTAGTTCCAAATCAAGACAGTAATTTGTTTTGTTTTTAAATTAATTTGGGGGGGGGGGGGGCTGGGGGGGTATTCTGCACAAGTTGGTTGAATTAATGATTTGATGAATCACTCACAAAGACAGTGACTCGTTTTTTAATATATAAACAAATCTAAGCTGAGATGAATGAAATCAGATGAATGAATGATTCAATTAATCACTCATAAAGACAGACTTGTCGAATCGTTCCTGAGGGAATCAGAGTTTTTGAATGGACTAGTTAAATGAATGATTCAATGATTCACTCACAAAGGATTAATTTCTAAATAAATGTGTTTTTGAAAGAAATCAGATGATTGATGAATTAATTACTTATGAAGACAGCCATTTGTCACCACTTATTAATGTACAGGTGCTTCTCAATTAATTAGAATGTTGTGAAAAAGTTCATTTTGTTTCAGTAATTCAACTCAAATTGTGAAACTCGGGTATTAAATAAATAAATGCACACATACTGAAGTAATTTAAGTCTTTGGTTCTTTTAATTGTGATGATTTGGCTCACATTTAACAAAAACCCACCAATTCACTATCTCAACAAATTAGAATATGGTGACATGCCAACCACAGCTTTATGAGGATTGTCAAGATAAATCAATTCAAGAATTTAAGTGAACTTCACAAAGAATGGACTGAGGCTGGGGTCAAGGCATCAAGAGCCACCACACACAGATGTGTCAAGCTATTTGTATATAATTGTCTTAATCCTCTTGTTAAGCCACTCCTGTGGTGTCTTACCTGGGCTAAGGAGAAGAACTGGACCCAGTGGTCCAAAGTTCTCTTTTCAATTGAGAGCAAGTTTTGTATTTCATTTGAAAACCAAGGTCCTAGAGTCTGGAGGAAGGGTGGAGAAGCTCATAACCCAAGTTGCTTGAAGTCCAGTGTTAAGTTTCCACAGTCTGTGATGATTTGGGGTACAATAACATCTGCTGGTGTTGGTCCATTGTTTTTTTTTTTTTTGGAAACCAAAGACTGCACCCATTTACCAAGACATTTTGGAGTACTTCATGCTTCCTTCTGCTGACCAAAACAGAAGTTATGGTTGCTTGGAAATACCTCAATTAACACCAAGTCTACGCCTCCGACAGACAGACTGAGTGTGAGTCATGCAGAGAACATCAGAAATGACTCCATTCCAAATGAAAGAAAGTTTCACCCCTCAGTTAAGAGTCCAACAAAAGCCAGCATGCTTACTGGTGTTTGCACTCCACCTTTTTAGTCCTTCTGGAGTTCCTGTGTTAAAAGGAGAGTCCAGGGTGCGGTTAATAACTGTCTTCATTTTGGAAGTGTGTGAATGTGAGGCATTTGAACAGTTTAGATTCCTAAAATACTGTGACAAATCCATGGTGAGATCCTGGACCCAGCAGAACCCAGAAGACAGGCCATTGTTAAATACTGTGTCCTGTGTAAAACGCTTTGTTTTCAACATGCCTGAGCCCCTCATGAGATGCAGTTATCATTCAATACAAATATGCTCTGCAACAACAGCCTACATTGCAATTCCAAGGCATGCACTAGACTAAGTGTGACCTGTGAAAATATAATGGGACAATGGCAATGGAATGTACATTTGACATTCTCCAGAAACCAGTGCCAGGCAGAGTATTCAAGTCAAGGTTCTGTAAGAACAAGTGCATTGTATAATTAATACTATTGTAATAAATTTCTTGGACATATAGGATGGCAACATCATGGTTTTCCACATAAACATGTACGATGGAATACCATGTAGATGTATGTACTGTATATGGTACTTAAGTAAAACTATCTGATACCATCTACTACTGGCACAATGTTTTTAGCAATATTTGTCCCACTCCATAAAGGCTAAGGTATTTCACAATAAAAAGACAAGAGTTCTGATAATGCCGAGAGATTAATTTGTAAGGGAATTTTATTAAGACTTAGAATGTGAGGATAACAACAAGTGCAAGGATCTAAAATACTGTGCATGTTTTGTCTTCACTTGTAATAAATTAATACCAATAAATGTCCCAGAATGTCCCATGTTCTTGTCTCTAGTTTGCAATAAATAAATAAATTGCCTTTAAAATGAATGTTAAACATGTTGACATAAACATATATATTTGATAAAAAAACATAACATTGTCAAATATTGTTATAATTTAATGTAACTGTTTTCTATTTTGTTATAAATAAATAAAATATTCATAATATTTTGTAATTTGTTCCTTATGATTCAAAACGGAATCATTACTCCAGTCTCTAACTCAACGGACATTTATTATTATTATCAACGTTGAAACCAGTTGCTCAGTATATTTGCAAGTGCCTGATTTTTTTTTTTTTTTTTTTACATTGGTAACATTTGAAACATAGCACTTGAATGGAACTTATTTAACATCAGTTAACTGTAATTTAGCAGAGGCTCAGCTGTTTTGTTATTAATTTATAGACAAAGTAATAGTCAAAGGACAGTTTTAGCCATTTGATTATTGTACACTCGAAACAGGGCCCACATATGTAATCATGTTTAAGTGCTGTTTGCTCAAGAGTTAAAAGTTTTGGGTTGTTAGCACAAAGATTATAGATGTGAGTGACCTGTGATTTAAAGAGTTTTAAAGTGAGCCACTGATCCCTGGAGAAAGGAGCTTTATGCCAGGAGACTGTCCTTTCACTTGATTGAAAGTACTTGCCCTAAGTACTTGTTTCCACTTTTAGATGAATCACAGCCGAGCATGTGCTTGGCACAGATTGTTTCTTGTTTTTGGCTAGAAGAGATTTGGATGTCTAAACCTTACTTTCAAGCATTTTGTGTGGTCCATAAGTTAACATTTGCTTATTTCAAATTAGGCTTGTATGAAGACTGGTTGTTTATCAGACAACATGAGCTTTTTGAAGTTTTAGTACAAGAAGAAAGTGTTTCTTGTCTGCTTGAGTCTTGGACTGATTCAGTGCTCCTGCATTAGGTCTAAATAAATGACTATCCTTTAAACTTTGTTCTGCAGATAAACATACTGAAGTTCTTATGATTAGGATCAAGCTGGTTATCTCATCCGTAGTCTGGGAGCTGAAATGCTAGACTGTCTACAACACAAATGTACAGCTGTTGGGTTGCGTCACCTTCAGATAGAAATTACATTTGAAAGTAATTGTCCTGAAGATAAATCATGAAATGCTGAGCTTACTCAGCTGTAAAACAATCTCCTCGGGCTCATTTGGTGTGGCTCTTTGGATCTAATCATTTCTAGTTAATGAGGTAAGACTTCTGGATAATCGTGATCTTACTGTATCTCGCCATAAAGCTCGTAATCTTTTTTGACAACCCTAATATGTTTTTATTTGTAATATCTAAGCTTAAAACATGTTTTGTGTTTTAGAACATACAAAACACTTTGTCTAAAACAGGTTACCTGAGATGACAAGGATTATTATAAAGTAAGAAAACATTATCAGAAAGACAGAGCATTTATTAACTTGCCTTTGGTTGGATGTGGTGACTCAGTACATTTTTGCTCTTGGCTAGCAGAGAAAACACAGACAGCTTTGCCAATTTTAGGCATGCGCCTTTTAACCCAACCTGTGTGTGTGTTTGTCTGTACATTTGGAGAACAGAGAAGTCTATTACTACCAGCGGATGGTCAGGTCATACTATCATCACCCACTAAATCAACATCAACTGGGCATGAAACTGTGGCCTAGTTCGGGCAAAAGGACCTGGATGTCTGGCCATTGCCAAATAGAGAGACCACAGTCATCAGGAAGCACAACAAGGATAGACTGTGTCACTAATAAGAATTGTTGAAAAAATAGGCCTTATCACCTATGGTATGAATTTTTACCATAACAACCTAAAATGAGGGTGTATGAACTAAAAATGTGTGTGGGAGGACTCGAATGCTTGACTCAAAACGTGAGGGAACAAACATACACATTTTTTAAAGTTATAATGGTTGCTACGCCCCAGAAAATGACTATATACAGTATAGTTAATTACTTTGTCTTTATATACAAAAACAATAAAGAGGCCCTGAAAAGTATTTGGACACATGAACCACACGTAGAAACCAAAGTCATTGCATCAGTTAGTGGTATTTGTAGACAAATTATGTCTTTCTCTTTACTATCTTCATTTTTCTGAATTATTAGTAATTAGTAATTAGTAATTATTGAAATTACTTTTAAACCGGTGGTCTCAAAGGCTGCATCTGAAATGGTATACTTCCCTATTATATAGAAGGCGAGTAGAAAGTAGTATTTCTGAATTAACAGCAGGGTGTACTGTATATATATATAATATATATGTATTGTTTATTTTATTGTATCTTAAAGAATTCTGTTCTCAGCCAGTGGTATCACGCTTGTTTATCACAGGAAAGCAAACAAAAAATGTTTTTAAAATCAAACACTAAAATGTATAACCCTGGACTGCATAGTTCTAGGGTTTTGAATATGGAAACTTATTGAAAGTTTATTTTCTAATTGTCTTGATTTTTTATGTTTTGACCCAACAATCTACCTCATAAAACACACACTAGGCACAGACCTGTGCCATGCCATATTAGCATTAGCATAATTCTATAAGGTGTGTCAGTACATATGATAAACTTTTATTTGAAATGACAACATTTGACATCAACAGCAGTAGATAAGGGAAACATACCCTCCTACCTTTTAAAAGATGAGATGTTATCGTATACTGTATCATATCCTACATTTAGATTATCTCTGCTATCTGTGATCCCATCCCACCTGCTACAAGTAGCATTTTTGCTTATATGTTTGGTTAAGATATTGCATTTATGTCTAAATATAAAGAGTATTTCACTACTCTGGGTTCAGTAGAGAACAAAGCTACTGTAGAACCACAGTGTCATTCAGACATTTTAGTGGACGCATGAGATGTAAAAAAGAAACCAGTCAGACACCTTAGCAAACAGCACCTCTTGGGTCTTGTAGAAGCACCTGTTTCACTACTTCTCTCACCCTCTACCTGTAGTGTGTGTGTGTGTGTGTGTGTGTGTGTGTTAGTGTGTGTGTGTGTGTTAGTTCAAGTAACACCCTGCTTTGCCAGTTTCCAAACACTGTTTATACTTCACTAAAGTGAGCTGGCTAAAAAGTTCTTGCACAAACCTTAGAATGGAAATCTTTCTTTTTTGAAAAACTTTCTGAGGTGTAATCAGTACTTATTACTTTTGCATATGCAGATAATATAAATCTACACCAATTTATGATGCGTTTGTGTAGACTTCTTTGTTTTATATGATTTCCACTGAACATAACCTGTTTCATATACACCTGAACTGACATAGCATATAAAAATGTGGTTGGTCACTTTTACATGTTAGGCAAACAGTCTTGGTGGTGAAGAATAAGCTACAAAAGTAAACAGACTTCGTGCTGATAGTTGAGTCTGTCTCTATGTGACTAGCAGACCCCCGGCCCACAGTCTAGACAGGAACAACTGAGTTATTTGGTTATTTAAGATATTGCATGAAATTATTACACTAGTGGTTTTCCACATTCGTTTGTAAATTTGCAGTTGTTACAAACTATTCACTTGTGTTTGTCTTATTTTGAATAATCTCTCTATTTTCTTTTATGTGACGTGCAGCTTTGTTGTTTTAGTAGTTTCTTTTGTTTTTTCTCATTCCAAACTGTTCATGTAAAAGACAAGAAGCGGGTGATGTCACCAAGCACAATGAGTGTCGGATGAGCTTCGTGTTGATTGTCCCGTTGTGAAAACCCAAGGTGGAGGTGGTACCGTGGAGTATGCATGGATTGTAACAGATGGACAAAAAACATGCTAATGGATTACACTTATATGTATTAATTTTAGCAGCTGCTGTTATTTAAAGTGCTACCCAACTTAATTTTGATAGAGCTGAAGGGTAAATGCAGAACAGTGGATCACCACATTTATATTCCATGGTATATGATATGGTTCAACGAAAACCATAGTATAATGAGTAAAACCATGGTTGATCTTTACTACTTTTTTTCTGTTTTTTTTTTTTTTTTATTAGATCATTGGAATAATGTTAAATGAGTTTATTTTCAGGTCGTGCACTATTTCATTGGCATATGTTGACGTGTGGAGTCTTGTCTGACATTTAAAGAACAATCACACAAAGAAATATTTTCTTTGTATCATTTAAGTTTTTTAGTATTGTTACTTGACTGCTATGGGACTTATTGGTGAAATTACAGATGACTGAGTGACCCCTATGAAAGTCTTCATTATTTCTCCCAGACATCATAACATGGCAAACAAGACATATTAACGAACCAACAGTCCCCAGACACAAGCACGGTCTGAAGGCACGTCACAGACACTGCTGAGTGACAACCATTACCATTCACACACCGTCAACAAACACACACGCACGTCTACCTGAGCAGCACCACTGAGTCACTGAGTTTCCCTGAGGATAACATGTCCCGGTAAACAGGAACGGTTTCAGTGGAGCATCATGTTTATGTGGAATCCAGCACGTTGTCAAAGTTTCGTCAGCTGAACATGAGCTAGATGAGGTGAAGTGGAGTTCTATGAGATTAGTATGCGGAAACCGGAATTTTGTGTGTGAATGTGAAACACTTTTCACGTGAAGGTGAGGAGTGAGGAAGAGAGAAAGAATAAGTGGCGGACAGGAAGGAGAAAGGAAGGACTACACAAGGAAATTTCATCAAACCATTTTCAGCAGCCATTCTCTTAGAACAATTTACCTTGTTTGAAAGCAGTTGTGCTGCTTCTTTTTTTTCAGGATTTTTTTATTGAATAGAAATTTAAAAAGACCAGCATTTATTTAGTATACAAATATTTTTTGACATCGCGGATGTCTTTAATTTCACTTAATTTAATTTGTCTTCTGAGTGTCGCAATTTCTCTAATTCATTTTTTGAAGAAATGTCTCTGAACAGAGTCAGAACAGGATCAGAAAAACCATTAAAATGCATACTGCAAAAATACAATGTAAAATATTATCCTGTGAGGATAGTGTATTTCAGACATATGGAAGATGTTTTTGTCCATTATATACAAATTGCAGTAACATCTGGCATTAGAACAGGAATTCAGCCCAATCTATGTGACTCAACAGTTTTCAGACTGAAGATTGTGTTTGTCTAGGGACTCCATGGAAACATATTCATTATGTTTAAAAGAAATCTTGCGCAAACATCCCGTAAAAAGATTGTCAGTGTCTCTCTGGCTTTATCCTTCTGAACGTAAACGTACTCCTACCTGGTCCTGGCAGGACATGAGACATTTCAGCCAAAGTTACCACAAATGAGAAGCCCTGAAAGAAAAGGTTGAAATCACTTTTACAGCCTAACGGTTTCAGACTAAAGGTAAAATCAGTGGTGAACCATAACCCAGATAACTCGATCTCAGTTTCTTCCTGCAAGAAATCACTCCACCTCGCAGACATATGTGGGCTCCAGATATGATTCCACCTCACAAATCCAGGTCTAAATGGGAGAAGCTGAAGACTTCAGTCTTGGAGCATCTGCCTTCATGTTTATTGAAAATAATGTCCTATATAATTACCTAGATGCATGAAATCATTCCTCTACAGGGAGATTTGAAGTACAAATTGGGAGTATTTGTTTCTTCCCATAGTTCTTAACTGTTTCAAAATAAATGATTGTGATTAATTCTTGCTTTCTTTCTTGTTTTGCATACCACGGCCATCAGCATAATGTCTGGTCCACTTGGCAGCTTCTTCTGACCAAGTATCATTAAATTAGGCAAGGAGAGATCATGTGACCAACATGTACACTGGCATCCAAAGGTTTAGGGCTGGCAAGATTTTATTATTTATTTATCTATTTATTTATTTTTATGTAATAAAAACAATAATATTGTGAAATATTATTACAATTTAAAATAACTTTTTTTTTTGTATTTGAATATATATTTAAAATGTAATTATTGTAATCCAAAGCTGAATTTTCTGCATAATTAGTCCAGTCTTCAGTTTCACATGATTACATGATTTGAGGCTTATGAAACATTTATTATTATCTATATTGAAAATGGTTGTGATGCTTAATATTTTTGTGGAAACTGTGATATTTTTTCCAGGATTCGTTGACAAATAAAAAATTAAAAAGGAAGAGCATGTTTTGTAATGTTATCACTGTCACTTTTAATCAGTTTAATGCATCCTTGCGGAATAAAATGTTAAAATGTTAAAATTACTGATCACAAACTTTTGAACAGTAGAGTAAATTTATTAATTTATTTTTGATGTTACATGTTGTTTGGTGGCGGGAAAGTTTGCAAAATGTTGTGCAACAATGATAAGTCAATCTTTAAAAATGACAATCACTTCCATGCTTCTTTGACTGTGTTAAAATATGTAGAACCCAAGGCCGCCAAAAGGGGGCGATGACGCAAACACTGGCGCTTTAGGGGTTTGCTCTGGGAGTACAGTATTTCATTTCATCATGGGACTCCTGAGTTCTTGTGGTTTGCATTTCATTTGGAACGTCATACTGAAGTACTCATACTTCTTTTGCCACCCAAAAATGAAAAATGCGGAGACCAAAGCTATTGTGAAATGTTAAGTCATTTTTCAGATGGCTTGGCAAATTCAAGTGTGAAATATTAGCTGTTATCTGCAATATGATATGAACATGATTTGGAAATGCTCTAAGAGAGAAACTATTTAAACAAACAGTTATTGATGCTCATAGCAACAAAACAATTGCAATAATGAAAGTGAAAAAAAAGTGAAAGTGAAGTGACCCATACTCAGAATTTGTGCTCTGCATTTAACCCATCCGAAGTGCACACACACAGAGCAGTGAACACACACACACACACACACACTGTGAGCACACACCCGGAGCAGTGGGCAGCCATTTATGCCGCGGCGCCCGGGGAGCGGTTGGGGGTTCAATGCCTTGCTCAAGGGCACCTAAGTCGTGGTATTGAAGGTGGAGAGAGAACTCTACATGCACTCGCCCCACCCACAATTCCTGCCGGCCCGGGACTTGAACTCACAACCTTTCGATTGGGAGTCCGACTCTCTAACCATTAGGCCACGACTTCCCCATGATATAATGGTCAATGGTCAACATAATGGTCAACGGTCAGGCAAGATGAAGGAGTAATTTGAGGGCAAGAGAAGCATGTGGTCTTTTTTTTTACATTTTTTTCTGTATTGTTGATCAAATAAATGCAGGCTTGATGAGCAGAAGAAACTTTTCAAAAACATTAAAAATAGTAATGTTTCCAAACTTTTGGTCTGTACTGTATATATATATATATTTATATTAAAGTTAAATATATGAGTGTCACAGCAAAGGGTCTGAATACTTAGGACCAAACAAAGACCATAACAAAGAGTTAAAGAATTAATTTCATAAAATTATTTAAATAAAAAAAAGTTCCTCATTGATGTAAACACAGCACCCCATATTGACAGAAAAACACATGTTGATATTTTTGCACATTTGTTAAAAAAGAAAAACTGAAATATAACATGGTCCTAAGTATTCAGACCCATTGCTCAGTATTTAGTAGAAGCACCCTTTTGATCTAATACAGCCATGAGTCTTTTTGGGAAAGATGCAACAAGTTTTTCACACCTGGATTTGGGGATCTTCTGTCATTCCTCCTTGCAGATCCGCTCCAGTTCTGTCAGGTTGGGTGGTAAACATTGGTGGACAGCCATTTTCAGGTCTCTCCAGAGATACTCAATTGGGTTTAAGTCAAGGCTCTGGCTGGGCCATTCATGAACAGTCACGGAGTTGTTGTGAAGCCACTCCTTCATTATTTTAGCTGTGTGCTTAGGGTCATTGTCTTGTTGGAAGGTGAACCTTCGGCCCAGTCTGAGGCCCTGAGCACTCTGAAGGAGGTTTTCGTACAGGAAATCCCTGTACTTGGCTGCATTCATCTTTCCCTCGATTGCAACCAGTCGTCCTGTCCCTGCAGCTGAAAAACACCCCCACAGCATGATGCTGCCACCACCATGCTTCACTGCTGGGACTGTATTGGACAGGTGATGAGCAGTGCCTTGTTTTCTCCACACACACCGATTAGAATTAAGGCCAAAAAGTTATATTTTGGTCTCATCAGACCAGAGAATCTTTCAGGTGTTTTTTAGCAAACTCCATGCGGGCTTTCATGTGTCTTGCACTGAGGAGAGGCTTCCGTCGGGCCACTCTGCCCTAAAGCCCCGACTGGTGGAGGGCTGCATTGATGGTTGATTTTCTACATCTTTCTCCCACCTCCTGACTGCATCTCTGGAGCTCAGCCACAGTGATCTTTGGGTTCTTCTTTACCTCCCTCACCAAGACCCTTCTCCCCAGATAGCTCAGTTTGGCTGGATGGCCAGCTCTAGGAAGGGTTCTGGTCTTCCCAAATGTCTTCCATTTAAGGATTATGGAGGCCACTGTGCTCTTAGGAACCTTAAGTGCAGCAGAATTTTTTTGTAACCTTGGCCAGATCTCTGCCTAGCCACAATTCTGTCTCTGATATCTTCAGGCAGTTCCTTTGACCTCATGATTCTCATTTGCTCTGACATGCACTGTGAGCTGTAATGTCTTATATAGACAGGTGTGTGGCTTTCCTAATCAAGTCCAATCAGTATAATCAAACACAGCTGGACTCAAATGAAGGTGTAGAACCATCTCAAGGATGATCAGAAGAAATGGACAGCACCTGAGTTAAATATATGAGTGTCACAGCAAAGGGTCTGAATACTTAGTACCATGTGATATTTCAGTTTTTCTTTTTTAATAAATCTGCAAAAATGTCAACAGTTCTGTGTTTTTCTGTCAATATGGGGTGCTGTGTGTACATTAATGAAAAAAAAAAACATATATATATATATATAATTTATTTTTTTATCAACAGCCATGGAAACCTTTAACTGTACAATGTTATGGTTTGGTCATTTTTAGAATCTAACATTTTAAGTAGATGCAAAGGACTTTTTTAACCTGATTGAATTCTAAAGATCACTAAAAAATATCTATTGCAACATATGAAAGTGAATACAAATGTCTTATTGCACTAAAAGAAGTAGAAGGCTTGTAAACCTTCGAAAAACATCAGGCAGCCCTGTCAGCGTTTTGTATCAGTCTCGAGTGGAAAAGTTCAACAAAAGTGTTATGGAGTGGATGCACACAACAATGTATCAAACTGACTATATTAAACTAACTCTTCATAGATCCACTCTGTTATGCAACTATATACCAGAGCAAGGCTTTCTCAATGACATTTAGTTTAAAAAGCTAATCCTGTTGATCCAATTTATAAATAAAAAAATGGTGATGAGACTGCAGCTTTGCACAGAATATACAGGAAAAATAGCTGAAGGCAAAAACGTTTATAGAGGCCGTATCTCTGTCTTGATGAGATCACCTCTGTGTCATTGAGTCACGGTCTGTTATGTCAATTAACTTCTGAATCATGAGGTTTTTGAAGTTGTCAGATAGTCAATGTGCCTTTGCTCCATGCCTGCGGTGTTTGTGTGTGTACTTGTTTGCTTCTGATTCAGAAGGTCTGTTGCAGCAATGCTGTACTGTAACTGGATGTTACGACTTCATGTGTGAGACCACTTCTACAGACAAGTTTTTGTGAGTATATATATGCCATATACCGTTGTAGAAAAAAAAGCATTTTGGAAAACTAACATGCACAACTTGTAATATTTCACAAAGATAACCTGATTAAAGGCACTGCTTTATTTTATTATTTAAGTTAAAATAATTCACATAGACTTATGTCACCTCTTTCTAACCTCTTAGTTGTTTTTAAATTCACTTTAAAGCGGCATCAATTACTTGTTTCAAGACTTGTGGGGCAATTACTTTTCCCACAGGTTAATGGGTGATTTTTTTCTAGTAATCAAATGAAATTATGATTTTTCCTTGTCTAATATAAAATGCTATGCTGCCCTGTGGAATTCTTGATTCAGATTGAACCTATTACATTGTATACAACAGGACACCATAAGTTGAAATGCACTTATTTGGTTTCTAATTTAATATAATTTTTTTATTATTACAAATTATAGCATTTAGTGAAACACTGAATTGCTTTGTGCTTTAAAATATCTATAATAAAGTAAAACTTGAGTATATTTTTATAAATTCATACTGGAATCTATATGAGCTGCTCTGATGTTTGTAAAACAATATATAAAGCTTGTAAAATTCTAATTGAACATATATAATCACAAACCATAAATAAAATATGAATTCAACACTAATAGATAATAATAATAATTGCTGAATAATAATAATGAAAATGAAAAGAACCCTAAAGAACAAGCCCTATACCAAAACATAAACTGTACTGCATGGCTCCACTTTAAATCCAACTACAAGCACTCGCTCAGACACAGATCTACCCTTACAAAAACACACTATGACATGGAAGTTTGAGCTATTTTGTTATATAAAGCCCCTGATTATCCATGAATGGTTATTCACCATACAGTTCTAAGACCACTGAGCGGTTGCATGAGAAACATGCAGTTAAAGGAGAACTAGCAAGTTAGAAAAAGAGGCAAGCTGGGAAGGAAAAAGAAAAAACACAGAAACATGCCAAACATAAATAAAGCATGCATTGCTCTTGTTCATATAGTATGTCACAATATTTAAGATATCGATACATGTGTTACACTGCTGTTATCATCACCATCATATATGCAAGATTTAAACTTTGTTGTGCATGTAAATATTTTCTTCCAAAGAAAACCAGATAATGTTGGGAAAAAGCTGACAGGAGATCATGTTGGAAATACAAGCAGAGCAGAGGACTGATCAAACTAAGGGAAAGTGGAAGAGAGCAAAACTAAATGGAGAGGAGTAAGAGACTGGGTTGTGGATGCTTGTTGAAGGTTGACAGTGAGAGTGCTGCCCACTGTTTGGTCTGTTGTGCTCCTTTGGTTTCCAGGTTTTACTTTGCAGTCATCATCTGGACAAACTCCTCATAGTTTTCCTGGCCGTCACCATCAATATTTGCCTCCCGGATCATCTGATCCACTTCCTCATCTGTATGCTTCTCCCCCAGATTTGTAATGACGTGCCGCAACTCTGTTGCACTAATATAACAATTTCCATTCTTATGAAAAACTCTGAATGCTTCTCTGATCTCCTCCTCGCTTTCCATGTCCTTCATCTTCCTGGCCACCATAGTAAGGAACTCTGGGAAATCAATTGTTCCATTGCCATCAGCATCAACTTCATTGATCATATCCTGAAGCTCTGCCTCTGTAGGATTCTGGCCCAAGGACTGCATGACAGTCCCTAACTCTTTAGTAGTGATGGTGCAATCACCATCTTTGCCAAATTAGGAGAAGGCCTCCTTGAATTCAGCAATCTGCTCCTCTGTTAGCTGATCAGCCATACTTTAGTGTGAACTTCGTTAGTCTGTACGTAGAGGAAATAAACGGAATCCCAAGCATTTGCTTTCCAACCTTCTGCTGCTGTGCGCCCAAATTTTATTACACTGATTTTGATCAAAATATGTCAAAATGTCATTTTATTTTATATGGTAGGAGAGTTGCAATCTTATTTATGCATTAACTTTTTTATTACAAATTATATTAGCATACATTATTAGTGAAAAGTTGAATTGAAAAAATTAAGTATATGAATGTCTTCTTCTTTTGCGTTACTGACAGCACACATGAACTTCTCAGATTATAACTAAAAAGCCTTCTGTTTCACAGATGTGAAAAGCAAAGAGCTGGATGACAAAACTGAACAAACTTGCAGCAGTAGACTGTGGACATTGTGGGAAATTAGGTTTAATATTGAGTCACATGCCTACACATGGATACCAGGTACTGGTCATCAGTTCCTGTAAGTGAACGTTCACACGGGTTTCAGTACTAAATCATTTTTTGTTGCCAGCAGCTATTTCCCTTTCTACTCAGTTACTTCCAGAATCACCAAGGCTGGACAAAAATGTGCACCAGTAACACTGCATATTTTCCACTCATAAAAAAGAACACAAGGCATGATGTGTAAGCAGCGTGCCCAGAATCACTCTGCTCTCTTTCCACTTTATTCAGCATGAAGGATAAACTTTAAGCTAACAAAAAAAAAAAAAAGTTAGAGAAAAGTGTTTATTATGTTTATGTGAGTTTTAGAACATCTACAAAATTTGTCATTTAATTATCACCCAAGCTGACAAACACACACACACACACACACACACACATATATATATGTGTGTTTATATACATGTTTGTAAAAATGTTAGAATGTATAAATGTATGTATATATGAATGTATATATACTTATAATTAATTTAGTAATAAGCGGAGGTAGATAGTATATTATTTAGTAATTACTACATTTTTTATATACATTTCAATGCTGTCATGTATTTTAAGTACATTTGTATAATACATGTCAGTTATATTTGTGACATTGTTTTATTATTATTTTCATTTAATAAAATGTATTTAAATAAGCCTAAATACTTATTATTAATAATATTAATATTGCCAACACTAATATAAATTTACACAGTAAGATCATTTAAAACGTGTCTTATGTTAATAGAACTTGTTCAACTCTGGATAACTGTGAACTCTAGATGACAGTTACCTGCAGACTTCCCGACAATGACGCAGAGACTGGAGAGGATGAGAGATCCCTTCCCTCAACCCCCCGAAGCTCTCTCTCTCTCTCTCTCTCTCTCTCTACACTGGGTTGGATAAAATCCCCCTTTAAAAGAGCACTGTCCAACATCAGCTGGACGGCGGAGGTTCAGTACAGTCAGGGGGAGGCAGCTGAAATACAACCGTG
The DNA here is from genome assembly GCF_963082965.1 of Carassius carassius. Lineage (NCBI taxonomy): Eukaryota > Metazoa > Chordata > Actinopteri > Cypriniformes > Cyprinidae > Carassius > Carassius carassius. The sequence continues at coordinate 10,885,066 of NC_081760.1, forward strand.
CGCTAATACAGTCAGCCTCTGCGAACCTCAGCGCGCAATAGAAAACACATTTACACACTTGTTGTCGGCAGCGGGTGAAAATGACCCGTGTCTTAGTAAAGAGGCTTCTGCTCCTGCTGTGCATCGGGGCATCTGTCTACTGTATGCCACAGTCTGCAGGGGAAAGTAAAAGACAAACGCAGCAACAAATCCGTCTGGACCCTGTCTACGAAGAAGCCAGGAGTTTAGCAATTCATGAAAGTAAGTTTTGAAAAAAGTGCACCTGCTGTAACAAGAAAAAAAGTTGACTCTATAGGTGTTTTATTTAGCTTATTTAGCAATATATATGTTAACGGTGTATTTTTAACTTTAGATAGGTGCAACGACAACGGTCGGTTTTATAGGATGGACGATCAGTGGGAGCGCCAGTATATGGACAGCACTCTGATCTGCACTTGTCAGGGGGCTTCAGGGGTCAAGTGTAAATCCAAACCAGCAGGTATGCGTTTTTATGATTCACTTTGATGCATTAAGATTGTTTATATTTTTTCATGTACTGCATGCCTTTCTGTGAGTTCGCAGGAATGCGCAATTACGCACGTAGCCTGTATGCACACAAAACGAGTTGATAGGTCATTGCCTGTTTTTATTATAAAGCTTTTTTTGACACATGTAGCCGAGGAGACGTGCTATGACAAATTCAATGCACGCTCTTACCGAGTCGGAGAGACCTACGAGCGACCAAAGGATGGCATGATATGGGACTGTACCTGCATTGGGTCCGGCCGGGGCAAAATTAGTTGCACCATTGCAAGTAAGTAAAAAAAAAAAAAAAAAAAAAATATATATATATATATATTATTATTTTACATTTTTTTTAATGATTTGTAATTTAAAAATGTTTCCCAATTACTAAACTGATCTTCTTCTTTTCCTTCTTGTTTACAGATCGGTGCCATGAAGGAGGAAATTCCTACAGAATCGGGGACACCTGGACACGACCACATGACAATGGAGACTACATGCTTGAATGCGTGTGCCTTGGCAATGGAAAGGGAGAGTGGACTTGTAAACCAGTTGGTGAGTTAGTGTTTACCTGTATTTGCAAACAGTTTACAGGCTAATAGCTATTCCTTCAAATCTGTATAAAGTTGTTTGCAAACAGCTATAAAGCTATGTAAGTTATTTTAAAATTAGTTGCAACATTTAATTAAATTACATTTCTCTGAAAGTTTGGGATATGCAAATGTTGTATATGTTGTATTTTTATTAACATGCTTGCATGTTTGTTTATTTATTTATTATTAATTATTTGCCCTGTAAATGCAATTTTTTATGGGTTAGTTTGTTTGGTTTGTTTAGTTTTTTGCTTCTGTGGTTGTGAAATTGCATGTGACTCTTTTTGGAATCACTCTATCTTCACAGCGGAAGGTTGCTATGATGACACACTAGGATCTTCATTTGTGGTTGGTCAGACATGGCAAAAACCCTATCAAAGCTGGATGATAGTAGATTGCACCTGTTTGGGGGAGGGCAACGGACGCATCACCTGCACCTCTAGAAGTAAGAGCTTCCTTTCAATATTGAATGTGTTCAACAACAGTAAAAAAAAAACATATTTTTGTTGTGTTTGTTGCCTAGTATACGCCTACTTGTTTCCTAGGTCGTTTTTTTTCCTCCAAATTACAGCATTTTCACATGTCTCCTTTCATGACTTTGTTATTTCTATGACACACCCTTATTACATTATTACCAATGAGTTCAGCAAAACTGCAAGCTTCCTGTTGCTGGATGGGAGCTTGCACACGGAAAATTACAGCATTCACTTTTCAGAGTTTTTGAAGTTGGAGTCTTGCAGTGAAAGGAAGATGAGTGGGTGAACAAACACTATTGAGATCTTGACTTCCTTGACCTGTTCTGCTTGGGAAGTGTCAGAAAACACTTCACCATGGTCATAAATAAAGACATCCTACTGAAGTGTGATGGTTTGGAGGTGTTTCCCAAACAAGTGTTGGATAAATGAATGTGAATGCATCTCAGTAAAGACGCTTTTAATTTTTTTGTTATGAGCCATGACCTTGACCTGTTTCACTGTGTTTTCCAGACCGCTGTAATGACCAAGATACCAGAACCTCATACCGTATTGGTGAGACCTGGACCAAAACCGACTCCAATGGAAACACTCTGCAGTGTCTTTGTACAGGCAATGGTCGTGGAGAATGGAAGTGTGAGAGATATGCTGCTTCCCATGCAACAACCGCCATTGGCAAGTATACAAAATCTGCTGTCAAGTGAATGAAAAAGACTTAAAAACATAATTGCATTATTTAATTCCAATTATCCATGCTTTTTTGAGTTAAGGTTTACAGGATTAAAAGCCAAGGTACAACATTTATTAAGTTGTAGGAGGAAATTGCTATTATTGTAGATTATATGTAGCATAAGTGTGCAGCAGCCCAAATATTCATTACAGAAACCAAAGGAAGCCTATTGTAATATCTGTTGTAACAATTCTGAGAGAATCCGGATAGAAATAGAAAAATAACATATGACAAAATATAGATCTTAAAAAACATACAGTGGATCACATACAGTGGATCCTAAGTTCCCAATAGGGGCATTATGGTTACATATAAGGATACATTTCTTAAAAAAATATATAATATATAATATATAAATATATAATAAATAATAATAAATAAAAAAACATTCCAATAGGAAACCTCTTTATACTGTATATAAATTTTTGCTATAAGCTTCGACAGCTCATCTGCTGTGTTTGTGGCTAAGGTTCTGGCTCTTCCGTGGCTCATAGAGTTTCGCAAATGATGGACCAAGTCAGTGTCTTGTCAGAACTTCTTGAGGAGGGCAACTGTAAAACTGATTCTGGTGTGTACTATTCCAATGGTATGAGCTGGATCAGAACTCAGGGCAGCAAGGAGATGCTGTGCACTTGTGTTGGAGGAGGAATCAGCTGCGAGGAGCAAGGTGATGTTTACTTATTTCAATTAAATGTGGGAATTCAAGAATATTTTTTACACTTATTATGTTAACCAGTTCTTGAAAACTTTATGTGCATGCTTTACGCCCTTGTTGAGCCTTGAAGGTCATGTGACCAGTGTAGGTTTCAATTGTTTTTCACCAATTTCTTGTTCTTTTTCTACAACTTATGTACATAAAATGGCACCAAAACAAACTAAAGTTGTACATTTGGAAAATGTGTACATTTATGCATTTGGCAGTGGTTTTATCCAAAGTGACTTACATTGCCTTCAGTTTACATTTGAACAGTTTGTGCATTTCCTGGGAATCAAACTCATGAGTTTGCCATTTCTAGCGCCATACCCTGTTGTTTAAGCTATAGGTAAAAGGCCTAAAACAAACTGCTTTGCCTCAAAGTGATTCTCTCCCAAAAAGGAGGATGAGTATAGAAATTTCCAAATGTTGGTATGAAATGAACCCCTTATTAATGATTGAAACACCCCTCATGCCACTGATAATGTTTTCTTCTTGATTTACACAGACGGACAGTCCTTTGCTTATGGTGGCAACTCTGTTGGGCAGCCATGTGTGTTCCCCTTTGTTTTTAATGAGAACACCCACTACTCCTGCATCTCTGAGGGCCGAACTGATGGGCAGTTATGGTGCAGTACCACATCTAACTATGACAGCGATGGCATGTACTCATTCTGTACCCAGAAGAACCGTAAGTGCATTTAAGAACCATTTTTCTTTATGCACCTTGAATACACCAACTTGAATACACTAGCAAAATGCCCAGTTTATGTTGGTTTCGACCAGCATAAACACATTGCATGGTTTTTCTGGTAAAACTGGTTGACCACAGAGGTGAAGCCTTGATTGAAACCAATAAATTTAGTGGCATGGTCTTTTTCGTAATGTAATCAGTTGAGATTTACTCTTGAATTCTCTGATTGTTCCTGTTTTTGGACTTTCAGAGCTTGTGGCGACTCATGGTGGAAACTCTAATGGTGCTCTGTGCCAGTTTCCCTTCAAGTATAATGGACGCAACTACACCGACTGCACATCTGATGGCCGTCGTGACAGCATGAAGTGGTGTGGTACCACTACTGACTATGATACAGATCAGAAATACGGCTTCTGTCCCATGGCTGGTGAGTTTGCTTGCTTTAGATCAAATTTTCTCCTTTTAGAAAAGGTTTTACTGAGCAGTTCTCCCACAGCAGTACTGTCTTTGTTTACTGCGATACAAATTTATTTCCTTTATGGATAATGGCAGAAATATCCCCTGATATTGGAAATACATTTTTAGCTTAAACATTCTGCACATTGAAACCGAAGTTCTAGAATACTGTAAAAACTAAAAGATTTTGGCACCTTGCTGCATAAGGACCACTTTTATACAGTCACAACACATTTAGTTTTCATGTACTTAGTGTGTCAGTAAGAATATAACTGTAGATTTATATCTTTTTAAATTATTCATTTTTTTTATGCATTCAACTGAAGTCAGGTTTTATAGACAGTAATGGCTATTTTGGCCTTAATTGGTCATTTATGTGCTCAGGCCATGACACTCAGTAGACTGCAAATGAGATCTCTAGATGTATTTAAGATCCATTATGGGAGCTGGAGTTTTGTAATGGGGTACTGATTTGTGGCTTCAATGACTGGGTCTATGGGGTCCGCCCTTGTCAGGGTTTTAAGTTTGGCTCCGGTCCAGACCAGGCATTGTTCCTGGCTTAGCTCCAGGGAGAAGTGCATTCAGATTAGACATGCTTGTTGTAAATATTTGGGGTTTTTTGTAATCATAGATGCACATTCTTCATTTTAATCCAGCTCATGAGGAAGTCTGCACCATTAATGATGTCATGTATCGTGTGGGTGACGAATGGGACAAGCGCCATGACACACTCGGTCACATGATGCGCTGCACGTGCCAGGGCAATGGACGTGGAGAATGGAACTGCATTTCTTACACTCAGCTCAGAGGTCATTCTCAAACACACTTACAGTATCTTACATATTTCAAAAAGTAGTTCTGAACATGACAATAGATGATTACATTATGAAATAGTTTTACAATTATTTTCATTAAATAATTTTAAATTAAATTAAATTTCATTTTAATTTAAATTCATTTTAATTTAATTTAAATTAATTTTAATTAATTTTAATTGAAGTAGTAAATACATGTATGTATACACACACACACACACACTTATGTATACTATACTATAAATATATTCCTTATATACACTACTGTAAAAGTTTGGGGTTTGTAAGATTTTTTTTTTTGAAGTCTCTTATGCTTATCAAGACATTTATAGGTTATGCATAAATTATGCATTTATTTGATCAAAAATTCACTAAACAATGTTATTTATATATATTATTTATCTATTTACATATATTTTAGTTGAATTTTCAGCTTCACCTCTCCAGTCTTCATTGCCACAGGAAGTTTCAGAAATTATTGTAATATGCTCAAGAAACATATTTTTTTATTGTTATAATCCTAGTTGAAACTGGTTATGTTTAATATTTGTAGGAAACTGGTGCATTTCTGAAAGATTTATTGATAAACAGAATGTTTTCAGCACTTGTTAGAAATAGTATTTTTGATTAGAATTATAAACAATGTAAAATACTTTACTGCCACTTTAATTTTTTTAAGGCAAGTAGCCTCAGATAATATCTAAAACTATGTAGGTTCTACTTACAAATTAAAATTGGGAGTCATAGTCATTATAAAGTTTCTCAAAGAAAACTTCTCTATTTTAGACCAATGCGTAGTAAATGGACAGACATATGATGTGAATGAGACCTTCGATAAGCGTCATGACCAGGGTTACATGATGAACTGTACATGCTTTGGCCAAGGTCGGGGTCGTTGGAAATGTGATGCCATTGGTAAGCCAGCACTCTCTAATTCTGTTGCTTTGTGGATGCCTTTTGTTCTGTTTTCTTTTTTTTCCCTTTTTCTCAAAATGTCAAAACTTCCCTTTATACATTCAAATATGTTTACAACATGAATGGCTCGTGTTTCCTTCAATTCAAATCGAACGGACTTGATTTAAACAATAGTTTTTGTAAATGTTGTAATGAAAGACTATTTTTACTTTCTCTACACAAACCATTTATTCTTTCTCTTCAGACCAGTGCCAGGAACCCGGGTCCAAGGCGTTCTACCAGATTGGCGAGACATGGAATAAAGTCATCCAAGGCATCCCATATAGATGTTCCTGCTATGGCAATGGCATTGGAGAACTGGCCTGTGAGCCTCTGCAGTCTACTGGTAAGATATCTCAACACTTTTCCAAGTATTTAAAAAACCCTCATTCAACAGTTGATGATGCTTGTTTGTTTTTCAGTAACTGAGGCTGTCAGGCTTCAGAATATACCATTAAAGTAGCCATATGATAGCTTTATGCAAGAAACGGTTTATCATTATAAATCCTGCCTTGAGCACCACTGTGTTAGAGCCCTTAGAAAATTTTATTTTTGTCTATGGTTATGGCTCATCTGTGCTAAATACCAAATGTGATTCTCAAATAGCGCTTATACTGTAGCTTTTAATACCATGGTCTGCTGTTCATTTGCGATTCTGTGCAAGCAAATGCCCTGTAGGAGAAGCGTATAATAATGTAAGACAGGTTGCCTTTTGTTAGCTGTGTTGGCCTTTTTTAAGGAAAGTGTGAGCTGTTTTTTTATGGAATATACAGAAACAAAAAAAGATCAGCCACAATATGTACTCAGACCATCTGTAAACGATTGGCTTTAGCGCTGTATATTGAAGGTCGTACTTTTGAAGGACACAGTGAATTTGTATTTGGGTTATCATCTTACCGTTTTGTGTAATTTTGGTTTGACACCATAAAGGATTGTGTATTTTCTGCCAGAGCTGAAGGGGTCTTCACTGTGTTGAATTGCAATGCAGCTATTAATCAAACTCTGTGAAGGCCTGGGGATAATAAAGGGTTAACTGGATGAAGAATGTTATGGCCGAGTGTGATTTTTAACACCACACCCATGCAATCATACTCCAGACAGTTTTTTTTTACTACCCCTCACTTGACAAACTGGGTTATTTTCCTCCATTTTCAGACATCTGGCCAGACAAGATTTGATTGTCTTATCCAAACTTCTTTTCAAATTCTTAATATGAAACAGACTGTTTCCAAAGACTTCTCTCCTTTCTTTTGTTTTACTTTCCTTCAGACTGAGTTCATCACGTTTTACATATCGTATTAAGTACAGTGGCAGAGTAAATAGCCTTTACAATATGAAACTATCTAATCAGACTGTTAATCATAAATTGTTATCCTCCTTCTCAAAAGCTCCTGTTCGGGTCATCATTACAGAAGCTGGAAATCAACAAAATTCCCATCCCATCCAATGGAACGCTCCCCCATCTGTCCACATTACACAATATATCCTGAAGTGGAGAGTCGTAAGTTTTTGTGTTATGAGGATTTTCAGAGCTGGATTTTTATGGTGATATTGGTTTAGTTACAATTTATGTCAGTAAGGAAGATTCCAGATTCCTGGGATGAGAGATATTTTGTCCCTTCAGTGAATGTTTGTGTGCCTCTGTCAGCAAGGGATGATTGCCTATGCTAAAAACATATGATGATATTTCATCACACACACAAATAAGCCACAGTCCTTGGAGTCTACTCTTCGCTCTGACATGATGAAACATGGACATCAGTGTTAAGTTGAAAAATTGTGCTTTTTTTATTATTAATATTAACTAAAAGAAAGAGGGTTTTCAGATTTTTTTTAATTATTATTATTTCCTGGCAGGGCATTTTAAAAGCAGTGTTTGGACAATATTTTATTTCTGCAGGCCAAACTACATTCAAACAACCAATCTCATATATATTTTAGAAAAACCTTACATTTTAACAATCTGGCCCTTATCGGAATACCCACTCATTGTTACATTTGTCAGCTGTTTCAATACATGTAAAGAAAGCAGAATCTAATTGTTTAAGAACATGTAAAGGTAGAAAAATATTCATACTCAAGTTTTACCGCAGATTCACCTGCTTGAACAACTTTGGTGATTTTAGCTTCTATATTTTTCAGCATGTAACATTTTCCTTTCACAGAAAAACACACGTACACCCTGGAAGGAGGTCACCATTCCTGGGCACCTCAACTCTTACACCATTTTAGGGCTTAAACCAGGTTTGACCTATGAGGGTCAGCTGATCAGTATTCTACGCTATGGACCAAGAGAGGTCACTCGCTTTGACTTCACCACTGTGTATGGCTCTTGTACGTAGATTTTTTCATGTTCAATTTTTATTATTTATTTTTTTTTGTCATAGAATTTTCAAACATTTTCTATTGAAAGAAAGCAAAAAAACTTCATCATTTTCTTTTCTGCAGTGGACAAAACAGAGGGTGAGACCACCCAGCCCCTGCCAGTAGTGGACACTTCAGAGTCCATTACCGAAATCACCTCCAACAGCTTCGTCATCTCCTGGGTATCTGCATCTGACACAGTGTCTGGATTTAGAGTGGAATATGAACTCTCTGAGGAAGGAGCCCAACCACATGTGATTGGTGAGTATAGTCAGTGACATGCCACTTTTTAAAAAATGAACAGGGGAATTTTAATGCTCAACATGACTGAAATGAGAAGAAAAGCTAAAGAAGCTAAATTTATAATACCATTCTTATCCAATTAGAATCATTTAAAAAAAAATGATTGACTTTATAATTACCCTTTTCCCCCATAGACCTCCCAAGAACATCTACATCAGTAAACATCCAAGATCTTCTGCCTGGCCGTAGGTACAATGTCCAAGTTTTTGAAGTCAATCCAGATGGAAATACAAATCTCATCCTGACAACCACTCAGACCACTGGTAAGATGCCCATCATCATGCACATTGTTGTTTTGATGCTAAGAACTGGTTGTGTCTTCAAAACAAAATTTACCTCATTTACAGATTCATCCATTTACAGAACATCCAGCCATGAGAGTCAGCAGAATGCACTGCACATTCAAATTAATTGTCTGTTTATTCACAGCACCTGATGCTCCAACTAATCATGAGGTCTCAAATGTACAGGAGAAATCCATCACGATCAGATGGTCTAAACCCCAAGCACCTATAACTGGTGAGTAAGATTTGTGCACCAACATTCATGTATTAAGATTGTCTTGTAAAGTTGCTTGAAGTTTTGTTTTTAGTACATCTTCTGATAATGTATGAATGTGGAATTATAGATATCAACTTTTTTTTTTTTGGAATGTGTGCACAGGCTATCGTGTTGTGTACACTCCATCGGTTGAGGGCAGCAGTACTGAGCTCATCCTCCCTGAAACTCAAACATATGTGACACTGGGTGACCTACGACCCGGCCTGTCATACAATGTCAGTATTTACTCAGTGGAAGACAACTTGGAGAGTGAACCTTTGGTCCTACAGGTCAGCACTGCTGGAAAGCAACAGCCTGGTAAGAGTTCAGAAGATCCATTTTTGGATGCTTCTATTAGACAGATATTGTAGGAAATGACTGTAAATTATTGGGAGAATTAGGCATGGTGCAGGTGACACTTTCCACTCTATTTTTTTATTTTTTATAGCTTATTGCTACCTCTCTTGCTTTCAGTTCACAATTTGTATCCTTACCTCAGTTTGTATCAAAATGTTTTTGCTCAAACACACTTAGCATTTTATGTCTGCATTGGAGTTCAGACAACTTTATTAAGAGCCATTTACTCAATTTTCTCTAAGCTTGTGAAAGTGCCCAAGTTTTTCATTCATGTGCAAAGAGGTCTGCCAGTTCTCTGACATTTCACGGTGAGAGCAGACTCTAGCAAATGCCTAAGCTGGGAGATTTAGTGCTTTCTCAGAACCAAAACAACCTTATAAGGATGGACTGTGTCTCTTTGTTCTCGTCTTCAAGTTGAGGTCTTTTTACCAAATACAAAGTTCCTTATGAGAACTGTAATAAGTCTTTGCATGATTTTGCTTTTCACTCTTAAGGCTAATAGAGCACTATTTTTGAAATCTACAAAAGTATGCAGTGATGATACAGACATTCCTGACTAAAATATTTAGTAGTACTTGATAAATCAAGCATCATCATTTCTCTGACTTATTGTTAGGGATTTGAACACTCTTAATCCTAGTTTGCCTGAAGTCTTGTGTTTACATTAAATTATAATTCCTATTCTCCCCTTGTAGTTAAGCACTGGAAGGCAATTCTGTAATTTTGCTTTCTATCTCATTAACAGAGGAGATCCAAGCTCCCACAGACCTGCAATTTTATGAAGTTACCGATGTCAAGATCACCATAACCTGGACTGGTCCTCCAAATGAGGTCTCAGGATACCGTGTAACTTTTGCGCCCGTAAGCACAGATGGCCGGACACAGCGACCCCTTCAGCTTCCTGTGTCGCAGAATGCTTATGCTGAACTCACACACCTGCAGCCGGGCACACTCTACCGCTTCCATATTTATGCAGTCAACAGAGGAGTGGAGAGCGAACCTTTGGTTGGGGAGAAATCTACAAGTTGGTCACATTTAAACTATTCATTTTCTAAAATGCAACTAACAAAAGATGCTGGATTCATGTGTAACATAGTTACATTTATATTATACTGTTCACACCATCTTGGTCAGCTTTTCACTACATTTCTTGTGTGAACATCTAGTCAACATTCTCGTCCCTCAGAGCCTGATGTCCCTACTGACCTGCAGTTCACTGATATCACTGATGAAAGCGCTCTGGTCATCTGGTCTGTCCCCAGAGCTCAGGTTACAGGTTATCGTCTCTTCATCAGCACGGGCAGCTCCAGCTCCAAACAGCTGAGGATCCCCGGCCATGAATCTCAATACAAACTCAGCGACCTTCAGCCTGACACAGAGTACATAGTCACCCTGCACTCAGAGCAAGGGAACACACTCAGCGAGGGTGTCACTGATGCCTTCAGAACATGTGTGTGACCCCTCTCCTTTCTCTTAAACAATACAGAATGGTGCTCTCCTGTGTTCATTTGGTAGTGCTCAGTTTTGAATATCCTCTTTATTTGTTTTTGTTCACCAGCTCAGCCAACGGGTAAAGCTCCTCAATTCACCACAGAAGTCACCGATATTGCTGTTATTGTTACCTGGACCCCAGTACCACGATTCAGCTACAGGGTATAAACACTATATTTAGAATTTGCTGGTTGCACATTAGCAGTTTCTTGTGTAAACCTTGTGAAAATAATGCAACTAAATTGTAAATATTACATATTGGATGGCACCTAATAGAGTTTGCATACTGTTCTCAGGAGCTGGAAATACATCACCGTAAGTGTCCCCCCCCCACCAGCTTTTTATGGCAGCTGATTTTAAATGAGTACTAGCATCTCCATGTTGGTCATTAATGGTCATAGATGGAACACTAGGTTGCCCTAGTGAAAAGTTGTTGTTCAACTATCATATTCCGAAAAACATATTCCATTTTAACCCTGCACCAGGGTTTTACCTCTACATTGCCAGAAAAGAAGCTCATGTATTTTCTCTTTGACTCTTTGACTTGAGTCATACTGTATATTAAATTAATATGTGCCCTTTTCTCAGATGTCCGTGAGGCCCAGCCAAGGTGGTGAAGCTCCCAGAGACAAGACCTCTGGCGAAGGCACTATTTACATTTCTGGTCTGACTCCAGGAACGGAGTATATCTACAGCTTGCAACCCTTGTTCAATGGCAGAAAGCATGGCAACCCAATCAAAAACAAAGTTGTGACATGTAAGTTGTGACATTGTCTGAAAGCTTTAAAGATTTCAGAATGCAAATGCTTAGTTTTATTTTTTATTAGATACACTAGCTACTGGTAGATCTCTGCTGAAAGAGATTCAATATAATATTAATGCAGACACTTGTAGCCTGTAATACACAGTGTTTGGAATAATGGCGTTTAAAAGAACGGCGTTAGGTAACGACGTTATTTTTTCAGTAACGGGGTAATCTAACTAATTACTTTTCCCGTCGTTACAACGCCGTTAACGTTACTGAATGTTAAATGCGGTGCGTTACTATGCATTGATTTAATATGCAATCCGAACGCACCCCTGGCTCACACAGTGAGTGAGCAGGTGGGTTAATAACGAGATAAGCGATTATGATTGGCTAAGGCAGACTCATGTGTTTCATGGTAGCCAATCAGAGCCAGTGTTTTTACACACACGCGCCAGCGGCGCCAAACACACACAGTCACACACACGCAACAGCTACACAGAGATTCGCAGCAGCAGCAGAAATGGCGAGTCAGGAGCAATCCGATGAAAAGTTGGCATTTTCAAGGTGGAGATATAAGCACTACTTCAAATTCATTGTAGTCAAAGGCAAGAACGTGCATGTAATGTGTGACACATGCATCTACAAAGCTAGTGGCCAAAAACACTTTTCTTACAAAGAGTGCAGGATAAAACTCTTGCTGTCTGTTGACGTGCAATAAATCTCGAAAGTTATGTACGAACACCTATCTGTTCTACTTATTTCAACTGACTTGTGAAAACTGCTAAAAAAAAAATACTTTGACATATAGCAACTTTTTTTTTTTTTTACAGTAACGCAAATAGTTACTTTCCCTGGTAACGAGTTACTTTTATTATAGAGTAATTCAGTTACTAACTCAGTTACTTTTTGGAACAAGTAGTGAGTAACTATAACTAATTACTTTTTTAAAGTAACGTTCCCAACACTGGTAATACAGGGCTCAAAATGCTAAGTACATTTTCTAATGTTGAACTCCTCTTTTCTCTGTCACATTAGCCCTATCCCCACCAACTGACCTGAATGTGGTGTCTAACCCTGTCACTGGTGAACTCAATGTCAGATGGACCAGAACCAAAAGTCCAGGTAAATATTGACTATACACTATATATCCTTGTTCACCCCTTCTTTGAAGCATGCTGGTGGTCTATTTATGTAGGCTGTATGTGTATGTGCCCTTTTCAAACATTCGGGTTAATTTTGTCCCATTTTGGGAATTATCTGTTCTTCAAGTCATCCTTTTCTCCCATTTTTCTTTGTCTGTTTGCTTATCTTTCATCTGTTTGTGATGTTTATTACATTAAGTGCATTTAATAATAACTGTTTGTATGTACTTTTATGCTGTAGCCACACTGGGTTGTACATTATAATTAACTCAAATGATATATAGGGAATTTTAATAATTAATCAGGAATATGATTAATATATATATCTCATATGACAGTTACATAAAAATTATTGAAGATGAAAAATAGGTAAATTTGTATATATCAATAACTCATTACAGGGCACTGTAATTTACTCATTAATATGTCAATATTCCATTCTTCATATCAATTATAGTGATATCTCTTACTGTAAATTACCGCAAATCAAACAGTGGTTTGTCCAGCAAACGGCCGTAAGATTAACTTATCAACTTTCAATAAAGTTATCTCTTCTTATAATTCAAGGAAAAATATTCTCTGGCCATGAAAACATTATCCTATCATTATGAAATTTCGGTTACTAAAAAGTAAAGAGCTTGTAGCTAAAGATCAGACATTTCATTGACTCGTGATGTGAGCGTTTCAGACAGAGGCAATAATTGGTTTTTAACTACAAATCACACAGAGTAAATACGCTTACGACAATACAGACAGTAAACTTTGTACAAGACATAACGGAATCCAAATGAGGGAGAGAGAAAGAGAGAGGTGAGAGAATTAGGCGTGATCACAGAATTACGCGCTCAGTTATGCAAACTCACAGACAGTAACCCTTGAAAGACAACAACGAATCAAATCACCTTGAAAAGGTAATAGACAAACTTTAAGCAGCATTTAAATCTCCATATAGAATGATACTTGCATGTGGTCACTTTGTGACTCGCCAGACCAGCGTGCATGTGAGCGTGGTCCTTTGTAGCTAGGCGTGTTCTTTCATGTCTTCCGGAGCTGCTGCGGAATCGCGCAATATTTGAAAGTTCCAATGAATGTAGAGAGGAACTTAGTAAGTAAAAGAAATGAAAACAACGGAGATGAAAGCTCCCGAGGGAGCCATGAGAACAGGCTGTTCTCTCAGCCGCCGTGCTGAGATCAGCGGCGATAGAAGAGCGGACCAAGAGCGCGAAGAAGAGCAAGAAGAACAAGCGAGAGAGAGAGAAACTTCCTGGGTCAGTTCTTATAGCTTGACTGGTTCACGCCTCTGTTTGCGTGAACAACCAATGAACGTCCGCGATCTGAAGCGGGAAAAACGTTCCTTTGTCTCTGGGGAACCACCCCCTCGTGTGAGTTCTAGCTGACAGAATTGAACATTTTTCTTAAGAAAGATTGTATTTCTGAAACGATGCATCTTTTTGTAATTTGTCGTCGAGATTCGACACAGTCAGATTTTTACGATTAGAAAGATACCATAAATGACATATAAAACTGATAGAAACACGACGTTACATTCATATGCAGAATTACATACATTTAAAGTTTGATTAACACACGATAAAACTGCAGATACTCCAATTTATGTGGGGAAACATCTAGTGCACAAAAAGGCAATACTCAATACATTTAGAATACATTGAGAAAATAAAAGGGTACTATTCTCTTTCCTAAGAGTTAGCTTAACTGTCCTGTTTTCCCAGTGGGATCATAAAGTTTTATGAGCTGGTCAGGAGTAGGGTTACAGAATCATGACTCTTTGTGAGAACATTCATTCCAAAAACATTTGCAATTTACAAGTCAGCAATTTATAATCCTCGCCTAACAGGATTAACCACTTTATGCAACACACAAACCTATAAAAAAAAAACATCTTATTAAGGACTTACATAAAGAGCGTAAAGAAAAGTTTGTGTGTGTGTTTAGGAATGTGGGTGTTTCGTTTCTCCTTTGAGGCTGCTCACGCGACTGTGGAATTTCTCGTCCAGAATGTCGTAAATAATTTAAATCCAGCCAGGCTGGCGCCAGGCATTTAGTTTAGAGAGAGTTGGGTTTATATGCCTGAATTCAAAATCTACAAGCTTTGGGTTTGCATTGTTTTAGATTCAACGAACCGTGATTCATTAGTTCAGAACCAATAAATCGATGAACTGCATATCCGTTACAATGCCTTGCTAATTACAATATAAAAAAAATATATATATATATAAAACATAGTTTATTGGACAATACCATTGTATTCTTTGAAGAAGCTACATTATATACAAATGGTATCTTTTTTATACTTGCAAAATACCCTTTATCCTCTTCAGATATCACTGGCTACAGAGTGGCGTGCACACCAGTCAATGGGCAGCGTGGAAATACTCTAGAGGAGTTTGTTCGAGGGCATGAAACCTCATGTACCCTTGAAAACCTGAGTCCTGGCGTTGAATACAATGTCAGTGTCTATACTGTTAAAAACCACCTGGAGAGTGAGCCTGTCTCAGCCACCATTATGCAAGGTAAGACTCCACCTGTAGTCAACATGTACAATAATAACAAACCTAAAGGTAAGTTCAATCCATGCTCTGCTGGATCAAGACCACCATGACTGATCCAGAGAATCACCTGATTATCGATATACAGATTTAGAAATTTACTTTTTGAAGACACCTAGCCTAAAACATTTTTGTAAAGCAGTGTTCAGTTTGGCGTATGTGAGTGCCAATTGTTGCTTTAAAAGTATATATGAATAATAGGCTGTTGATCACAAGTATGTATCTGAAATATCAAGTCAAGCCAACAGGTATTGTTATAATCAGCTTTGTCATGGTAATCGTAACTTGCTCTGCTTATATTATTACTAGAAATAGACCCAGCCATTGCACCAATAATGGACAGTTAAACGGCAACTAGCTAGTAAACCTATCATAAGTTAAATATAGTATAATATATAGTATAATATATAGTTAAATATATCAGGTATTAAACCCAACCGAGACATGACTTCCTCTGATATAGACTTCAGTTTTGCTATTGTTAAATAGAAGGCTAAGAAGTCATTAAAGGAACAAACAAGCACTGAATAGGAACAACAAGCACCTCTAGACATCAAGTTATTCCCACAAGACGTAATGTGGTAGCCAAACCTCCATGTTCTTCTATAAGTTAGTGCTCAAGGCCACAATGGTGATAACTCGTGGCATACAAACTCATAGGACTCCAAAATGCTACCAGTCTTCAGCCTTAAGCTCAGTCTCTATCCTTGAGCTATATCTACTACACCATATAATCCTGCTTCTACTCTTGTTGCCATCACATGTATCCTGCAAATATCCATAAAGAAAGCTGCATTTAATATATTATAAAATGTAACTTTTCAGAAAATCCAGTAATTTCTTTTTTCCAATAAATCCTTGGTTTGTTCATCTGTTTGTGCATCATGAAATAATTGTATAATTCTCAATAAGCATGGCTGTTTCACTTTTTTAATGTTTGAAAATATCTATAGAATTTGATAATTGCTAGAAAAGTTGGTGCTTGATGCTTTCTCTTTTTTTGCAGTATGACTGATTCAAATCGAAAGCCTGTTTATTTCCCATTATTGTGTGCATGTCTTCTGATGATTAGCTATTAGCAGTTTTTTGCACTGATGGCATGAGAACAATAAATTGCTTCTTATCTTAATTAGTCATTGACACTGCTTCTGTGTGTCTTGTCTTCTCTCTCTCTTTCCCATAAATGCAACTTTGTTAACTGATTAAAGATGTGCCCAAGGTGGGTGATCTCAGCTTTGTTGATTTCACGGATACCACAATTGGAATTAGATGGACCCCACTTAATTACCCGGCAGTTACTGGATACCATATTACAGTTGTTACAGCCGACCAGAGTTTTCCTATTTTTGAGGATGTGGTGAACTCCTCCGTCAGCTATTATACCATTCGTGGACTGGAGCCAGGCATCAATTATGACATCAGTGTGTCCACCATTACAGATGAGGCGGAGAGTGTGCCCTTGGTGATCACACAGCAAACCCAAACTGGTGATTTATCCTACATAGTTACATTTCAGAGTGTGGGGTAAAAGAAAAGGGAAAGGAATGGAGAATATGGATGTAAATGAGAGGCTGAGACCATCATCCCTCAACCATCATTTATTCAAGCCACTTCATTTGATTACTTCCTAGTCCACCTATCCAAGATTACTTTTTGGAATAAATGGTCTTCTTACTTTAGAATATTGATGCATTTCTGGGAGTATGTTCGTTATTTGCATTCTTTGAGAATGCATTATGATAACTTCCACTTGGTGGGGTATCATATTGTTTGTTTTTATTGTATTCCTTTTTCATGTTAACAAAAAAGGTGAAATAACATACTTCTTAGCTATTTATTTTTATGCTGACAAACTTTTGACTTTTCATTTGACATTATTGTCTCTCAATCTCCTCTTGTTAAGCTATTCCAGCCCCCACAAACCTGAACTTTGCTGAGGTGGGCTCAGAATCAATGCTTGTGTCATGGACTGCACCTTCTGTTCAGCCATCTGAAATTAGTCGCTTTGTCATCCGCTACCATCCCACAAAAAATGACGATGACACTCAGGAAGTCAATGTAGGAGGTGGCACCAACAGCTTCCTCCTTCAGAGTAAGGGTTTACTAATGCTTTCATTCAAAGTTCATTTCATCCATGTGCTTCTTACAGTCCAAACACATTTTACTTCCTGATTCTGAATTTTCTCGATTTAGACTTGCTGCCAAACACAGAGTATCTGGTGAAATTAGTGTGCGTGTATGACGACAGAGAAAGTGAACCTGTAACTGGTGTTCAGAAGACAAGTATGTATCTGGATATAAGAAATGGTATTCAATTGATAGTTTTCTGACCACTCTCTGTTCTGATCTGTCAGTTTCTCCACTTGATTTTGTTCCCATCATACACACAGATTTGGACTCCCCAACAAATCTGGACTTCTCGGATGTCTCCACCAACTCATTTACCGTACACTGGATGACCCCACGTGCCGTCATTACTGGTTACCGCCTACGCTATCAGCCAACCAGTGGTGGGCACACTAAAAACGAGAGACTTCCCCCGACGAGAAATTATTTTACACTGGTGGACCTGGCCCCTGAGACGGAGTACACAGTCTATATTTATGCTGTCAGTGGCAATAAAGAGTCTCTACCACTTACTCGAACACAAGCAACTGGTGAGAAGTTAGAAAATGTAAGATTTGTTTTGTTCATCTTTGTGAGGTAACATGATGTGACTCTTGTTTCTTCCTGTAGTCTCTAATGCTCCCACTGACCTAGCTGTGACGTCCTCCACTCCCACTAGCATCACGATCTCCTGGGACGCCCCTGCAGTCACTGTACGCTACTATAAGATCACACATGGTGAAACCGGTATGACGAATGGTTTTGCAGTGGTTTTATGGTGTGGTGTTGTGTTCTGTTGCTGTATGTTCACTTGAGCTTGTAAATGCAGTTGATTCCTTCTCAATGATCCTCAGGTGAAAGAGATGCACCCAGAGAGTTCACTGTTCCAGGAACACAGTCCACTGCCACCATCCAGGGCCTGCGTCCAGACACTGATTACACCATCACACTGTATGCTGTGACGGGCAGAGGGGACAGCCCAGCCTCCAGCACACCAGTCATCATCACACACAGGACTGCAGGGGGAAGTAAGCACTCGTGCTCAAGACATATGTATCTATTATAGTTTCTGACCATTAGCTTACCACATATTTCTTTGTGACTATATTGTTTTTTCTCCATTCTCAGATGTTCAATCCCCTTCAGATTTAGATGTAACTGATATTCAAGACAATGCCTTGACTGTCCGCTGGAGCCCAGCTAGAGGCCCCATTACAGGCTACAGAGTAACAGGGATGCCGAAGGGTGGGCAAGGTCCTACATTCTCTGAGCTGGTTGGCCCTGGTGAGACATGTCTTGCTCTTTACCTTTTTCTCAGCTTTTATTCGTAATCACAACATCGAAGCTGATTTGGAAGAACTGTTTCAGTACTTGGACTTATAAAAACTAATCTGTTTTTTTTTTTTTTTTTACCTTATTCAGAGCGTACAGAAATGACCATACGCGGCTTGGTGCCCACAGTGGAGTATACAATTAATGTGATTGCTCTCAGCCAAGAAGGAGAGAGCACCCCAGTGGTCAAGAAAGCTACAACAGGTTAGTTATTTTTCTATTTTTTTAAACTACCTAGCTTTTTAATTTTTAAAATCATAGTTCAGTTCTAAGTTGTCCACTGTAACAACTTGGACTTAAGGACTTGCTCAATTATTATAATTCATTGTTATTCCTTTATGGGGCTTGAACAAACAACCTTCTTAGTTGGCTTCTTAGTTTAGGCATTATGCCACACCACCCAATACATTCTCCCTTAACTCTCTCCTTCCAACTCTCTAGCAAGTTTGCAGCATTCAAGAGATCTTACCTTTTCTGATGTGGACTCCACCTCTATGCTTGTGACATGGGATGTTACACGGGTTCCAGGAGTGACCTCCTACAGGGTTCTGTACTCTAATCCAAAGGAGGGAGAAAGAGAGTACCAACCAGCCCTAAGTGGTCGTGATAACAGTGTGGTTCTACGAGGTCTACGCCCAGGAACAATGTACTATATTAAAGTCATTCCCATGAAAGGACGTTACCCAGTGCGTACTCTTGAGGGAACTCAGCAAACTACCCGTAAGGGGACTCAGCCCACTGGTATGACCCATCTGAATTCAACTTAGCTTCTCAAGCTATTCAATTCGATAATAGGGTTGAGTCTTAGAGGGGACCTGTCCTGATTCTTATCCTTTAACCTTTCCCAGCTGTTCCTGCTCCCACCAATATTCAGTTCTTTGACATTAGTCCATCTTCTTTTGTCGTGGCGTGGCATGCACCCAATGCCAGACTTTCTGGCTATCGTGTGGTGGCATCACCGAAGAATCAGCATGCACCAGCCAAAGAAATGAATGTTGCACCAGACTCCACACAAGTCTTAGTGCCTGGGCTCATGGTAATATGTCTACTGCCTTGCACTTTATGAATACATTTAAGCTTTGTAAGCACAAATTAAACAAATGTGTAAAACAATATTGTTTAATGATAATTATACAAAGATAATTGACAGCAGAATTCTGCAATTTCACAAGAGAACCATGCCGTAAATATAGGATAACTGACTTTTTGGTTTCTACATTTTAATTTTGTTTAAATCAAGTTTTAAGCAAAGGAGTCCAGGTATGGTAGCTATTTTAACGAATTATGACTTGCCATCTCTGGTCTAAATATCTGTTGTTTACTTCTAGGTTGCCACCGCTTATGAGGTTCATGTCTACGCACTGAGAGGTTTAGACAGCAGTTCACCTCTCACTGGCGAAATCACCACCGCTGACAGTAAGTCAGTTTTCCATATTTTCACATTAGAGTAATTTTTAGTACTTTCTTTGTATTAAATGGAAACTATCATTTCATTAACTCCACAGATATAACCCCTCCTCACAGAGTCCATATCACTGATGTTAAAGACACTTCATTCACCCTCACATGGCGTGTTGTCAATAATGAGCCAATGACAGGTTTCCTTATTGAAGCCACACCCAAAAATGGAGGCAACCCCATCATCAGGCAAACTATTCCTGCTGACCGTCATACCTATGTTGTCACTGGTAAGTTATTGTACAATCCATAGCTAACCCCCTTATTGACCATCTGTTTAAACATTAATGTTAGCCACTAAATTAGCCACTGTTTACTCAATATGTAAACAACTCTGTTATTATGAACTTCCATGGTATACTGTATTCAGTTTCTTCAAAGAGTACCATGGCATTACCACCACAGAAGTGTCTAAAATCTATCACCATAGTAGATTATTGTAAATGATGCTTCCTGTTTGTCTGGATAAACTCACAAAATATTTTTTTATAACTTTTTTAACCATGTTGGAAGTAGTGTTGTTTGTTGAAAGAAATGTATTCCATACCTTAGGTTTGCAGCCAGGCATCATGTATGTGGTCAACATGTACACACTGAATGGAAATAATCGAAGCCCTCCTTTCACACTGACTGTAAACACAGGTACCACTAAGAAAATCTGCCCATGTGGAAAAAGTAATATACTTTATAAATGCTAATGCAATAAGTCTGGGAAAAATAAATAAATAAAAAAAATAAACCTGATTTAAATTTACCAGTGTGACCTTAAAGGGTTACTCCACCCCAAAATTAAAATGTTGTCATTAATCACTTAATTAATGTAACCATGTCATTCCAATCCCGTAAAAGCTTTGTTCGTCTTCGGAACACAATTTAAGATATTTTGGATGAAAACCTGAAGGCTTGAGGCTGTCTCATAGACTGCCAAGTATGCCAGTCTATGGCAGTCTGCCAAGTAAATAACAGTGTCAAGTTCCTGGAAAGTATGAATTTGTCGTCAGAATACTCTATCTGCCATCAGACATGCAATTGGGGTTATATAAAGCAACGGGAACACTTTTTGTAATCAAAGAAAACAAAAATAACAACTTTATTCAATAATTCCTTTGTCAACAGTCTCCTCTGTGTCACTCCATATCACCGTGCTGCGTATGCTCTTCTGTGTCCATGACAGATGGAGCATTCTGACGACGACTTTTCATATCTTTTATGGACCTTGACACTGTTATTTACTTGGCAGTCTATGGGGCAGTCTCAAGCCTCCTGGTTTTCATCCAAAATATCTTAAAATGTGTTCCGAAGACAAACTCAGCTTTTACGGGTTTAGAAAGACATAGGGGTATGATACTCATTTTAGGGTGGAGTATCCCTTTAACCTTTTTATCTTATATATCATCACAGCTCAGCCAGCTGTACAGTCTCCAACTAACCTCCAGTTCACTTCGCTGACACCCAATTCCATCTCCTTCACTTGGCAAGCCCCACCAACACACATTACAGGATATTACATCACTTATGAAGAATCAGGTGGTTCACCTCGTGAGCTTATACCACGCCCTAATACTGGCCAAAACTATGCTACCATCACTGGTAAGACCCAGAATGCATCACATTATACCCAGTTATGGTATACATAAATATTGGTAAATAGGCTTGTAAAACAAAATTTATAATGCACTATGTCACCATATTTTGATAATTTACCAACAGGTCTGAAACCAGACACCGAATACATCATAAAGATCATAGCCCTACTGAATAACCAGAGAAGCGCACCACTGGTTGGCACAGCCACAACTCGTAAGTATTTTTTCATATAAAAATAGAGATTTTTCTCATATGTAAGTCGCTTTGGATAAAAGTGTCTGATTAATGGATAAATATACAATGTTAATTCACATATTAAGCATTAGGTCTATGCCCTTATGATTTGTTCCTGAATGGTACAAGCTAACGAAAAAGTGGTTTGCAAGCATGTTGGCTACTACTGCAGTAGCAACTGAAATAGACAGAGCATAGATACAGCACACAGCAGTAAGCCTAACTAGCCTACACTGGATTTTATAAAAGCTTGATATTGCGCTGGCTTGAATTTCACTAGTACACTTGGCCATATTGACAGATTTTACACTGCTTGGCTTTTTTTGATAAAATGCACTCAGAACTGAAATGCAAAACGGATGTAAATTGCATTTAATGTTGCTTAATTGATGCACCAAACTGATTGGACTGCTCGCCCATCACTACACATACTAGTCAAGACTTTCACCAATGTTTTCTTTAAAACTGAATCTTCTGAATCACCATTTCCAAACCAAACATGATGGAAAAAAATGACAATAACAATATTACAAAACCACAACCAATTGGAACATATTTGATGTTTAAACAGAGTTGCGATTGGAATTTTGGACAAATTAGATTTCATAATGGGCAGCAAACAAACATCCAACAACCAGCTTGTCACAGCTGAGGACGGAAACTTGAATGTGTTTAGTTTGATATCCAGACTGTAAATCAGCTGATATAACCAATATAATGCACATCCTCATCCATGTTTAATTGTAAAACATTGATGAATTTTAAGAAAATTCTTGGATCCACTTCCCTTTAAAAAGATATCAGCAAGTACGATCATTACTTGACTGAATCTTTAGTACCTTACTGGCTGGTAGATGCAACTGTGGCTGCCTCTCTACATGCTGCCCTCTGCTTTTAACACTTTTTCCCGCCCAGAGCTTACCTCCGATCTGCCCAGTCTGCCCCATCATGGTGGCTCAGACAAGCTGGATGTGCCTGAGCCTGACAATAGAGTTCATGTAGTGGGTCCCACTGGGCATGACTCAACTAATGAGCATGGGCAGCATGTGGAATACACAGAATTCAATAATCAGCCCAATCAACTCAACAGAGGCTACTAGCCTCAACATCGTCAACCAGTCCCTCAACCTAACCAAACCCAACCTTATATGCCTCAAGTTGGGGAGACCCTAGTCTACATCCCCAAGGTGGGACCCGATGGAAGTCGTGTGCCTCAAATTATTCATGTAAATGAGAGACCTGGCGATGGCCATCCTTTTGGTTTTCCAGACGACAAGACTGGAAGACCCCAAGAGGCCCAAACCCAAACCACCATCTCATGGCAGCCCTACCAGCAGAGTTCTGGTTACCTGGTGTCCTGTCAGCCCATTACCCATCCAGATGAGAAGATGTTTCAGGTCAGGAACTGGGAAGGATTTACAGGACATTTTTAGATCAACACAAAAGAAAAATTACCCAAAACTTCCTTTATCACCTTACACTTATTTTCAGATATACCCTTTCTACTTTTGCAGATGCATGTGCCAGATACATCCACAAGTGCCACCCTGATTGGTCTGACCTCTGGTGCCTCTTATAATGTCATTGTGGAGGCCTTGAAGGGAGCCCTCAAACACAAAATTTTGGAGGAAATGATCACCGCTGGAAACACAGGTCAAGGATCAATGAACATTGATGAAAGCTCAAAATGCACATTCTAATGATGCCTGTCTTAATGTTTCTTTATTTTTTAAATCAACAGTTCCAGGAGATGTTTCATCTAGCAAGGACTCATGTTATGACACCTTCACAGCAACTTACTATGATGTCGGACAGGAATGGGAGCGTATGTCTGACACTGGCTTCAAACTCTGGTGCAAATGTCTTGGCTTGGGAAGTGGGCATTTCAGATGTGACTCTTCAAGTGAGTAACTTCACAACTGAAAATTAAATGGTGGATTTTATCCTGTAGATCAGTGATTCCAAAACCTTTTTTACTCGCAGCCCACACAACCAAACACATATGTTTGCGCGGCCCAC
Organism: Carassius carassius; assembly: GCF_963082965.1. Classification (NCBI taxonomy): domain Eukaryota; kingdom Metazoa; phylum Chordata; class Actinopteri; order Cypriniformes; family Cyprinidae; genus Carassius; species Carassius carassius. The sequence continues at coordinate 10,909,230 of NC_081760.1, forward strand.
TGCAAAAAATAACTGACCCTGCTATTGTTGGGTTAATAACTTAGTCTTTATTGAATGAACTGGCAACAAACAGAAAATAACTGGGGCTGGCACCACTTGGGACAACTGTTGTTTAAATAAATATCAAAATAGCAAAAATATCTAAGATAAATTGGTGGTTTATTCTTAAACTAATCAGCGAGCTCGAATAGTGGAAGCATAGTTACAGTTTAATATTTATTTTTGTTATTTAAATATATATATATGAAATTATGTTATGTTATGACTTAGACATTTTTACATAAATGAACAAAATTATTATTTATTTTAATAGTACTTGGCGGCCCATCTGCAATACCACCGCAGCCCACAGGTTGAAAACCACTCCTCTTCATGTACAGTTGGTATAGGAAAGAATGATCCCCTTTAATATAATCACATTTTGTTGCTTTGCAGCCTGAAATGACGATAGACACACTTTTTGATTTATCAAGTTATATTTATTAAGTGCAACTTCTGCAAGTTTTCCAAGTGAATACTGTATAATTCGAACATGTCAAAAGACAAAAAAAAAAACAATCACTGAGTTGGTAAAAAAGGATCACCCCCTTGTGTCTGTATTTTGCTTTAATTACAGCATATATTCTGTTGGCATGTGTCTCTACTAACTTTGCACATCTTTGCAATATTTGCCCACTCTTCTTTGCAGAACAGCTCAAGTTTGATTAAATTTGATGGTGACTGTTTTTATGGACTTTGGTCCTTCACAGATTTTCAATGGGGTTTTAGTCTGGGCTCTACTAGGCCTTTCTCCTTTAACCACTGTGTGGTCAGTTTTGCTGTGTGCTTTGGGTCATTGTCATGTTGGAAGGTAAACCTTCTTCCCATTGACACATTTTCTGGCAGAGTGCAGCAGATTATCATCAATAATTTCACAGTATTTTGCCCCATGCATTATTTTACTCCATCCCATAACAGGCTATTACCAACTTCATGCTTTACTGTAGGAATGGGGTTATTTGGGTGGCGAGCTTTATTGGATTTCTGCCAGATACAGATATCTGTACAGTCGTGGCCAAAAGTTTTGAAAATTACATGAATATTAGTTTTCAAAACGTTTGCTGCTAAACTGCTTTTAGATCTTTGTTTCAGTTGTTTCTGTGATGTACTGAAATATAATTACAAGCACTTCATATGTTTCAAAGGCTTTTATCGACAATTACATGACATTTATGTAAAGAGTCAGTATTAGCAGTGTTGGCCCTTCTTTTTCAGGACCTCTGCAATTCGACTGGGCATGCTCTCAATCAACTTCTGGGCCAAATCCTGACTGATAGCAACCCATTCTTTCATAATCACTTCTTGGAGTTTGTCCACCCACCTCTTGAGGATTGGCCACAAGTTCTGGTCCCCGAGCCACTTAGTTATCACTTTTGCCTTATGGCACGGTGCTCCATCGTGCTAGAAAATGCATTGTTCTTCACCAAACTGTTGTTGGATTGTTGGAAGAAGTTGCTGTTGGAGGGTGTTTTGGTACCATTCTTTATTCATGGCTGTGTTTTTGGGTAGAATTGTGAGTGAGCCCACTCCCTTGGATGAGAAGCAACCCCACACATGAATGGTGTCAGGATGCTTTACTGTTGGCATGACACAGGACTGATGGTAGCGCTCACCTTTTCTTCTCCGGACAAGCCTTTTTCCAGATGCCCCAAACAATCGGAAAGGGGCTTCATCGAAGAATATGACTTTGCCCCAGTCCTCAGCAGTCCATTCACTATACTTTCTGCAAAAGATCAATCTGTCCCTGATGTTTTTTTTGGAGAGAAGTGGCTTCTTTGCTGCCCTTCTTGACACCAGGCCATCTTCCAAAAGTCTTCGCCTCACTGTGCGTGCAGATGCGCTCACACCTGCCTGCTGCCATTCCTGAGCAAGCTCTGCACTGGTGGCACTCCTATCCCGCAGCTGAATCCTCTTTAGGAGACGATCCTGGCGCTTGCTGGTCTTTCTTGGACACCCTGAAGCCTTCTTTACAAGAATTGAACCTATTTCCTTGAAGTTCTTGATGATCCTATAAATTGTTGATTTAGGTGCAATCTTAGTAGCCACAATATCCTTGCCTGTGAAGCCATTTTTATGCAACGCAATGATGGTTGCACGCGTTTCTTTGCAGGTCACCATGGTTAACAATGGAAGAACAATGATTTCACGCATCACCCTCCTTTTAACATGTCAAGTCTGCCATTCTAACCCAATCAGCCTGACATAATGATCTCCAGCCTTGTGCTCGTCAACATTCTCACCTGAGTTAACAAGACGATTACTGAAATGATCTCAGCAGGTCCTTTAATGACAGCAATGAAATGCAGTGGAAAGGTTTTTTTGGGATTAAGTTAATTTTCATGGCAAAGAAGGACTATGCAATTCATCTGATCACTCTTCATAACATTCTGGAGTATATGCAAATTGCTATTATAAAAACTTAAGCAGCAACTTTTCCAATTTCCAATATTTATGTAATTCTCAAAACTTTTGGCCACGACTGTATATTGTTTGGTGTTGAGGCCAAATAATTCAATTTTAGTCACATCTGCCTCAGAATATTCTAAGTGTGTTTCAGCAAAGCCAAGTCGTGACTGCACATGGCCTTTCTTGACAAGTGTCTTATTTCTTGCAACACTCCCATACAAGCCACATTTGTGGAGATTGTCACATGCACACAATGACCAATATTTATCATAAATTCCTGCAAATGCTTGTTGCTTTAGGTATCTAAAACCTTATTGGATATTATGGAGTTCACTTACTCAATCCTACAGCAATAACAAGTGTTCAACTGATGTATGCTCAAGGGCTAGAGAATGCCCATAATGCACTATGAGAGTCATGCAATGAATGAATTGCCACATTTCACCAGAAGATGGCAACCACAGCTGAATCATCCATCCATTCATTTGACAAAGCGCTCGTCTCATACAGCATAATATAAGACTGGTAAAAAATGTATTACTTAATTGTTTAATTAGGTTTTATACATAGTTTCCATAACAGAGTTCACAATAAATACTTTCATCTTACTACTGGAGCTGCCAATATGCCAGTTTCAAATGATTATTAAACAGCAAACACAAAATATGCAAAAGCCCTTCTGGTGCACTCAGTGTTCAAATTCAGTCACTCATTTTCATTTACTCCTAAAGAACTGTATTAATTGCCTAATGTAGGAAATAGTTAATGAGGGTAATGGGGTGATTTCGGATTCAGCCCCAATACCTTAGCCCGGAAGTATGAAGTCTAACGTAGTCAGGCTACCACTACCTACCTGCAGACTTAAAGGAACACCCCACTTTTTTGAAAATAGGCAAATTTTCCAACTCCCCTAGAGTTAAACAGTTGAGTTTTATAGTTTTCTAATCCATTCAGCCGCAGTGATATTATGGACCACCTGAAAATAGTCCCCAGCAACTCTGCTATTGCTGCAACTACAGTCGTCGCCAAAAGTTTTGAGAATTACATAAATATTGGAAATTGGAAAAGTTGCTGCTTAAGTTTTTAATAATAGCAATTTGCACATACTCCAGAATGTTATGAAGAGTGATCAGATGAATTGCATAATCCTTCTTTGCCATGAAAATTAACTTAATCCCAAAAAAACCTTTCCACTGCATTTCATTGCTGTCATTAAAGGACCTGCTGAGATCATTTCAGTAATCGTCTTGTTAACTCAGGTGAGAATGTTGACGAGCACAAGGCTGGAGATCATTATGTCAGGCTGATTGGGTTAGAATGGCAGACTTGACATGTTAAAAGGAAGGTGATGCTTGAAATCATTGTTCTTCCATTGTTAACCATGGTGACCTGCAAAGAAACGCGTGCAACCATCATTGCGTTGCATAAAAATGGCTTCACAGGCAAGGATATTGTGGCTACTAAGATTGCACCTAAATCAACAATTTATAGAATCATCAAGAACTTCAAGGAAAGAGGTTCAATTCTTGTAAAGAAGGCTTCAGGGCGTCCAAGAAAGTCCAGCAAGCGCCAGGATCGTCTCCTAAAGAGGATTCAGCTGCGGGATCGGAGTGCCACCAGTGCAGAGCTTGCTCCGGAATGGCAGCAGGCAGGTGTGAGCGCATCTGCACGCACAGTGAGGCGAAGACTTTTGGAAGATGGCCTGGTGTCAAGAAGGGCAGCAAAGAAGCCACTTCTCTCCAAAAAAAACATCAGGGACAGATTGATCTTCTGCAGAAAGTATAGTGAATGGACTGCTGAGGACTGGGGCAAAGTCATATTCTCCTATGAAGCCCCTTTCAGATTGTTTGGGGCATCTGGAAAAAGGCTTGTCCGGAGAAGAAAAGGTGAGCGCTACCATCAGTCCTGTGTCATGCCAACAGTAAAGCATCCTGACACCATTCATGTGTGGGGTTTAGGGTTGGGTATCGTTTAAATTTGAACGATTTCGAGTCCGATTCCGATTCCTTGTTTCGATTCCGGTTCCCAATGATTCTCGATTCCGATTCTTTTAAGAGGCAGGGTCAAAAAAAAGTTTAAGATATTTTACATGAGCTTAGCTAACCAACTGTCTTTCTGAAGAAAATAGTCTGACCTTCTCCATCAATTTGAATTATATGAACTTTTTACTTTTTATTAACTTTACTAAGAATTTCTCACAGGGCTGTTTTCAACTACAATATAAATATCAAATCTATGAACTTGAATATTATATAAATATTATTAATTATGAATATATTTTCACAGGGGTACACTTTCCTCAAGAGAGCTTTATTTTTGAAAACCTCACAAACATTTACACATAACAGTGTATGATACTGCAGGTACTTAAACATTACCTTGCTCCCACTGATGGGCTAACCTGGTGCAGAATAGAAAATAAACTATTAGAGACAACTTTTAAAACTCAGTCCAGATTAGCAGTAGGTACAGTATAAAATCAGAAACAGTTCTTGTTCAAGAAACTTATCATATCTGCTTTCTCAGGCAGGATGCGTGAGTGTTCTGGACAAATTGTATCTCCTGCTGTGGAGAAAACACGTTCGCTCGGAGTAGATGACGCTTGAACACATAAATAAGAGAAAGCAAGATTTGACAGCAAAGGATAAGTCTTTTGTTGGTTACACCACCATGCAGCAGGGTCATCAGACATAATGACCAGTGGAACTTCCTTGTATATCTGCAGCTCTCTCTCCACTTGTTTCTTGATGGACATGGAGCTCTGCTGTGACACTATGTTCTGTGCCTCTTCCTCAGCAAACAGTTCCTCCAGTGGAGTCTTCCTGGGCAGTTTGCAGGGAGGCTGTTGCTAAAAAACAAAACAAAAGGTTCATCAGTATTATCACAAAAAAGGGAAAACCTCCATTAAAGGCATGATCATTATTTAAATTGAAAACCTATATGGTATCAGCTATTGTACACTTACACTCTCCTGCTCATCCTCATTCTCAGAATGCATGGTGTACCCATCAGCTCCACCGTCTTCCTCTGTTGACTACAAAGAACATAATTAGCATTTAGATTTTAATAGCTGAAAATGACAGTTGTGTGCATGAATGACATTTCACCTTTTCAATCAGATTTCTCTGGATCTGGTCCCAGATGGTGTCATCATCATCCAATTTATGTTTAAAGCGTGGATCCAACGCAGTGGCCACTTGGAGAAAGTTCCTGATCTCATCATTCTGCAAAACACGTGTTTTTAAGCCACAGGATATTTCTATTCTAGAACAATTTCTTTCCAGGTGCCCTGCCTCAGTCACTTACCTGGTAGCGCTTAGATAGGTTTGCCCAAACCTGCTTTTTAAGACTTGACACAAAGACTGTGTCTCCCTCTTTTACAGCCAGGTGTGCCTCAAGCTTTTTGAGGATAGGCAGAATCTCTCCGCATGTGGGACTTTTTTCGGAGGACACGCAGAGTGTTGAGGTGTAGAGCACCTTCATCAGGTTGATGAAGTCTTCAGCTTTCCTAAAATCCTCCTCAGTTAGCCGAGCAAGTCTGTATGTTAAAGAATTAAGAACACATAGATTGGAGTAATAAAAATATTATATTTTTTTCTTAACAAAACACCTAACATATGCACTCCCTAGCAGATTTAGCACATTCACTCATACGGTTCTTTGAATTCATATTTTGTGTGTACTGGCATTTTTTGTCTGAACTTTTCTATCTATCGCTACCTGTCCCTATCCATATTTTTTCTCAGCCGTTGATCCAAGCTGGCTGCCTGAATTGCAGGGTACTGCTCTGTGAATCTCTCCAGCATTAGGTACAGAGAGTTCCACCGTGTTCTCACGTCAAGAACGAGTGAGTGTTGGGGCAGCTCTGACAAAAACAATAACATCAATTTTTTAAGTCATATAACAGATGCTTTTTCATCCTAGGAGACAAACAATACTTTTGTACAATTGTATTCAAATACTGTAGTACTGCAGAGCTCAAAAATAATAATAAGATAGATCAGACATATGAAGTCATTACGTGTCACTGTCAATGCACAACAGTTAAACAAAGTGAACTTTGACTTACGTAGAAGTTGTTGCTTCTCTTTGAGAACCACCTTGGCCATTGAGCACCTCTTTAACCACACAACAATAGTTCGGACCTTGGCCACCCACTGACTCACTGAATTTAGGGAGTATAGACTTTGTGCTGCTAAATTAATGTATTGTATTAATGTATTAATGTATAATGTATTGTATGGGCGAAACAGCACAGTTTTACAAATTGCAGGCGCTTAATAGCCACATCCATGTTGGCAGCATTATCTACGGTGACTGCTACAATTTTATCAGATATGCCAAACTCTGACAGAACATCACTAATTTCCTCTGAAACAACACAACCGGTCTGTGCTTTGTACACAGCCTTTGTTTTTAGCACTTTTTGCTGCATTTTGCCCTCTTCTATGTAGTGTGCTGTGATGGTGAGGTAGTGGTCCTGTGTGATGCTACTCCAGCCATCACATGTGAGTGCAACAGCGCTGACTTCACTGAGCTCTGTAATAATGTTTGACTTCTCAACCTTGTACCACGATGGGATTAATGTGTTTGAAATGTAATCCCTAGAAGGTGGTGTGTATTTTGGGTTTAGAGATTTCACCATGTCCCTGCAAACATAAACAAACATGTTATGAAACGCTAGGCGCATGTTATACTAGCTCAGTATCAATTAGCTTAGCATTATCGTTATTGCTTAACAAACCTAAATGTTGGTGATTCCAACTCTGAAAAGGGATGCAGCCTTTTCACAATGTGTGCAGTGACCTTTCTGTGGCACTCTTCCTTTTGTTGCACTGAGATCTTCCCCCTTGCCGCTATGGTGAACGGAGTAATGTTAGGCTCAGCACATCGCGGAGTCCTGGAGTCATCAGCCTGGCTAACTGTAGCAATCTCAGGTTGTAAATTGTCTATGAAAAAATACGTGGGCTAATTTGTTAGCTGCCTCAATGTTGGCGCAAGACATATTATTTTTTGTATGTATTGTTTTACTTACCGGATTCGGACTGCAGTGTAGTCACTGCGGTGCCAGGCTGGGGGTCGGAGCCAGAGGAAGAGGCAGCAGAGGACGGTCGGCGCAGCGCGTCAAATACAGGGCACACATTTACTTGCACTCCATGACATCGGAGGTGCTTTATCATGTTCGACATGCACCCTCCTATGCACGAAACAATCTTGCTGCAAATGTTGCATTTTGCCGAGATTTCATTTTGTTTTGAAAAGTGAAGCCACACTTTGGACCGCCGACGCACGCTGTCCATGTTCGATCGCTCGTTATACCAAAACTTCCGGTGGACGCTTCTTCGTTAGTGTTCAGCGGTTTCTTCTTCCGGTCGGCGCCGGGCGGACTGTGAATTGAAACTTTTTTTTTCTCTTTCTTTTAAGCTTTAGGAATCGAAACTAGGAATCGAAATTAAAACTTTTGAACGATACCGGGAAATCGCAAAGCTAGTCCCGGTTCCACTCGATACCCAACCCTAGTGGGGTTGCTTCTCATCCAAAGGGAGTGGGCTCACTCACAATTCTGCCCAAAAAAATAGCCATGAATAAAGAATGGTACTAAAACACCCTCCAACAGCAACTTCTTCCAACAATCCAACAACAGTTTGGTGAACAACAATGCATTTTCCAGCACGATGGAGCACCGTGCCATGAGGCAAAAGTGATAACTAAGTGGCTCGGGGACCAGAATGTTGAAATTTTGGGTCCATGGCCTGGAAACTTCCCAGATCTTAATCCCATTGAGAACTTGTGGTCAATCCTCAAGAGACGGGTGGACAAACAAAAACCCACTAATTCTGACAAACTCCAAGAAGTGATTATGAAAGAATGGGTTGCTATCAGTCAGGATTTGGCCCAGAAGTTGATTGAGAGCATGCCCAGTCGAATTGCAGAGGTCCTGAAAAAGAAGCGCCAACGCTGCAAATACTGATTGCATAAATGTCATGTAATTGTCGATAAAAGCCTTTGAAACATATGAAGTGTTTGTAATTATATTTCAGTACATCACAGAAACAACTGAAGCAAAGATCTAAAAGCAGTTTAGCAGCAAACTTTTTGAAAACTAATATTTATGTAATTCTCAAAACTTTTGGCCACGACTGTAGATAAACTAGCTGGGGACTAATTTCAGGTGCTGCATAATATCACTGCACCCATGGTACAGCAGTAAGGTTCCTTGATAATTACGCCAGAATGAGAATGTAGTAACGGTAAAACACAACTGTTTTAACTCTAGGGGAGTTGGAAAATTAGCATAGTTTCAAAAAAAGTGGAGCGTTCCTTTAAGTTTCCTGCACCAACACAGCTGTCATTAATTATCAAGTGCTACTGAAGAGATTAATCATCTTGTTTAAGTGTGGATTGAATCAGGGTTGGAGCTGAATTTAGCAGGATGGTAGATCTCCAGGAACAGGGTTGGGCACCATAAAGATGATCCTTTATTCTGTATGAGTGTTTCCACTCTAAATACCATTTTTACATCTTTACATAGAATGGTGTCACGACAATGGAAATAACTACCGCATTGGTGAAAAGTGGGACAGACGGGCAGAAAATGGTCACTTGATGAGCTGCACTTGCCTGGGCAATGGCAAAGGAGAGTTCAAGTGTGAACCTCGTAAGTGCTTCTTCTCAACAGACACTATGTACTAGTAAAGCTTTTTCCAATCAGTGGAATTAAAATTCTTGCATTTTGTTATAGATGCATCCGTATGTTACGATAACAGAAAGATGTACCAGGTCGGAAACCAGTGGCAGAAAGAATACTTGGGGGCCATTTGCACATGCACATGCTATGGAGGACAGCAGGTAAGAACAGAATTGACAAATTATAGAAGAAACTATTCAAAACCGTTAGAAAAGGTATTTTTTAAAACACTTGAACTAAAAGGAGATTCAAAGAGGGTGTTTCAAAGTCATATGCTTGGGTATGATTGGAATGCATTGTGTATGTGCTGCTCCTCAGGGTTGGCGCTGTGAGAACTGCAGAAGGCCTGGTGCAGAGATAAGCTCTGACATGCTGAAGCCCATCCGCTTAAACACCGGTCTCAGGGTGGTGAGTATATGTCATTTTTTGTTCATTGCATCAACAAATGTGCATTGCATCAATACATCTCTTACATATTTGGATGTATGCAGATAAATATTTTATAACATTTCCCTTCGTCTTCCAGAACATTCAATGCCCCATCGAATGTCTCCGACCTGAGCTTCTTGCAGATGCTGTGGCCAATGCCAAACCCCAAGAGTAAAACTGTTCGAACTGCACCATGGCCTTCTGCCCCCTAATATTTTACTCGGGATATGAAATAAGACATGTTGTTATAGGAGAATGTACTAATCACATACTGCCTTAAAACCTCCCTGTTTGTTACCACATCTCCACTGCCATCCAGCTGCTGCTTTACAGCTGCTCTTATGATGCCATAGCAACAGCTGGATTCATTTATAATTGAATTAAATTTATAAAAAAAACTCCTTTGCCATTATCAGAGGATTTCAGTCTTTCTAAATTGATAATGGGCAAACATGAGAAAGTAGGAAATATAAGCACTGTTTTATAAGAATGTTGGAGCACTACTGGTGGTACACTGATGTACCAAATATCAAGTCTCAATTTGTTTTTTATATAAAAAGCCTTTTTTTTTTAAATATGGCTCATTGATTAGAGTCAGCACTGTTTTTAGATTGATAAAAAAAAATCTAAATTCTCTGACTACTTTTCCACTTCATTCAGAAGTGTTTGGATTGTATAGAAACTCATGACAAATTGTATTTATCAGAGGTGGGTAGTAACGAGTTACATTTACTTCGTTACATTTACTTGAGTAATTTTTTGGGGTAACGAATAATTTTCGGAGTATATTTAAAGATGGGTACTTTATACTCTTACTTGAGTAATTTTTTGGGGGAAAATCTGTACTTTTACTTCGTTACTGTGGGCGACGCTCCTCTCGTTACTTTATCTTAATGCAATAAATGTTATAATGCTTCAGTTTATTCCAAACGCGCCGTCTACTTTTCTCTGGGCAATGAGCGATGCCCATTCGCGAATGATTCATTCTTTTGAGTCAATTCTGTTCAAAGGCTTGATCAAACCAATTGGCAAACGAGTGAATTGGTTCATGAATCAGTTTGAATGAGTCGTTCAGTTCCCTGCCGCACGCGCTGAGCGTCTGAAGTGGTTCACTCGGAGTTGTAACGTTTAAGAACAGAAAGAGCGTTGAAAACGTGGCTGGAACTGCACTGAATTGAAATCTGCAAAGGTTATTATTTGCTAGCGATGGAGATCCTTATTAGATGAACACCGCGTGTGCTGTCTACTGTTTAACAGGTAATAACTTGGGCTACATTCGATTACAGTACACGATACCACTGTGACATTAGTTTGTTGTACGTGTGTGGCTTATAACAGAGGGGAGTCAAGTTGAATGCAGCTTCCAAAAGACAAAAAAATAGCCGATTAAGATTTTATTAATTTTAATACAATCACACTGCTGCAAGTACGTTCAGCGAGTCATATTATCAGCTGCTAAATTCAGATCTGTGATTGCTTGCTGGCGCTAGCCAGAGATAGATGCGTTTATACAGCGCTGCGCATTATAACAAATCACACATGATTCTTTTGAGCTTATTAAAGCATTGGCCAATCAGAGGCGTTCAGATGAGTCATCGCTAAAATCCCGGTGCTTCCTTCACTCGCTCACTGACTGAATACCTCTTTCTGGCGAATTCTCTCGCAGAAACAACAAAGTGCAGATGTGTGTACGAATCTTTAATTAAGATATTGATTTCACAGTGTTAACAGTTTCAGTGATTTTAATGGGAGTTTCTGAGAGTGATTGAAATCTAGACTGTCAGTGAAAATTATCTTTAATAATGTAAATGTTATTTGCTCTCTTTCTGAACAATGAAAGATTAGTAGTAATATTTATATCACATTAACTTTCAATGTTAGATTCACATTTAATATAAAGTCAGTCGTATTAAAAATATGTTATGGCATGACACCTATGTCTGTTACTTAAGTAAACAGACAGGGTTTTATAATAAATTACATAAATTGGAGTAAAGGCTGATGAAATATATACATTTATACATGCACACATACATTACATACATTTTATCTATATATCTAAATAAAAATAGGCTCAGTATATATGACCCAAAGTAACTAGTAACTAACTACTTGAGTAGATTTTTTATCCGATACTCTTTTACTCTTACTCAAGTAACTATTCAAGACTAGTACTTTTACTTGAGTAAATATTTCTAGAAGTACTTTTACTTTTACTTGAGTACAGTTTTTGGGTACTCTACCCACCTCTGGTATTTATAGACTTTGATTAAAATACATTTTTTGGAACAAGGTTCTAAAGTAATCAAACTTGGCAAAAAACAAGATGTGTCAATAAACGCAAATAAACCCTTGATGGAATCTGTGACAAACTATCATACTTGATTTGTGTTTTTATTTTGTAATGCTCATGGACACTAAAGGCAGCACAATGGAATGCATCAGGAAGTGTATGGAGGCAATTTCACACTGAAAATGTTTTAAGAATGTTCTTAACTATTTAGTATCTAAAATGTCACTTTGCTGTTGGCTGTAGGATTTGAATAAAAAGAGAAATTTAGCAAAATTCTAATAAATTAATGTTAAAATGGACAGGCTAGCTATTAGACCAAGTTATGAAACATGGCTAGCAACTCAGGTTTACAGTAACAGATGCACATCTAAAAAGAAAAGAACCCTAAACTTTTGTAACAGTGAAGCTAGATATTTGTATTCTAATGGATGTTTTGCAGTGCTTTTCAGTGATGGAAGAGACGGATTTTGGTGTGCACCACGGTGATACCCAGCTCTTTGCAGGCGTTGATGACCACCTCGTCCGCCATAAAGCCAGAGGGGGCAGCAATATACTCCACAACGCTCTAAAACCATACAAAAGACAGAAAATCATTGCATCACTCCTACGCCATTCATATACATACTTGATGTGTATTTTTAAGATGGTATAATATGGCAACAAGCAACTTGTTATATAGTATACAGTATACAAGGCTGCATAAAACAGTATGTATAATGGCTTAAGCTTAGTAACACTAGATGAGGGTGTTTAGCTGTTTGGCACGGTCTACATTGTCCCGGAAGGGGAAGAAAGCATCAGAACTGAGGGCCACAGCCTGCAGAGAACTGATCCAGTTTTTCTCAACCTCTGATAGAGTCTCAGGAATGTCTTCAAAAAGACCCTTCCAAACCTTATCTAGACCTTGATGTACACAAAAATATTCAATATCATTAGGAAAAACTCCATCTCCCAGCATTGCAATCTACAAAAACATGATACATAAAAATACTTCTCAGATTTTATTGATTGTTAGATTTGACTGACAAGGTTTATTATAAATATTCTCAATTAGGCTGGCCAATATAGCCCCCTATGACTAGTATCCAAAAGTTGGTTATTTGTACAATTCCAAATGTTCCACTGACATTTTGACCAATGGCATTAGCCATCTCTGCACGTTTAATTCCACTGTGGAATTTCATGTGGAGTACTTGTGATGTGAATGGTGCCTGAGCCACCAGTTATTGGCCTTATCTCCTGCTATCCGAGTGCAGTGGATACGAGACTGCCAGCCAGCGCTGATGCCAATCACATAATAAGCACACACACACACACACACACACACACAAACGTTGTATAAAATTATGTATAATTGATTTTCAAAAATTTAATTTAAAAACTTTGTTTTTAAAGTTTTGGTTACCCGACCATCCTTTACATAACACACGGAGTTGGACTGAGTGTACTTCACTGCGACACTGGCTACAATGAGATCTCGCAGGGCACTCTCAGGAGCTGCGGTGGGCATCCCTTTGAGCGAAGATGAGGCCAAGGTGTGTATGGTGAATGACATGCACCAGGATCTCACCCCTTTCACCACGGCATATGCCAGAGCCAGAGGTGAATCTTATCTCCAGGTGAAGGTGAACGTGTCTCATGTTTGTCTTAAAAAGTGCAAGCTTTTCTGAAACTTCACAAAAAAGATGTGAGCTTTACTGGCATCTGAGAAGCAAGTTTGTGTTCATACCGGCAGGGCTGACGTGTTTAAATGAAGTGGCCGCTGGCACCCCAAGAGCTTTCTTTAACTATCTCACCAGCTGCCAGGCATTCAGAGAATCACATAGGTTACTGAATCCTGGAGATCCATTCAGCACTGAGACAGAGGCATAATTGTAGTGGAATATTAGTATTCTATCTTTTATTTAAATACTTATATGGTAGTAGCAAATGTGATCATATATACCAGTAACTGGAAGTGCTGGGTGTAAAGTGTAGAGCTGAGCAGGTGCTTGATGGGGGGTTCATGTCATAGCGCAAGGGCAGCTGGGAAATTCCGCCACTGTATTCACGTCTGAAGTAATTAGAAATGGCCTCATCGTACTGAGCAGTATGTGTGAAGGCCTGAGATATTACAAGTAAACAAATAGTTATATTTAAAGAACTGAAACTGGGGAATCAGTTGCAAATGCAAATGTCCAAAGAGAAGTGTGGCTAATGAAATACAAATACATATTTGTATATGTTGCAATAATTTAAAATGACAGCAGACAAGACATACAATTATATAACTGCTAACATTAACAAACTAATTAAATTGTATCTAATCTAAGTATACTCTACAGTTATAATAAGTGTTGGGAAGGTTCCTTTGAAAAATAGGTTACAGATTACAAAATTACCCTATTTACTTTGAGACTGTTCTGAGTTTAAATACAGATTTAAAATCATAACAAGAAATAGTTTAATAGCTATGATACTGTTTTTAAAATCAAATCTTTGCATAGCTATGACAGGAAACACTGGCATCTAACAATGCCTTAAAAAAATAAATAAAAAATGATCTACAGTATGTAAAACAGTTATCGATAAGTCTGTTCTAAACTCCTGCAACACAGGTGTTTCATATTTTTGAGTTGTCTGTGCAATTTGGGAAAGAAATAAATTATAATATTCAGATATCACCCCCTTTGTATTTGTTAACATTTTCATAAGTAATTTAATAAAAAAAAACATCTTAGTAACTAATTATTTATTTTGTAATTAAATTACATTATGCTGTTACATATAATTATTGACTCCCCAACACTAGTAAAAAAAAAAAAATCTACACTGACTAAGTTTTCTGGGTTTTTCTTTTTTTTTTTGATACTTTCATTCCTCAGTGACATCCCTAAGGAAAAGCCAGTTGCTTCATTGTGGTGCGTGTTCATGCAGGGCAGGGCTTTTCTTTTTTGCATGTAGAATCCCTTTGCCAAAGATGAGGTAAACAGCATTGCAGACAACACTAGGGAATACATTCGGGCCCAGTCGGGTTTAAAAATAAAAGCAGTCGTGTCAAACTGGGGTCTAATTTAATCTGCGCTGTCTCAGCTCAGGTCTTTTTAATATTTCTTTAAAAAAAAATCATTAATGCACATCGGGTTCGGTCAAGGAGTGATTTGGGTTGGGTACAGGTTCTAAGACCTCTATCTTGAACTTCAGCAAACATCTGCATAGCATCTTCAGTAAACATCTGATCAAAACCATGCTGTAGCAACAGCAGAAACACTTGATCTAAAAGCTGTATTGTTTATGTTAAGGGTTATCAGTGCATGTAAACATGAAAAGTCAACTTAACCAGAGCAAAATACTCCCAAGGTGACAAAAGTGCCCCTGCTATTTAAACTGTGGGTTCCAACCACCGTGTCTTTGTACGACGCAGAAAAGGTGAACGGATGGACTCTACATGCCTGGTTCCCACCATGAAGCATGGAGGAGGAGGTGTGATGGTGTGGGGGTGTTTTGCTGGTGACACTGTTGGGGATTTATTCAAAATTGAAGGCATACTGAACCAGCATGGCTAGCACAGCATCTTGCAGCGGCATGCTATTCCATCCGGTTTGCGTTTAGTTGGACCATCATTTATTTTTCAACAAAACAATGACCCCAAACACACCTCCAGGCTGTGTAAGGGCTATTTGACCAAGAAGGAGAGTGATGGGGTGCTGCGCCAGATGACCTGGCCTCCACAGTCACCGGACCTGAACCCAATCGAGATGGTTTAGGGGTGAGCTGGACCGCAGACAGAAGGCAAAAGGACCAACAAGTGCTAAGCATGTCTCGGGGAACTCCTTCAAGACTGTTGGAAGACCATTTCAGGTGACTACCTCTTGAAGCTCATCAAGAGAATGCCAAGAGTGTGCAAAGCAGTAATCAAAGCAAAAGGTGGCTACTTTGAAGAACCTACAATATGACATATTTTCAGTTGTTTCACACTTTTTTTGTTATGTATATAATTCCATATATAATTCCACATGTGTTAATTCATAGTTTTGATGTCTTCAGTGTGAATCTACAATTTTCATAGTCATGAAAATAATGAAAACTCTTTGAATGAGAAGGTGTGTCCAAACTTTTGGTCTGTACTGTGTATATATATATACAGCTCCTTTTCAAAAAATTAGCATATTGTGATAAAGTTCATTATTTTCCATAATGTAATGATAAAAATTAAACTTTCATATATTTTAGATTCATTGCACACCAACTGAAATATTTCAGGTCTTTTATTGTTTTAATACTGATGATTTTGGCATACAGCTCATGAAAACCCAAAATTCCTATCTCAAAAAATTAGCTTAATCGAATCTCCTCACAGATAGGACTGTCATAGTTACCTTCAGCCCAATAGTTTTGCGTGTTTCTTTGGTGCTATCAAGGTTGTCGGAGGACTCCATTCCCTTTGCAACAACATCATAATCAGATGGATCGCAGACTACAGGCGTGATTCTTAGCTGCTGCTCGAAGAAGAGTAACCCCACCTAAATAAAACTGAAGGATTAATGGTGAAATTAGTTAACAGGGGAAATCTCACATGTTCCCACCATTCATCAAAGACATATTCCGGGATGTACCTGCAACAATACAACATTAATACAAATAAAGTAGTTATACTGATTAAAAGTATTAGATTAAATTTTATTAAAAATCTAAATGTCCTTTACTGAACCAATACATTATTTTAAAAATAAGCATTTTTGCTAATTCTGCCTTCAATTGTAGAATGACCCCCAAAAAAAGGTTATTCAAAGTATTAATAAATACTATAATAGTACTTATTAATAGCATACTAAGTATAATAGTATACTATAACATAGATTATACTAAAATAACCCTGCCACAGACTGATGTATTGTATATTAAAGATTACTTTTGAAGGAAAATGGGATTTATTGTTATTGTTAATTTTCTCTGTGCAAAATATAGTTTTGTTTACTATTGCACTTACAATCTTGCTAGTAATGTTCTCGCTAAAGCACATATAAAAGTTTTCCTGTATAGAAATTATGACATTTCTTAAACATACACAAGTATTGCTGAATCCAAGTTATATTAAACGAGGTGTAAATTTTGGGCCCTTTCATCAAAACACCGTGAACCATTAAGAGTGTACTGACTGATGTCAATCTGCTCGACAGCGTCTTCCACAGTCACATTCGGGGATGCAACGGTCTTCACAAATGGGTAAAGGTTACACACAACCACTCTTGAAAAACACAAGTTCAAATAAATATTAAGGACTACTGTCTTTTCTCTTGATTCAGTAATTAAAAAAAGAAAGAAAAAGTCTAGCATGTCATTACTGCAAAATTACTACCCACACTTAGATCACAGTGATCATATGACCATGTTAGCCAATCAAAAACCTCTCTAAATGGATGAGAGCCAGTATGTAAGATCAAAACTTTTGGTCACACCACAGCGGCACTATGTGAATTATCAGTGATTAGATTACCAAAGCGGAGTCCCGACGTCTTACAAAAAGCATGTTAGCACCACTAAACCTGATTATAGCTGTACTCGTGTCACATGACAATCATTCATGAAATAGCATGACCTAAATTTTAAATCAATAAAGCAGGACATGCAAAACAAGTACCATAGAATTATCACTAACGCAGATAGCACTGGAATCTTTTTCTTGCTGAACAGTGTTACCTGACAAGACTAAATCCTAGTTTTTCCATATCAGCCTTGTCAGAGGGAGTTTGTCTGGCCAAAATGCCACCGTGGACTGCAGGATGAAGGGTCTTAACTCTCCCTCCAAGCATTTCAGGAAATCCAGTGAGATCGGACACATTGCTGTATGAAAAAAAAAATAAGGTAATTTATAAATATTAAATTATACAAACATTGTTTGTAGTGACAAGAGGGTGAGAAGATGAATATTTTTACATCAACTCAATGTTACACCTGAAATATTGTTCATTGCTTTAGTATTAAACAAACCACAGCAACTATAGAGAAATTTAAATGACAGTGAAAAATGTGTGACCTGACAGTGAGTCCAGCATCTCTGAGAGTTTTGGCAGTGCCGCCTGATGCCACTAATGACAGACCCTATCAGTCACCTGGCAAACTCCACCAGTCTGGTTTTATTCGAAACACTCAGCAATGCTGAAAAAATTAATAATATTGATATAATCAATTAGTCATATCACCTAGACAATATAAATGCATCATTGATTCAATCATTCATCACTTTTACACAAATCCAGCCTTAATTAATGATAGACCCGTAACTTAAATACTATGGGGGGGAAAAAATAAATAAAATAAAAGAACTACTACACATTAGTAATTTATAACTAATATATATATATATATATATATATATATATATATATTAGTATTAAGTTTTTAGAATGAGAATCAAATACAAACTCTTTTCTAAGCTTGCTATTGTCTATGTCAATAAGTCTGTGACAGATCAACAATTCTTTGCACACTGCATCACCCAACAAAAACAAATATTTGTGTGCAGAAGGTAAAAAAAGATAAAAGATTACCTAGTTCAGATGCCATGCTGCAGGTAAAGCTTAGATTTGTGCTGCAACGTTAAGTGTCTCGTCACGTGCACAGCTCGCTGTTAATCAAACCACGTGGATGGAACTCTGTCGGCGTAGGTGGTATGATGGGAAATGTAGTTTTTACATCAAACGACACTCATAAAGTGTACGATGAAACTGTATAATAGTCTCGGTGAAAATGAATGAAAAAAAGTTGACATTTACCTTTGCAAATACACCAATAGATGGCGCCTCACGCACACTTTGCGTTTCCATAACGCTACATCAGTTTAAGCATTCAGACTCATTTTTTTGACATCCTCTTTTTTTAAAAAAGAAATGTCCTCATGAGATCCAGCAGAGCATGAGATTTTCATGAGATTGACATGATAATTTCCTCTCAATATTTAGAGCCAAAAAACCCAGAACATTGAGTTGTGGAAGTCAAGGAATTAATGCATTGGTTGTATACTCTTTTTTTCACACAGGTTGTAACTATACTGTACATATGGGCTTTTTACATCCTGAGAGGAATTACATTATTTATATGGCAAGTGAATAATATAGATGAGGCTAAATAAATAATAAAAATAATCAAATAAAAATCTAACAATGCTTTATTGATTTATTACATTCAGAGGCTAGTGTCAGACTAATGTAAGATATGTTCTATATGCATATGTGCTCAGAACAATCTCATGGCATAACTATTTTACATTTTGCTGCATTGGTGGTTAATTTGTGTGCTATATTCAAATAACATCAACATTTTCCCCTCAAAACCATTTATAACTTTTTATTCTGCAAAGCCCCTGCTCCTTGTATTTATTAAATGTGTATATAGAACGATTTTACATTATTTATTTTATTTTATTCTGTTTTATTTTATTTATTGTTATTATTTATTTATTTACTTATTTTGAGCAACTATAAATAAAATTGGTGAAAGTACCACAAATATTTTAAGAGATATTTTTTTTATGCCGTGATGGAAAGAGGCATATGGGATAATTGGTAGACTATATTGTTTGCATGATGTTAGCTCTAAACTGCTGAATGATACATGTTTGTTGAAAAGGTTAGAGTGGGATAATTTGAGCCAAAAGCCCTGGGGTAAGTCCTGCAGTCGCTTGCCTTTCTTATGATTATTAGTATTATTTTACTGTAATTATACATTACATTGTGTGTTTTTTTTC
This sequence comes from Carassius carassius, assembly GCF_963082965.1. Lineage (NCBI taxonomy): Eukaryota > Metazoa > Chordata > Actinopteri > Cypriniformes > Cyprinidae > Carassius > Carassius carassius. The sequence continues at coordinate 10,928,811 of NC_081760.1, forward strand.
TTTTTCTTTTTTTTTCCTCAATTTAAACTTTATTTTGTTCTGACATTTTTAAAAAATTAAAAAAATGCCTTCTAAGTTGTGAACTGTATTTTTTAATAAAACTTTTAAAAAGTCATCCATCCATCCATTCTATTATCCAAACCTCTTTAGAGCACTGCGCTATCAAGCGCAAGGTTGGGGGTTCGATTCCCCGGGAACACATGATAGGTAAAAATTTATAGCCTGAATGCACTGTAAGTCGCTTTGGATAAAGGCGTCTGCTAAATACATACATTTTATTTAATTTAATTTAATCATGAGCTCACCTTAAACACACCGTAATTAAAAACTGTCTCAACTTACCCCGCTTTCCCCCTATGTAATACATGACTGCAACTACTAACACTATCATACTATGACACCATAATAATGTGTAGTAAACACAATTGATTGATTTGCATCTTTAAGGCATTTGGTCATCAAAATGAGTTCACAGAGGAAACCATCATTTATTAAATATAATAATTTTCATTAATTGAAAGAAATGAAATGCTAAATAAAATCTCATATATATATTAATCAACTAAACTTGATCAACTAAAATAACTAAAACTGAAATAAGAATTAATACAAACAATATAGAAATTTTTTAAAAGACATAAAAACAATAAAAAAAAGAGACAAAACACAACAAAATTAATAAAACCTTACCCAAAATTAAAATAAGGAGAGGAAAAATGAAGACAACTATAGGGCACATCTTCAAGTAACACTTGAATCAGAAACCTCTTGGAAAATCCACTTGCCAAAATCACTTTATTATTTTTTATTTCTTACTTGCTTCTGCAAAGCCTTGAGGTTTTGCAGTAAGCTGCATGTCTTCTGCCAGCTCAGTAATTGGTATGTTTGGGTAAAAATACATAATGAGTTCATTAGGACACATTTGAGTAATCAAAAAGGGCGTTGTTTTAATTACCGGATTTGTGCCGAGCCAAGGGCTCTCACAACTTTTGCAAACCTGTCTTTGTAATTTAATTAAAGTGAACAAATGGTATGCTCAAACTTGGCCCTGGAGGGCAATTAAGACAGAATTGTGAGTGAGTGAACCCAGCTGGACGTTTTGCGCCACCTATGTCAGTTAAGTTGATTGCTTTGATTTCATTCATTTGCAACAGCTTCGGGTTAGTTTCATCTATCAAGGTGTGCACTCTGTCTCCAGAGGCATTACTAATTTATTTATTTATCCTCCACCTCTTTAGATTTTGCCAAGTTTGATTAGATGAAAGTGTTTCATTAGGGGCAACAAAAAGTCTCTTTTGCTAAAGGTGCCGTGAGGTTGGGGGAATCAATAACTTTTTATTCGCATCAGGGTCAGTATAGGTTGGATGTTATTGATGCTCTTAAATACATCACAACTCTCTTTGGTTGAGGGGCATAAAATGCTGAGGTTGGCGAGAAAGTGGCCAGGGTAAACAACACATGTTTTGAAACCCACTTACACATGTAGCATAATGGTCAAATATTCTGGATTGCTCATGCTAACATTGTTGCATAATAATATGAGGAGGTTAACATGATATTTGAGGTAGCATGATGCTTACAATAATAGTTCACCCAAAAAATTAAAAACTGCTGAAATTTGCTCACCCTCAGAACTTCAACGAAACATATTTGAAGAAATTAAGCATTATTGCTTGTGAATGGGTGCCGTCAGAATGAGAGTCTAAACAGCTGATAAAAATATCACAATAATCCACAAGCTATCCACATGACCCCAGTCCATCAATAAACTACTTATGGTTACAGTATATCTTTAACAAATTCATCATTAAGGCATTTTAACATTAAACCATCGCTTCTGGACAAAATTCAAGTCCATAATCCATAATTTTGCTTCTTCCAGTGAAAAAAATGTCCATCCCCTGTTGTCCTCTCACATCAAAACGAATGAACTTTTTCGCTTTTACACAGTGCTTTATCTGTGTATAAGCGAATATTTGAATATTTGCGAATGTATATTTATCTTCTATTTAAAAACTTGACGTCACTTCCTGTTTGTTGTTGGCGGCTGTACTGCGTTTGAGCTCCGTCACTATATTCTTTTCGTTGACTATTTTTAACTCAAAAATCAATTTTATACATCATCGTTTCCGTTTATATAACGTGTGAATATATCCTCTATTGTATTCTACAACAAAAACAATCAGAGCGCCTCGCTATCACTAGTTTTATTTTGATCTCCCGGGTCCGCTATTAGCTTTTAGCCCGTTAGCATCAGCGGCGTGGTTGCAGCTAACTGCGCTAACATTGCTAATACTCTATTCACACACATTACCACTGCTGTACTCACTGTTACTTGCTTTAATGGCGGATGAATGTCTCCACTCTGTGCAGCTCGAGCTCGAGGCCGTGGGGAAGCAGATTCGCGACCTGGAGGTGAGGCAGGCCCAGCTGAGAGAGCGGAGAACCGCGCTGGAATCATCCCGGGCTGACGCTCACAAGTCCGGGGTAAGTATACAGCGATCTGCTAACAGTCCCACCACGTCTACTCTGTGTGTTTCTCTGCACAGGCCCGGTGCACCCAGGACGCGATCTTCCCAGATGTCCTTCACTGCGACGCCGGGACACCACGGACCCTGGGTGCATCCACAGCGGAGGACTCGAGCCGGGTCCCGGGCGACGACTTCTCCCCCTCCTGCCTTCGACATCTCCATCCGGAACCGCTTCGCTCCCCTCCGCGAGACAGGACGCGACGCTGTGATCATCGGAGACTCCATCGTCCGACACGTAAGTGCTACGTTAGCCGAAGGTAAAGTGCACACTCATTGTTTGCCTGGTGCTCGTGTTCTCGATGTTTCTGCGCAGATGCCCACGATCCTGAAGGTCGACGAGAGCCCCAGAGCAGTCGTGCTTCACGCCGGGGTTAACGACACCACGCTGCGGCAGACGGAGACGCTGAAGAGGGACTTCAGCAGCCTGATCGAGACGGTTCGCAGCACGACGCCCGCGGCGACGATCGTCGTGTCAGGACCACTGCCCACGTATCGACGAGGACACGAAAGGTTCAGTAGACTTTTTGCTTTAAATGAATGGCTGTTGTCATGGTGTAAAGAACAGAAACTGCTATTTGTTAATAACTGGAATCTTTTCTGGGAGCGTCCTAGGCTGTTTCGCGCTGATGGATTACACCCCAGCAGAATCGGGGCGGAGCTGCTCTCTGACAACATCTCCAGGACACTTCGCTCCATGTGACTAGTAAGACAATTCTCTAATAACTATTATGATGAGTTTTGTTCCACCCGCTTAAATGATAAAAGTACTTGTGCTGTAAAAACTATTAAGACTTTGTCTGTTCCCCTAATAGTGAGGTCAAAATATAATGTAGGATCTAGAAAAAATCTTATCGTAATTAAACCAGAAAAATGTAAAGTAAATGAACAAAAACAATTTTTAAAGTTTGGGCTCATAAATATTAGATCACTCACACCCAAAGCAGTTATTGTAAATGAAATGATCACAGAAAATAGTTTTGATGTACTCTGCTTGACTGAAACCTGGCTAAAACCAAATGATTATTTTGGTCTAAATGAGTCTACTCCACCAAACTACTGTTATAAGCATGAGCCCCGTCAGACTGGTCGTGGTGGAGGTGTTGCAACAATATATAGTGATATTCTCAATGTTACCCAGAAAACAGGATACAGGTTTAACTCTTTTGAAATACTTCTGCTAAATGTTACACTGTCAGACATGCAAAAGAAATCTAATGTATCTCTTGCTCTGGCTACTGTGTATAGACCACCAGGGCCGTATACAGAATTCCTAAAAGAATTTGCAGATTTCCTCTCAGACCTTCTAGTTACAGTTGATAAGGCGCTAATCATGGGAGATTTTAATATTCACGTTGATAATGCAAATGATACATTAGGACTTGCGTTTACTGACCTAATAAACTCCTTTGGAGTCAAGCAAAATGTCACCGGGCCCACTCATCGTTTTAATCATACACTAGATCTAATTATATCGCATGGAATCGATCTTACTGCTATAGATATTGTACCCCAATGTGATGATATTACAGACCATTTCCTTGTATCGTGCATGCTGCGTATAACTGATATTAACTATATGTCTCAGCGTTACCGTCTGGGCAGAACTATTGTTCCAGCCACCAAAGACAGATTCGCAAATAACCTGCCTGATCTATCTCAACTGCTATTTGTACCCAAAAATACACATGAATTAGACGAAATTACTGACAACATGGGCACTATTTTCTCTAATACATTAGAAGCTGTTGCCCCCATCAAATTGAAAAAGGTTAGAGAAAAACGTACTGTGCCATGGTATAACAGTAATACTCACTCTCTCAAGAAAGTAACTCGTAGTCTTGAACGCAAATGGAGAAAAACTAACTTGGAAGTTTTTAAAATTGCATGGAAAAACAGTATGTCCAGGTATAGACAGGCTCTAAAAACTGCTAGGGCAGAGCATATCCACAAACTCATTGAAAATAACCAAAACAATCCAAGGTTTTTATTTAGCACAGTGGCTAAATTAACAAATTACCAGACGCCACCTGATTCAAATATTCCACCAACGTTAAATAGTAATGACTTTATGAATTTCTTCACTGATAAAATAGATAACATTAGAAATACAATAGCGAATGTAGATTCTACAGCGTCTAACACTTCAGTTTCATCCATCGCACCCAAAGATAAACTGCAGTGCTTTACAAATATAGGACAGGAAGAGCTAAATAAACTTATCACTGTATCTAAACCAACAACATGTTTATTAGATCCTGTACCCACTAAATTACTAAAAGAGCTGTTACCTGTAGCCGAAGAACCACTTCTCAATATCATTAACTCGTCGTTATCTTTAGGTCACGTCCCAAAACCATTCAAGCTGGCGGTTATCAAGCCTCTTATTAAGAAACCAAAACTAGATCCTAGTGTACTGGCAAATTATAGGCCTATTTCAAATCTTCCATTTATGTCTAAAATTTTAGAAAAAGTTGTGTCTGCTCAATTGAGCACCTTCCTGCATAAAAATGATCTGTATGAAGAATTTCAGTCAGGTTTTAGGCCCCACCATAGCACAGAAACTGCACTTGTTAAAATTACAAATGACCTGCTTCTTGCGTCAGATCAAGGCTGCATCTCATTTCTAGTCTTACTTGTTCTTAGTGCTGCGTTCGACACCATAGATCATGACATACTCATAGATCGATTACAAAACTATACAGGTATTCAAGGACAGGCTCTAAGATGGTTTAGATCCTACCTGTCCGATCGCTACCATTTTGTTTACTTAAATGGGGTGTCATCTCATTTATCATCAGTAAAATATGGAGTGCCACAAGGATCCGTCCTAGGTCCCCTTCTATTTTCAATATACATGTTGCCCCTTGGTAATATTATTAGAAAATACGGAATTAGCTTCCATTGTTATGCTGATGATACTCAGCTATATATTTCAACGAGACCAGATGAAACTTCCCAATTATCTAAGCTAACAGAGTGTGTTAAAAATGTAAAAGATTGGATGACAAATAATTTTCTCCAATTAAATTCGGATAAGACAGAGATATTATTTATTGGACCAAAAAACACCACACAGAATCTTGTAGATTACAATCTGCAACTAGACGGATGTACTGTTACTTCCTCTACAGTCAGAAATCTGGGTGTTATATTGGACAGCAATTTGTCTTTTGAAAATCATATTTCCAATGTTACAAAAACCGTATTCTTCCATCTTAGAAACATTGCCAAGCTACGAAACATGTTATCTGTTTCTGATGCAGAAAAGCTAGTTCATGCTTTCATGACCTCTAGACTGGACTATTGTAATGGACTTCTAGGTGGTTGTCCTGCTTCGTCAATAAACAAGCTACAGGTCGTCCAAAATGCAGCAGCTAGAGTCCTTACCAGGTCAAGAAAATATGATCATATTACCCCTATTTTACAGTCTCTGCACTGGCTACCTATTAAGTCCTGTATCAGTTACAAATTATCATTACTTACCTATAAGGCCCTAAATGGTTTAGCTCCTGCGTACCTAACTAGCCTTCTACCATGCTACAACCCATCACGCACCCTAAGGTCACAAAACGCTGGACTTTTGGTAGTTCCTAGGATAGCAAAGTCCACTAAAGGAGGTAGAGCTTTTTCACATTTGGCTCCCAAACTCTGGAATAGCCTTCCTGATAATGTTCGGGGTTCAGACACACTCTCTCTGTTTAAATCTAGATTAAAAACGCATCTCTTTCGCCAAGCATTCGAATAATGTATCTCTTAAATTGTGAGTGTAGTTGCATCTGCATTTTTATTCTTTAGCTTGGGTTAAACTAATTTTACTTTGTTGGATCAGCAGCTATGCTAATGATGTCTCTATTTTGTTTCTATGTTTTGCCACGGGATGTAACTAGGATTTACACAAGCTCCAGTCTGGATCCAGAACACCTGAGAAGAGATGATGCTGACTCTCAGAGGACCCCAGATGATGCTAACCTTGAATCAACAAACAGAACTAACAATTATTGCTACATGTGTGACTGCATCCTATAATTACTATTAATTAATAATATTGATAGTTCATCATCTAGCTGACTACGTCTTGTATTATTATTATTATTATTTTTATTTTTCTAAAATCCTGTCAAATGTGCACAAACTACTAGCTACTACTAAATATTGTAGAAACATAATTTTCTGTAAAGTTGCTTTGTAACGATTTGTATTGTAAAAAGCGCTATACAAATAAACTTGAATTGAATTGAATTGAATTCTATTTCTATTTCTTTTTTTACTGAAGACACCAATATTATGGATATAGAGTCATATTTTAGCCAGAGGCAATGTTTTGAAGTTAACAAATGCCTTAATGATGGATTTGTTTCTTACAAACATGCAGCTGTTTGCTTCACAAGCCATTAATGGATGGACTAGAGTTGTTTGGATTACTTGTGGATTTTTGCAATGTTTTTATGAGTTGTTTGGACTCTCATTCTGACGGCACCCATTCAAGGCAGAGTATCCACTGTGATCAAGTGATGTAATGCTTAATTTCTCCAAATCTTTTTCAATCAATTCAATGAACAAACAAACTCACCTACATCTTGGATGGCCTGTACATTCTAAGCAATTTATTTATTTATTTTATTTTTGGGTAAACTATTCTGGATGGTTTCTAGCTGCTCAAATAATGTCTCTATGATTTTCTGCTCTTGATATGGTTTATTCAGTGCAAATTGATGAGGTTTTTCACCTGTTTTATCATCCATCAAATGAATATTTTCTGAAAAATTTCTCTTCAGCAAACTGTATGATTTGAGGTGTTATTTAATGTCAGTAGCTGAAACACTGCAAGATGCAGTTTAATACTTAGGGTGTGTTTTGAATGTCACACTCAATTGGTTTCGAACATTTCATTAGGAGATTCATTGATTCATTGATAATCAAGTCACCATACAGTCTTGACACCAAATGTAGAAATCAGGTTCCCACAAAATCTCAGAAGTCCTTGAACTGTCCTTGCTTATTATATCTGTATCTGCTTTAGTGCTTTCTTCCACCAACTTGACCAGTGTGTTGTTATATTTATCTTCCGCTCTGCTGTGATTGTGTCTAATTGGCAGATCAGGACTTCATTAAAGCAGTTTAACACTGTTGTATCGGTGAAAGGGGTGACGGAGAAGGAGAGAATTAACTGATTAAAATGGACAAGTTTGTGGACATAAAGTGGGAGGAGCTGCGGGTGATTGATGGGTAGTTGTAGCAGGTTGAAGTGTTTGGGTAAGTTCTGTCAGCGAGCTGGTAGAGAATGAGTGAGCTGTCTTCATCAATTTAGAGCCATTATTATGTCAAACGGAGAGATGACATCTGCATGAGACTGCTTTGCAGGCAATCAATCTCATACGAGAAAAGTGTGTGCGTTTATGTGTGCATCAAATCTTTGTATTGTAATGTCTTGGAAACATGGAGCATTACTATGTATGCACACAAATGCATTAAGATAGAGGATGATGGGGCTAGTTGTCACACAGGGAAGGGCTATTTTTCAGTAACTACAATGCAGGATTATTTTAGTTTAGTAAAAAAATAAAACCATCAAAAACATTTTATTTTCTTGAAATGCAATTAATTTTAACTGAAATAACATACCAAAACTTTATCTTATTTTATTTACATTATTATTTAGTTTAAATTGACATTCTGAAACAAAAAGAAAATAATAAAAACTATATATATATATATTTGATGATTTTCCCTGACATATCAACATATGTCCATAGAACTTGATCGGTCGATTAATTGATTAATTGGTTTCCCTGAGAAAGGATATATATATATATATATATATATATATATATATATATATATATATATATATATATATATATATATATATATATATACATACAATGGTTTATGCCTATATGCAAACTGCGCCCCTCCCTCACTGAGCATCTTTACTGTAAGCCTGTTTAATTTTCCTGAAATAGGCAGCTGACAGCAGCTTCATATTGATGGAGTGTGAGGAGACAAATGCAAAGATGCAGTGACACGTTGTTATCTGTCACCGGACCCCGTTCATCCTCTCATCTCATTGCATACACAAACACACACATTCATCCAGTTTCTTTTTAGTATCACTTATCATGATTACAGTGAGAAAGCGGTAACCATTTGCATTAAACATTGCTGGAATATTGACACTAGAACAGTTAATAAGAGTCATATTATTTGATTTGGATATTAATGGTCAAAATGAACCTATAAGAGAGTGTTTAACCTGATTTTTCACCTTGTTGTTGCTATGACAAGTTTATAAATGACTGTGTGAACTATATACTACTGTATGTCTATGCATTTCATGCACTTTGTGATTATCATGCTGCTGTTTGACTTCTGTAATGTCTTATAATACTGAAAAGCTATTTTGGAAATGCAAACATTACTGTTACTTTTGCCTGTAAAGCTTTTATTGTTAGTTGTGGTATGTAAGCTTTTCAGAGGAACATACAGTGATGAGAGGAATGCTGTGAATGAAGTGATGGACCTCAGGATGGCAGTACCTGTAATGGGTGTAATAATGCAAGTGGATGGTTCCACTGTGGATTACAACCTTCTGCCACAAGTTGAAGTGTGCTGATAAATGAGGGGTGTAATAGCACACAAAGACACAGAAATATACAGGTTCACTCATATACATGCACATACATTCATCTGTCCATGAAGCTTTGCACAAGAGTAGGCTGTTTTACATGTCTGGTGAGATGTTTTAAGCATTACAGAAATTTCCATGTCATTTATGTGTTTATGGTAGGTGTTTGTGGTAAATGCAGTTTGTGTATGGGTAAAACATTTTGACCTATTTGCAAGGATTATTAAAAATTAAATAAATAAACAAATATGTAAATATAATCCCACAAATTTAAGATGGATGTTAGATTTAATTTGGCAAGTGAAATGTTAAGTGCCAAAAGTAAACATTTTATTCTGTGACACTTGGGAGGCATTTAGAAATGAATTTTCCTTTGCTTTACATTAGTGTGTGCATGAAGTAATCCTTTATGTGTAAGTCTAGCAGAATGTACTGCCTCCAATCCTTGATTAAACATGTTGAAAGTGTTTTATAAGGGGGGCGTGGCTGCTCATTTTAGTCAATTAGCTGCCAGCACAAGGGCCGTGTAAAAAGACAAACTAATTGACCCGTCTTCCTCTGTACGAGTGCGCAAGAGAGGAGGAGAGGAGGATGGAGTGATGAGAGTGATGAACGACAATGTGTCAGATCGGCACACAGATTAACCTCAGGTCCAATCGAGCGCCCGTTAATTAACCTTACTGATGAAATGATCTATCTATCTATCTATCTATCTATCTATCTGAAACAGGAACTGTTAAGCAGGGCTAAAATATTGAAATCTTTTGTCATACAATGATGTTTAAAAAATATTTTAAATTATTTTGATTCTCATTTATTGATCAAGGCCTTCAGAATTATTATTATTATTATTTGTAGCAGTTGAACAATTGCAATATGTATAAAGATGATGGAATCTAGAAGATCTAAGAAACAAAATTCTCTTTTTGAGTCATAATTCCCATGACATTTATTTTAACTTATTTTATCTTTCATTTATTGATCAAGACCTTTAGAATTCTATGGGGGGGGGCTTAAATATTATGTTAAAATTACTTTTTTAAAATTACATTTTATGTCTACTTGTTTTAAAGCGAGAAATGCTCAATTCAAAGGTTTAAAGAGAAAAAGAAGGAAAAAGTAGCTTTTTTTCAGAATAAAAAAACAGTGAGAATGATGTTTTATTTAAATAGAATCTAAATGGATTTTGATTGAAAAAAAAAAAAAAACTGGTGAATGATAAAATGAAATCAGCTGATCTGTCATATCGATCAAGTAATGTGACTCCATTCTGGATCCTGTTACATCAGGACACATATCCTATTATATCAGTAAGTCAGTAATAAAATTAACAAATTCTTTAAAAATGCACTCATTAAGTCACACAAATTAAATGCAAGATTCATATATTGTATAAATACCAGTGATTAATCAAAACGCAAAAAGGAACAGCTGTCTTGCAATTGGCATATAGTATTGAGCCATAGCAACCTGTGCATGCTCATAAAAAATATATAATGATTCAGTCAGAAGTCAATATTAGCTTCATTGCTTTTCCATACTCTTATATTCTAATGCAGTCGCTCACCGATCCTGTGGCCTTTACTTAGAAACTGTTGATGAATAAATGTCATCCAATAAGAGCTCGGGTGAGATGTTGGACTCCATTTGATCACAGCTAGGTGACACACTCAATCGAAATTCTGCCACCAAAACGCCATTTGTTGTCCAGAAAATTTATGAGGAATTTAATCAAATGTGTCAGCTTGACTGAGTAATTGATTGATTGATTTTTTTTCACGATCCTAAAGTGGTCAAAGATCAACAGTCAGCAGTGAAGTACAAAAGTGGCAAATTTCAACAGGGTACATACTGGCAAAACAGTTAGATTGCTTAACTCAATAACCTCAATCAATCAAGTCAATAATTTGGGCATAAAGCTACTCAGACAGACTTCTACTCAGACATTGTAAATCAGATTTTCATAGCACAGAAATAATTTATGTCCCTCTTAGAAAGCTATATTTATGTATGACAACATTCTACAACATTCAAGTAAAGTAAAAATTAGCCATAAGAAACAGTTATAGTACTTATTTTCAATATTCCATGTGCATTCAATTGATTGTTAGCAATTTTTTTTTTCAAGAACCAAACTCCCATTATTTTTGTTTCCTCAAAGAACCTTTTTTTTTCTTGGTGTGAAGAACATTATAATAGTATAAAGTACCCTTTTTTCCCCATTGTAAAGAACCTTTAGTGCAATGCAAGGTGGAAAGTTTTAAAAGTAAACCAGTTTATTTATATGTTAAGGGTGAGTGGGGTTAGTGGTAATTACTAATTACATTCATGAATTTTAACGAGAAACCATGAAAGATTAAGAGTCAATATGCAACATTCAGAAATTATTAATTTCAAGAAATGTAAGATATTTTGGCTCATCTATTTGTCTTCTGTTCTGTGTGTGGAGGGAGGGGAGTGTTGTGTTCAGCTCTGTGATTTTCCTGAATGTTGGAAAGTTTTTCTTTACCTATTTTCCCACATTGCTTTGAACTGTGCTGTATAGCTGTGTTGCGATCAGGGCCATCCCAAGCATTCGTCCTCTTTGCAATGTGCTCATTGTGCTTTTTTCAATAAGCCTAGCAAGATTAGAACTTAAGAATTCAACATTTTAGTGAACCTTGGTAAAGTTTACTGAGGCAATGAACAGTGATGCTTCAACTCAACACATGCCCTCAGAAATGTCCATGTTGGTCCAACAGATGGTTATTCTTTCACTCTTTATCTTAATCAGACAGTTTGATGTCCATTTTTGCTGCCCATGGTTAAATAGATGTCCTGTTTTACTGAGGACAAATTGAAGTGCTTAATAGATGGTGTCAACATCTGCTGCCCACACACACTCACATTTTAACATAACATGTCTATATCATTAATCAAGCCATGTGGCGCCGTGTGAGCTGTCACAATTTTTGTCTGGGAACTCTTCAGTTCTCGCAGGTCATTAGAGGGAACGTGTGAGTGAGACAAAGAAGAATAGAGAGGGTTGCTGGTGCATTGTTCTCTGAGGGTTGTCCTCTCGTAGGATGTGGAGATAAAGCTTTCAGACTATAGGGAGGCAAAGAGAGGTCAATGTCTAAGCAGGAGAATGACTTGAGTTGCAATATGCAGTCAAACAACTAATATTATAATCATAAAATTCTTGTGTCAAGTATTAAATTAATACAGAAAAAAATGGTATCTTGGAGGATAGTATTAGAATTATCCTGCATATAGACAGGATGTATGAAACTATATGAATAAAATGTGTTGCTTATTTGCGCAAAACCTATGTTTGGTTATTCTTAACTAAAATTAAAACTATTTAGAATAATTTTGTAATATATATATATATATATATATATATATATATATATTAGGGGTGTAACGGTACGTGTATTCGTACCGGACCGTTTCGGTACAGGGCTTTCGGTAAGGTGCACGTGTGTACCAAATGACCGAATGCAATATTTGTGTGCAGAACAAAGCTACATTTTCGTGTTTCCAAACGAACATATTAAGTGGCGGAAGTCTCCATGTTCAGCGCAAATCCCTCCCTGCAGCTGATTCTAAGGCAGGTGACACACTGGCTGCGCGGCGTGATCAAGCGTTTCTGCTGCGTGTCAGTTGCGTGACGGCTGCTTCGCATTTCTGTGTCTTTACACACCAGAATCGTGCCTGGCACGCTGCTGCTACTGTAGGTGACATAGAGGGAGTACGCCGACAGACCAGGATCTTGTCTTCACGACAATAATATCTATACTTCATGTTGAGCATAAATATAAAGCCTACTGATAAAGGACACCGTCAACAGTATTGACGGCAAAATAGACTATGTTTGACAGGTGCAATATGCCAGTGTGTCACCGGCCTAAGGTTTTCAAAAGGCATCACGCGAGTGTGAACATCACTACAACTAGGAAAAAAACGATTGTAATTCAAACGCAGCTCCCGTCGGCATTTAAACAGACCTTTGCTCTTAATTCCGATCGGTCCAACACAATAACGAAATCTGAGCAGGTCTAAAAACTGAAACGGTTGATGCTGCACTTTACACTTTGGAAAAGTTATATATATTCTTTAAATATGAGCAGGCCTACAAGCTGGGATTGGTAATGCTGAACTGTAATCATAGTTATTTATTTATATTTTTCATTATATTTTATTATATGATATTGGTTTGAGACTGAGAGTATTTTATTTAGTGGAGAACTTTGCAGCATTATTTTATTTCTTATTCTTTTTTTATTTTTATATACACTTTATTAAAAAGTATTTAAAAAAAAAAAGTGTAAACAAATTGTAAAAAAAAGTTTATAGTAATAAACAACCTGCAGTTTAATGTTTGCATTTCATTCACTTACTGTACCGAAAATGAACCGAACCGTGACTTTTAAAACCGAGGTACGTACCGAACCGTGATTTTTGCGTACCGTTACACCCTTAATATATATATTGACATTAATTGCATTCAGAGACTATTTACTATTAACTATTTATATATATATATATATATATATATATATATATATATATATATATAGTTAATAGTAAATAGTCTCTGAATGCAATACATGTCGAACCCTGAAGCAGATGGGCTACAGCAGCAGAACACCACACCGGGTGCTGCTCCTGTCAGCTAAGAACAGGAAACAGAGGCTACAATCCACACATGCTGGTGGTGGTGATGGTAATGTAATGGTGAGGGGGTTATTTTCTTGGCACACTTTGGGCCCCTTAGTACCAGTTGAGCATCGTTAAAATGCCACATACCTTGGGTATTGTTGCTGACCATGACCATCCCTTTATGACTACAGTGTACCCATCTTCTGATGGCTACTTCCAGCAGGACAATGCACCATGTCACAAAGCTCAGATCATCTCAGACTGGTTTCAGATCATCTCATGACAATGAGTTCACTTTACTCAAATGGCCTCCACAGTCACCAGATCTCAATCCAATACATTCAAGTGCAAACAGCGGCACTGAGTGGAGCAGCATGAATATCTGAGGTAAGATAACAAAACCTTTCAAAAAAAACAACAACTATGACCTTTTTGAAAAGCTATGAAATAACACCTACATAATGTCATAACTGTGTGTTGCATAATGAATAAATGACGACGTGCCACAGAATTAAGCACACACAATGTTAATGTGGCCACAATATTAAGTCAGTTTACCCGTCCAGAGTTAAAATATTCTGCGTATATCATGGTTACTAAAACACCCAAGATATTTGTAAAGATTTTAGCCTTCTGGTTACCAGAGCACTCATGTATTGATTATTTTCACCAACAGAGTGTGCTGTGAGCTACACTTATTGCTTGGTGTGCTGCTACTTCATTCCTGAAGAACTGAACCTGGACGACAGCAGGACGCTATTATCATCAATTCTCAAAAGAGACACCGTTGTCCCTGTAAAGGTAGTATGTTGAATTAAAATAATAGTGTATGTACTTTGTAACTGCCTTTCTAACTCTAACTTTACAAACATAATTTTATGACTCCTGTTGTTTTAACAGATACTGAAATTGATGGAGACACTTTAATGGATGGAGAAAAACAAATCTGTATTGATTTGGCACACAATCACTGATTTGCATGAACAGTAAAGCTAAGAATTACAATGATCAGAAACATAGTATGCCATATTCAATTAAACAAATTTTCAATTAAATGTCTCAATGATTGCTGATGTCCTGCTGTTTCCACTTCTATTAAAGGAGAGTCTGAGATCTCTTTATGTCGTCAGTGAGGTGAGTGTATTTGTATACATAATATCTAAATCTATAATTTGTTCTTTTCAAGTATTTGTTTTTAGAATGGGATTATTCTATGGAACTGTTTGTGTCTGTCAGGATAGTACACAGAGGCAGAGGTAAGTGAATTCAACACAAAGTCTTTATTTAGACAAGAGTTCGTGAGAGGTAAGTAAGTGTAATCTTTGGTGCGGGTTCTGTGGAGTTTGTGTCCGTGGAAGCCAGGTGGTTTCGCTTCTGTGAAAGCCAGGTGAGTTTGTTACGTGTCAAGACGTCAAAGCCACACAATACGTGAATATCAATACTTGTCTCTTCTCTTTGCAGTGGGAGTTCAATGCTCGAAGAATCACATGGGCACTCAGGAGATATCGAGGTATGTAGGAGAATTCAGATCACGGATAGTGCCATGAGCGTTCTGGAGACAGGAGAACAAAGACACACTGTCACAGTTGATAAACCGTGATCTCTGGGTTTTGCACTTTGTGGGTGAAGTCTGTGCGTTACGCATCAGCACTGATTAGTTTGTGGGCGTCTCCGTTAATTGTCATCAGCAACAGCTGTCACTCATTACTCATCCCTAAATATTGGCTTGTCTAGGGTCTTGTGTTCGTGAGAGCGTTGTTTCATGTTTATGACCTAGGCTTTGCTTTCTTGTGTGTTCTTGCGTTGGATGTCCGTCTCTACCCGGAACCCCGTCCACTCTACGCAACCCATCACCAAGCAACACCGGCTCGCTTCCCCACAGTTCCTGTGTCACCCTCTCCTGCTGCCTACTCACCTCCGCCTTCCGGATTCGTCACTCATCACCACCATCTTGGACTGTGCATTCCTCCCAGTGTTGTTTGTGTCTCAAGTACTGTCTGTATCATTGTCTTCATTAAATATCATTAATCTCGCACTTTCTTCCTGCCACTCCTTCTCCCAGTCGTTACACACACAGGTTAGCTTCTCAAATGTGAGTATACGTTACTGCTGGTGTTTCCGTGAAGACAAGGTGAGTTGGAGACAAGATCGTGAGGTCGATTCCTGTTGGAGGCTTGACGGTCAAGTCAAGTCCCTTTTATTTATATAGCGCTTTAAACAAAATACATTGCGTCAAAGCAACTGAACAACATTCATTAGGAAAACAGTGTGTCAATAATGCAAAATGATAGTTAAAGGCAGTTCATCATTGAATTCAGTGATGTCATCTCTGTTCAGTTAAATAGTGTCTGTCCATTTATTTGCAATCAAGTCAACGATATCGCTGTAGATGAAGTGACCCCAACTAAGCAAGCCAGAGGTGACAGCGACAAGGAACCGAAACTCCATCGGTGACAGAATGGAGAAAAAAACCTTGGGAGAAACCAGGCTCAGTTGGGGGGCCAGTTCTCCTCTGACCAGACGAAACCAGTAGTTCAATTCCAGGCTGCAGCAAAGTCAGATTGTGCAGAAGAATCATCTGTTTCCTGTGGTCTTGTCCTGTTGGTCCTCTGAGACAAGGTCTTTACAGGGGATCTGTATCTGGGGCTCTAGTTGTCCTGGTCTCCGCTGTCTTTCAGTGCTGTAGAGGTCTTTCTAGGTGCTGATCCACCATCTGGTCTGGATACGTACTGGATCCGGGTGACTGCAGTGACCCTCTGATCTGGATACAGACTGGATCCGGTGGCCACGGTGACCTCACAATAAGAGAGAAACAGGCAAATATTAGCGTAGATGCCATTCTTCTAATGATGTAGCAAGTACATAGGGTGTTATGGGAAGTGTTTCCGGTTCCGGTTTACCTAATTAATGCAGCCTAAAAATCCTTTAATGGATTTGGATATTAACCCTCTGGAGTCGATTAACGCGGATATGCGTTATGAGTCATTTTCTCCTGATAACCCCAAAAAGAACTTGCACTTTCAGTTTTAATCATACAGATAAGAGCAATACATCAATCGAATCTGTAAAGGGTCTACTTTTTGTTGGATACAGACATAACAACAAAACTCTGTGCACTTATAAAATAAAGATAACAAACCGGGTGTGCTGTCTGCAGCCTTTGTCTGTGCTGATCTTCATTTCAAACACGTCATTAAAATGAACTGTAACTCCGTGAATACTCAATGAAGAGACATGAGAGAGATATCTATAGAAAGCTTGACATGTCTACTTTTAAACAAAACAAGTGCCGCCGAAAACAAATATTCTGTGATAAAGTAATCCATATGAAAAACAACGCGACGTCCGTTTTTCACATCTCCCTTCATTATATCTAATGTGACCACGCCCCCGCGCTGAACGCGCTATTCAGATTCAAACTGAAGCGCGCGACTTGAATACGCCCATAACAGAAGACAACTAGAGAGACTGTTCTTCAAGTTTTTTATTTTAATGTTTGCTTCGCGATGAGAGGAATAAGACATAATTCGCCCCAAAAAGATGTGATGTGGTTGAGGATTTGAGAAATGGATTTCCTCAGAAAAAAAAAAAAGAATGAAGCACTTTATTCAGCAGAGATCATAAACATGAGTAAGTCTCTTTTTATTTATTTATATACTTGTACTAGTTTTCACATAACGTGTAAACATTTTACTAGTTAGACTTTTTCCAAACTATAATTCCTGACTAAATGTATAATCAAGTGAAACATTATGAAGTTTCAATAACAATATACAATACTATACCATTCAAAAGCCTGATGTAAATAATATAAATGTAACAAATAGATAACTGTAACAAATGTAAAAACAATGCTGTTCTTTCAATTTATTCCCCCTAAAAAAACCTGAAAAATATTCTCAGCTCTTTTCAACATTAATAATAATGATAATAATAATAACAATAAATGTTTTTTTTTTTGTAGAAAATAAGATTGTTAAAAGGATTTCTGAAGGATTGTGTGACTGGAGTAAGGATGCCAAAAAAATTGTTTGAAAGTCAGCTTTGATTGTTCCTAATAAACAGTTTAACTGCTCCCCCAAGTGGATATTAAATTATGTTGTGGGATAATTAAATATATTCTTAATAAACTACAAACATAAAATTATATACATTTTTAGTTTGTCACTAACCACGCATAATATTTTTTTTCTCAAAAATACAATCACGTACAGTACATACATGCTACTCACATATTATTATAGCCCAGTTAGTGCTGATTACAGTGAGATTAGACTTTACCCATTTAGATATTTATAAGAAACTGAAAAAAGCACAAATGTCAGGGCATGACAAAACTTCTCCAGGCCCCAAAAATACCCTTAGACTCCAGAGGGAGTACATATTAGTATGTTATGTGTAAACCAGTTTAAAGAGATGGGTCTTTAATCTAGATTTATACTGCAAGAGTGTGTCTGCCTCCCGAACAATGTTAGGTAGGTTATTCCAGAGTGCATCTGTTTTTTATTTGTTGAACTTCAATTAAATTGTTAATCTTAACTTGGTTTGGACATTTTTTGTATTTTCTAGTTCGGGGAACAGACACAGTCTCTATAGTGTGATATCTAGGTGAAAGAGTCTCTATGTGCTGAGAATTAACTGACCTCTCTAAGGTGCATGGGTGCATGGCAACTGGTGCATGGGTGAGTGTTTTATAGTGCCGGGGTAATGGGGATCAGGTGATGGTGATTAGTACTCAGGGGAGTGTGAGCATTGATGATTGGTTGGGACCGGGTCTGCCCGGTCCCTGACAGTGTCCATGCAGTTTCCACAGTAACAGCAGCAAGAATGAATAAAGGCAATATTCCAACAAAAAATTAAATTCTGTCATCATTTTCTCACCTTTGTGTTGTTTCAAACTTGTATTACTTTCTTTTGTTCTGTGAAATAAATTATTTTCAAGAATGACACTGAAAATCACTGACATGTTGTTCTAGACCCCAGTGATTTTCACCATATGGACATTCCTTAACATTCTTATTCTTACAATATCTTATTTTGTGTTCTGCAGAGGAAAAAAAATATACAGGTTTGGAACAACATCAGGGAGAGTAAATGATGACAAAATATCCCTTTAATTGGGCCATATACTTTTGATTAAAATTTGTTATATTTATAATTATATTTTTCCCACTGATGTCAACTTATACTATAAGGGTTCTTGCATAATTTAGTTTTTCACGACTACTTGCCACCCTCACTATTATATTTTGTATATTATTAATATAGTTTACACTCTTCTTTATTTTCAAAGTATCTATTACATTGTGATAGGTTAAAAAAAAGTCACAGATTTCTTAAAGATTCTTTAAGATTCACCTGGAAGTGAAGGTTCCAATTAGAACCTTTTCAAAAAGGTTAAAAAATATTTAACCTTTTCTTCTAAGAGGGTATTTTGGGGTATTATTCGTTTTTGTTGCACAAATAATGGGACCAATTTCACACCTTTTTATTATTATTGTTATTATTAATGGTTTAGCATTTGTTCATATATAAGAACCAGTAATACTGATGTTGGCCTGATATAAGCAAAACTCCAAAATGTAAATATCACTGAGCAAGTATCATGATGACTTGCAATAAAAAGATCAAAGGCCACGTTATTCAGCGTTTATATAGCGATTAGCGGTTTATACACTGCATGCAATGTAATAATCAACAAATAATGTTATGTTTTTGATATTTTGCACCAAAGACATTTGCAATGTAAGGTAACCAAAGGCAACACTTGGCAGTAAATCTGTGCTACAGTGCGGGTTAATTATTTTTAAATTATAATCATATTTTACATTATATGTTGGAGGTTTCGATTCCCTGTAACAAGTTGAAAGCGTTCTGACTCCATCCCAACCAAAGGTTGCCATTCTCAGATGAATTAGCCAATAAAGGCTACACTTGCTGTGTGCTAATGACTTTAACTTCCTCATTGACTTTATATGTCACTTTGCCGCCCAGCTTCAAAGTCGATTCATTGTAATCCATCGCAAAACCAACATCAATTAGCACATATGCTGTAGGTAAGAGCCTAGGCAGAGAGATAATAAAAGATTATGAAGAGCGGGAAACGAATAGCAGGATAAACTGGGAGAAAGCAAACTTCAAAGCCCTCAGTCTTCTCTCTTAAGGAAAGAGATAATGGTGTGTTGAGATAGCAGGGATATCAGGGTGAAAGTAATTATGTCTTCTTGTGTGTGATTGGTACAATATAGGTTGTTTATCTACAAGCACACAATGAGGCCCTTGTGTGGGGCCATAAAAAACCTGGTTGTTAAAGGCGGCCCATTAAACCACCATAAACCTCACACCATCTCTGGAAGCGTAAGGTGTATTTGTTACCTGTGTGGAAAAAATAAACAGGTGACTCATTCCTGCTCTGCGGAAGCGTTTGAATTTTTAAAATAAAGAATATGCTTGTGTGTTTTAATTTAAAGTGGTTCCTTTTTTTTCCCTTCTTTTATTTTTTTTAAAATCCAATGTATACCAGACTCTCAGAAATATGCTCTGTTCCAGACACCAAAGCTATAATTGTATTGCTTATGTAATGACAAGAGAATGATCAGGAGGGAATATATAGCTAACCGTGTCCTCCCAAAAAGTGTTCCCAAGAAGACATATTTAGACTGAAATGAAGTATGTTTTCTGACAAAGAGACAGGAGGTGTCATGATTATCTTTGAAGTTGTCTTATCTGAATGAATGATTACTTCCTGACTCATCACAGAGTCATCGTAGCCATGGCAAAACTGATCAACATAATAAAGCCAAATCATTTAATGTATGTCTAGATGAATTTATGAGTCCTGATGCGCCACAACGGATCAAAGCATATTAAGTTTGGCAGCACAGACTACACTGAAGGTGCAAATCGAGGACAAAAACAGTGATGAACAATGATTTTGAGTTACTTTGTGGCATTTGGGTAAAAGCTGCACATTTATCAGTGTTCAGACGCAATGCCAGGAAGCAGGAATAATTAACTTTTTTTCATCTCATTTTTCAAAAGTTGGTACACTAAAAGGGCTTGTGAATGGCACACGTTTAATAAAACATCTGATAATAAACCAGATTTTGTGGTTGTGCTTATTCATGCAAATAGTACTATTCCAGGATGTTATTATTGTTCCAGACAACACTTGACAAAACATCTTGCAATGTAATGTATTTTATATGCATATAGTTCAAAATAAAAGTGACCATCAGGTCAACTTGTACCAGACTGAAATTTGGGTCATGCTAATCAGAATTCAGTTTCATTTCCATTAAAAAAAAATAAAAAACTGACTCAGCGGATCAAAGATAAGGTACTAAGGCTTTTGCCGGTCGTGGCTGTGTGATCTTTTCTGAGCTGCGATAATGACTTCAAAATATGCCCATAATCGGCGATAAGGCCTTTAATGTTCTGTAAACCTGACAGGTACTAAAGTTTACAGGCCTAAAATTAAATGATAAACTTTGACTTTGAAAGGCATATCGAGACTTCAGAGTGATAAGTGATCTTAAATTAATAGATCACCCAAAAATGTACATTTGCTGAAAATGTACTTACCCTCAGGCCATCCAAGATGTAAATGTAAATCATTTAGTCAACTTCAAACTGTTTCCGGCTAAAATACAGTCCGCTTAAAAAAAATAATAAATAATAAAAAAATAATTATGGATTTGTTTCTTGCAAACCAGCAGATTTTTGCTTCATAGAGTTTTAATTGATGGACTGGAGTCGGATTACTGTGATGTGATGATTATTGATTTTATCAGCTGTTTGGACCCTCATTCTGATGGCACCCATTCACAAGTGTGAACAAGTGATGTAATGCTAAATCTCCTTTCAATGAAGAAACAAACTCATCTACAACCTGTATGGTCGGGACATTTTTAGCAAATGTTCATTTTTGGGCAAACTGTTTCTTTAAGGCATGTGTCCATGAATGTTTACATGTAGCCTAAACTTTACATGAACATTCAAATAAGCATTGATTTGTTATTTTAACTGATTTTATTTTATCCACATTTATCTGATTATTTTTAGCTGTATTCTTACTGAAATAAAACACGTTGCATAATCTTCAAACATCACATCTGCAGTCAAACTGAAAATTGGATATTGATATAAACTAAAAAAGTTCTCATCAATTCCTCAACTGAATAATTTAAACTATATTAAATGTTAAGCTCTACAGTACATCAGCAATTAAGAAACCTTTAAGGAGAAACGTCTGAGACAAACTTAATTCTTAACTGAAACATAAAAGTTAGACATAAGTCACCTGAGCTACGAAACAGCAGCATCTAAGGAAAGCGATTAGGACTTATAGAAAGAACACCATAAAGCGTATAGTAAAAAGCGTCGATTTGCTAAATATTGTAAATCAGTTTTAATTTAAAAACAATTAAAATATGAATTCAAAAATAAAATATAAATATTAGTCATCTCAGCTACCATAACCATTCATGTATTTCAGCCGTCTATAGTTTCAGCACCTGCCTGTCATTGCATTTAATCACTGGTAGCGTGCAACAAACCTATATAGGCTATATGTGTGCGCGCTCTAGTTAAGAGAGGACATGACACGAGGCCGGCAGTGCCACCGATTCCATTGATTCAATTTCATTTGCGCACCTCGGTCAGATGGTGCCAATGACAGATTTACCAGTGCAACGACCGAGAGGAGGGAGAGAATGCTGGGAATATGCGGAGAGCACTTGATTTCTCTTGAGCAAATTAGCTCTATAGATGTGTCTCAAACCTAGTGAACTGTCTATCTACATATAGGCTATAGGTAGCTATATTAACAAAAATCTATAGGCATAGTCTTTATTTATTTTAACATTTTGTTGTCATATACGATAATAACAGCACATAACACTATAACACCATAAAACTGAAATACCCAAAGATGACCAGACTGCGTACGTCAGTAATTATCGAATGCTTCCTCAAACATGCTGTCTAGTTAGGCAGCACGCTAGGTTTAAAGACACAGCCTGCATCAGGACCGCAGACCGCCGTTCATTTGCGGGACAGAGGGGCGGGCTGCTCCAATCTTCTCGGGTCAAGGCGAAAATATCAGTTTGTCGGCCTCATGTCGCCTGTGCAGAGACTGTTTTCCATGTTATTAATCCACCGTCCACTGCTGTTTCTTGTAGGCAATATTTAAAATAACAATTGCGAATTTCAATTAATTTCGTCTCGTTTTATTGCGTGTTTACGACAAGTAGTTCATGCCTGTAATGAATTGCCCGTGTAGTCTTTTTAATATTTGTATTTTACCCATATAAATCATTGGGAGCGTTTGCACTTGTAGATAGCGTATACAGAAGATTGTAGCCTGCCTTATTTTTACTCATAAATGTGGGATGATTATTTAATTCACAATGCGGTCGGAAATGTGTTATTTTAGCGAACGGACTATTGTCTTTAATATATTAAAAGACATCTTAAACCCCTTCATATGTGCTTGTATCATTGCTCAGGTAAATTAACAAAGAGATCTCATAGAAAAAGACAAATTCGTGCAATTATTATTATTAGTAGTATTGTTAATAGATTATTATCATTATCATTATTGTTATTGCAGACCACTGTAAAAAGTGAATGCTTGCAGTTAGAGCTATCTCTGTCTGACCTGACCTTATTTTTATCACTTTATTTTTATTTTTATTTTTTTAAACAAACTATTTAATGCTGCAAACATTTGACGCACTGATAGAAGTAAATCACACACACATATGTTACATTGCAATTTTATGGACTATACATAATGTAAAATCGTAAAATGAAATAGCTATTGATATTAGCCGACATTATAAATAAGTCGCTTACAAAAATACTATCACATTAGTATTATTATGTAGTATTATTATTATAACTGCTCAGTGAGATTATACTTTTCCATGTAATATTATGTGAGATACATAATAATAATAATTATAATAATAATAATAATAACAAGAATAAATTACAGTTATACATATATATTTTAAAGAACAATTTATGTGTTTCGGGTCACCAATAAAATCATCATAATCTTATACAAGTAAGTAAACATTGCGAAAATAAATTATGTATTTATTTAGCCTCTTTTAATTAGTTTGGATGCTTTAGGTATAGCTTTACACTTGCAGTTAGTGCAATTAACTGAGTTACTAGTGAGTCAGAAAACAAGGAACGCTTGATGTCAGGCTGTTGTAAAATTCGCAGTCGTCTTTGCTCTGATGTTGGCTGAGGAGTAAGTCTTAGTCCAAGGACAAGCTCGAAGTGTCTATACTACAGTATATGATTAGTTAATTAGAAAACGGTCAAGTGATCTCTTCTCGCAGGACATCCTCTGCAGCCAATCATCGCTCAGCCTCACACAGGCGTTATGACTGAGATGTGCACGCGCAAGGAAGTTCAGACAGCAGAGCAGATGAGATCCAGTTCGAAACAAGAGAGAGTGCTATTATATAGTAAGATTAAGCGCTCTTATCATTTCTAGGCGAATTTTATTTTTTTCTGTGCGTAAAAGATTAACGGTAGGCTACTTTAGAAAATACTTTATGCGTTTCATTCCAAACGAGCAAAAATTACCAAATCAGTTAGACTAAACTCTAAACATTTAAGTTATAAAAGAACACAAAGTATCAGTAATCGCGATTAAAACGTGATTGTATCTGTATTGTTTGTATTGTAAATGTAAAACGCAGCTATCCAAGCTATCCTGCAACTCCAAATACCCTAAAACGTTGCAATGGAAAAATCTAAGAATTTCAGGATCGAAGCCCTTCTGGCTGCAGAACCACACCGAAGGACCAGAGAAGCATCACCTGGACTGAGCAGTGACAGCCCGACGGGAAGCCCGGTGTCTTGCAGGGGCGGCGACACTCCGTCCCCCCGCGGGACCCCGGGGGCCATACACCTCCAAACCGGAATCATACCTAAACCAGGGCTGCTCAGTTTTCAACACCCGGGACTCACTTCACTTCCAGGCATGTACACAACGCCTATGTACCCCATTTCAGCTTTGGGAGGTCAGCACCCTGCCTTGGCGTACTCGGGTTTTACGTATCCGGCGTATCCGGAGCAGCTGAAGGCAGCGGCGATGGCCGGATCTTTACCCCTGGAACACTGGATACGAGCTGGCATCATGGTACCACGACTGCCCGATTACACCTGTGAGTGGGGTAGCGTTCAGATGAGTGGGTAACACATTAATAATAAACATTACATAATCCTTAACAGATCAAAGTTACTGTAATAATAAACACCGATAAACAAAAAGATGTAGTGACAATTTTCATTCAGAAATGCTAGTACATTTCAGAATTAAGAAACGAAACGGCAAGGGATACATTGATTAATAATTAATTTAACATAATGCTAATCTATTAAAAAAGTTCATCAATAACTGAATGATCTGTGAAGCACTGTATAATATTTATGAATATTCTGTTATTAATGTAAAAAAAGAGAAAAGAATCACATGAGCGAATTGCAATTTCATGTAATTTAAAGCAACAAAGCCATCTGATATTAATAGAAAAAAAAGGCCTCTCTGGATGTTTGATCCAAATCATACATATATTATCATACCTCTATCATTATAGCATCATTATTGTTAAACACCTCATTTTGTTGCATTACCACCATTGTCAGTTTGAAAGCAAATATTGTAAAAGCTCATGAAACCCTTTTCAACATAATCAAAGGTGAGGAAAAGCAAACAGAGAGAGAGAAAGATGTGCTTACACACCCGTGACTCTAGAAAGACCTGAAGTTAATTTATCACTAAGCTATTATGATGTTTATAACTTCTGTTTGATGGATTATTAAACTGAAATCACGGTGGTCACATTAGTTTGCTGAATTATATAATATAGATATAATCAAGGTGCCCAAAAGGCAGTATCAGGAAATTATGACTATTAGTTATTTCTACATTTATTTGCAATCAGAAATAACTAATAACTAAAATACAGGGGAACCTATTTTTTTACAAATTGAAACCAGAAATTTAAATATATAATATAATCAAATACACAAATATAATTTGTTGTAAACAACCCATTAGACAATGTATATTCCCATATTTAACAGACATAACACTCTTCATATGTCTTCATGATTGAAATATTATATTATCCTTGGATAGTTAAAGAAACAACAACTCAACAATAAAGTCATTTTGACACTGTAACTTATCAGTGGTTCATCTTGTGTAAGCAGGATTTACACCAAACTGTAATAATATAATTTTATTTTTGGCTTCTTTATAAAGCCATAAATGTCACCTCGATGGAAATTGTCTTTGTGTAAGAGAGAAACTATAAACAAACACCTTAAACATACTGTAGTTCATCAATAAAATCCCCAAAGCGTTCATTGAATTTTCATTAAGTTAATGGCTTGCTCTTGCATTTTATGGCCGCCCAGTCCTACTTCCTCTGTGTTTAACAATAAGTTGCAGTAGAGCTATTATGGTAAATGATAGCTGCAAATTCTAGCCTTTCTTTTGTGTGTCTATGTGTGAGTATGTGTGTGTGTGTGTGCCTGATCCTGCAAGTCCTTGACATTTTATAAAAGAGACAAAAATCTCATAAAAATAATCTAGATGTGGATTACAGCAGATTGCATCTGTAAAGTATGGACTAGTGGTTCGTTTTAGGATGGGAGCACTACAGAAAGATTCCGGCCAGAGAATCCTTTATCAGCTTTATTTTCAAGATCAGGATGCCAATATACAAGTTCGTATAAGTGTGTATGTGGTCTAAACAGAGAGAAAGAAAAAGAAATAATGCAATGGTAAGAATAACTGATTAATAAACAAATAAAGGAATACTATACTATGTTCATTGTCATCATTCACAACAGTACAGTACATAAATAATAATTTACGTTAATACAGTGCAACAAAATATGTCACTATTATGCCCTTTAATATCTATACCGCTGCACCTTTAATTGGCTATGCAGCCTGACACTGTATCACTAGAACACTCGATGCAGGTAGCACCAAATAAACAGTAAATGCACTGCACTCAAACACAGAAGCATATCTCTAAATAACTAACACAAATAAAGTCTAAATCGACATATAGAGGGCTAATTATTGCACACAGGAAACATGTCGCATATTATATCACGCTCTGGCATCATGACTAGGCTACACTAATTAGTCACGCAGTTCAACAAATAAAACTAGTTCGCAGGAACATACATGAATTTCAAAACATTCATCACAATGCAGTACAAACATGCAACAGTAGTAAAAACTTACTTGCTCTTCATAAAACGCACACGAAAGTAAAGAAAAGGGTCTCAGAGTCTTCTCTCATCCTTCCTGAGCGCGAAAAAACTTCAGCGCTGAACAAATAGGCTTTCAGACAGCATCCCTTTTGGCTGGTGCTTAATTTTAATATACAGGCACAAGAGGCCTGTTATTAATTTGGAATAGGTTTACAGTTTTCGTAATGACATTAGTGCAGGCTTTAAGTACAGATACTGCTAAATATTCATGTCAGTTGAAAGTTTATATTATACCAACATAAAATAATGTTAAACTGCAGCAGAATAATTATAATTATATATAATTATATAGCAGTGCTCATACTTGAATCAACCCCTAACTCTTAAAATCTGAACTGTATCTGCATGAGCAACAGAATATCACTTGACTATGGGTAATTTTGAATTGGACCAGTAGGAAAGCACCTAACAATCACTCAAAACACATTAGAAACGTACAAACCTAGCATCAAAACAACACACTAAAACCCTAATTTAATTGTATTTTTATGTAATCTGTTAATAATTGATGTTATGGCCTTCACGTCCTGATTCTTTCTGTTTGTCTTGTAGCGTCCCCACAGTCCGGTTTGATGGGTAAATGTCGTAGGCCGCGGACAGCATTCAGCAGTCAACAACTACTGGAGCTGGAAAACCAGTTTAAACTTAACAAGTACCTTTCCAGACCCAAACGCTTTGAAGTGGCCACATCGCTCATGCTGACTGAGACACAGGTAAAGGAGTGTGAAAGTGAGTGAGTGAGTGAGTGGAGGATTGGAAAAAATGGGGGACTGAGGTATTTTAGATGCTGAAAAAAATAATGGTAAAACCACGTTACTTTAAAACAATACTTTAAGTGTTTTTTTTTTGTTGTTGTTGTTTTTTTTCTAAGATTTGTAAATTCTTTTAAAGACTCAGTTATGCTTACCAATGCTGTATTTGAAAAAAAAAGTCATATTGTGACAATTTTATGATTTCAAATAACAGTTTTCTATTTAAATATATTTCAAAATGTACTTTATTTCTGCAATGACAAAGTAGATTTTATGATACTTCAGAAATCATTCTAATATATATATATATATATATATATATATATATATATATATTATATGCATATATGGGTCCTGCATATAATTTTTATGGGCCAAGTGGCCATGGGTTTGAACTGGGAACACATATATGGGTCCTGCATGGCATATTTATGGTCCAAGTGGGCATGGGTTTGAACTGGGAATGCATATATGGGTCCTGCATAGAATTTGTATGGGCCAAGTGGCCATGGGTTTGAACTGGGAGCACATATATGGGTCCTGCATGGCATATTTATGGGACAAGTGGCCATGGGTTTGAACTGGGAGCACATATATGGGTCCTGCATGGCATATTTATGGGACAAGTGGCCATGGGTTTGAACTGGGAGCACATATATGGGTCCTGCATGGCATATTTATGGGACAAGTGGGCATGGGTTTGAACTGGGAATGCATATATGGGTCCTGCATAGAATTTGTATGGGCCAAGTGGCCATGGGTTTGAACTGGGAGCACATATATGGGTCCTGCATGGCATATTTATGGGACAAGTGGCCATGGGTTTGAACTGGGAGCACATATATGGGTCCTGCATGGCATATTTATGGTCCAAGTGGGCATGGGTTTGAACTGGGAATGCATATATGGGTCCTGCATAGAATTTGTATGGGCCAAGTGGCCATGGGTTTGAACTGGGAGCACATATATGGGTCCTGCATGGCATATTTATGGGACAAGTGGCCATGGGTTTGAACTGGAAACAACATATATGGGTCCTGCATGGCATATTTATGGGCTGAGTGGGGATAGCCGGATGGATTTGATCTGGGAACCCAAATATGGGTCCTGCATGGCATATTTATGTTCTAAGTTGAGTTTGAACTGGGAACACATGGGTCCTGCATGGCAGAGGCGCAAAGAAACTATGTAGGCCTATTGAGTTATGTAATTACTTACTGTACAATTTTTAGTAACTCTACATGTAGGCTAATCAAGCATGTTGAGATTGAGTAATTGTAACTCAATACATTTCAAGTCATGCTAGTCACCAAAGAACAAACATTGCATATATGTACATCTTTTTCCAAAACAATCCATCAGTCATTTTTGTTAGTCGTGCAGAAAATGACGCTCTGCCTTGGGGCAGAAACACACATTTAGACAACTAGGGATGCTCGATATTATCGGCCGATATTGCCCATAGGGGCATTCACGGTTGAATCCTGGTGCAAGCCCACTTTAAACCACTTTAAACTACTTTCAACTTTGGGGTGGTGTTGGCGCAGTGGATAAGACGCATGCCTTTGGTGTGAGAGACCAGGGTTTGAATCCATTGTGAGACACCAATGTGTCCCTGAGCAAGACAGTCCAGAGGCATGTGACATCTGGCATAAATAGCAATTGTAAGTCGCTTTGGATAAAAGCCCATTTTAAATGTCCTTTAAGCAGATGGGGCCCAAATGGGTCTGTCATGAATTGCCCGGTTAAGATCCCACATAACACCCTTATAGATCCCTTTTAAAGCCCATCTGGGCATCTGCGGCTGGATCCTTGGTGCAAACCCATTTTAGACCCATTTGGGCAGGTGGGGCCCAAATGGGTCTGACATGAATTGCCCAATTAAGACCCATGCAGTACCCTTACAGGTCCCACTTTTAGTACGTCTGGGCTTCCACGGCTTGCCCCAATATGGATCCCGGGTGCAAGCCCATAATGGAGCCCACATTTGCCGCCCATGAAGCCCTCATCTGGGCCCCACATGTCATTGCTGTCTGGGTTAGATGCTGAAAAAAATAATGGTAAAACCACGTTACTTTAAAACAATACTTCAAGTGTTTTTTTGTTGTTGTTGTTGTTGTTGTTGTTGTTTTTTTCTAAGATTTGTAAATTCTTTTAAAAACTCAGTTATGCTTACCAATGCTGTATTTAAAAAAAGTCATATTGTGACAATTTAATAATTTCAAATAACAGTTTTCTATTTAAATATATTTCAAAATGTAATTTATTTCTGCAATGACAAAGTAGATTTTAATGATACTTCAGAAATCATTCTAATATGTGGATTTGATGCTCATAAACATTTCTTGTTTTTGTCAATGTAAAAAAAAAAAAAAAATATATATATATATATATATATATCTATAAATATATAAATATATATATATATATATATATGTATATATATATATATATATATATATATATATATACACAGTATATATATATGTTTGTTGAAACCATTATTAATTTTCAGGATTATTTGTTAAATATAAATCTCTTGTAACTTTATAAAAGTCTTTATTTTGACATAAATATATATATATATATATATATATATATATATATATATATATATATATTTTGTATATATATATACTACAGTATATTTGTTATTGTCTTTATGGTATCACCATCATTGTCTAAAAGCAATGGTATGTTTTCCATAAATTATTTTCTATTTCTCTATTGGTTTATTGTTTCTTTGGTGGAAAGTAGTTATTTTGGTGATAACTTTATGGGATTGTGTGTAAAATAGGTCAAGATCTGGTTCCAGAACCGTCGAATGAAGTGGAAACGTAGTCGGAAGGCTAAAGAACAGGCCACACAGGTCAAGGTCGAATGTCAGCGCGGGGGAACCAAGATGACCAATGAGAGGCCAGGAAGGGATGGCCGCAGGGCCATCGCTCAGAGTGTAGAGGAGCACGAGGAAGAGGACGATCTTGAGGAGGCAGATGAGGAGGAGGATGAGGAGGAAAGGCAACACAAATTCATAAATGACAACCTTAATGTACCACGTTGCACAGACTTTCTGCACCACATGTCTGCATTAGGATGCCACCCTGACAGCCCGTTCTCTGAGGACGACATGGAGGAGGTGGGAGGAAGTGATTGAAATTACCCTATTTACTTTCTAATTTTTTTTATTATTTTTTTTACAGTGCATGATTCATTAGTGCTCATTATCCCAAAGATATAATGCTGTGAGCAACTTTTCTGAAATCTTACAACTAGTGTGGTAATTTATTACAGATTAACAGCAATGTAATATACTTAACAGCAATAATAACAAATAATGACAATTTTGAAAAATAAATACCATTGGGAAATATCAAAATGTTCTGGAGAGTAAACTTGTCCTCCAGATTCCATGTCCAGGTCAAATGTTGGTGGGCACTTCTCATAATGCAATCAATTAAAGATACAATGATATACTCATTAAACACTATATTTTCTTTATAAATGTTTGTAGTTTCATGTGGTGTCAAACCAAAACAACAAAATAACATTAAATCAGCTTGAAATACATTGGATTTTATTTAATTAAAAAAATTGTTGAAAGGTGCAACATGCATATAAATATTAATTTGCATTAAAAGTATGTGATGTACTTTAATATGCATTATTTTTTACCTTCTCTCCACCTCTCATATGCATCATTTACCTATGAGATGGAGTATGGATGCATGTATGAGTTGGAGGCATGTATATTTCTATATGTCATAGTTACATGCATATGTGGCTCAGTGGTTGTTCACTTCAATGTTATTTAATAAAGTTAAAGTCTATGTAATATATTTCCATTAAAGGATGCAAGAGAGGTAGATACACAGTAATGTTATATTTGTCCGTGTTGCTGTAAATTGCTGCAAATAAACTAAAAAAAAGCAAAAGTGTGGCAATGATTGTATTGAAAATCTGAATAAAGCTACCTTTCAGAGGCAGTGTGCAGAGGTAACATCCTTTACAGCATGAAGACAACTTTTGAGGTTCTTTACAATTTGCTGCCTTTAGCAAGCGAGCAAGAAAAGAAGACAGAGACAAAGCACAATAGTTTTTTAGGCATTTGTGATATGATTTATAGACCCCAGTAATTAAGTTCATTTGAAAATTGTCTTAGACAAAAGCTCAACCAACAAACAGTACAAATAACAATCACAACAAAAGTTAACATTACATACAGTACATCCTTAAAAAAAAAAAATAATAATAAAAAAAAAATAATAATTTTAAGATCCTATAAAGCAAGGATCCTAAAATACCAAAAGCAGTTGGGATAAAGGTCTTCTTATATTATATTTATATTATATATTCTTATATTAAAAGCAAGAACAGATTCAATAAGGGATTTATATACAACTACCAGAATGTCCTTTTCAATGATAAAACTCCTCAGTTTCCTCAGTAAGCTGAGGGAGTTGATAAGCCTTTTTAAAAACATTGTCTGAATGCTTATCAAATAAAAATTTGAACTCCTTCATGTTTTCACACAAATGAAACCTACGCTATATGTTGCCCCTGCACGAGACTTTTCTTGATGCTGAATAAGCTATTTACCACAAGTTTTTAATCCATATTAAAATGAAGAGGTTATTCAGTTCTGAGCAGAGCAATTTTTCTTTTGTTCTTAATTAACATTAATAAATAGCAACAGGTAGCCTACTTTCAGACCAAATGCACAGATCTGACACACTTAAACGAGTCATATCATGTGTGATTGAATAGCATTATACAGTATACAAAAACGGGAGATTATCATATAATGCAAGAATAAATCAAATAACTTTTGGTTAGACTAATGTTTGAAAACTCTGCCGGAATGAATACATACTTAATATGTAGCCTACGTTTTAAATAGGCTACACATGACTTAATATATATTCTTTGTGTAATAGTCTACCAGTAGTATTTGAAGATGCAAAACCGCCATTGCCTGGCTGAATGTGCAGCAAGACAGCTGCCTTTCGGATTCCGACACAACCAGTGTGGACTGATTAACATGCTGGAGAATTCCTAATCTGCTGCCCATAATAAACCATCTGAAAGAGGTTATTTATAACCCGACCTCTCAAATATGAATTACTTAGGCGGGTTTACTGATAAATAATTACTGTCAAATAATTAAGCTAATGAAGAGGAAGTAAGTGATCAGAGCCTTGGTGGTGATGTCATCACGGTTATGTATTCGACGTAAAAAGCAGAATAAATAAAAATATAAATAAATAAAAACTAAAACAAGGCACTTTATTGGGCATTTGCAAGAGGGCAGTGATTAATGCAGAACAAGTTCAGACATCATAACTCTGCTGTCATGGGGGCTACAGGACAGCTTGTTTATATAGTGATTAAATGCATTTTTAACTGGCCTCAGAAAGGTGCCTCTGCCTTGTTAAAACTGAACCAGACTGGGACATAGAGGACGGTGTCTGAGTGAATTTTACTCATTTACAGGGATTGGACTACACAGGTTTATTTCCTGGGTAAAAGGCGCATAGCATACACTTCCTGACAGGAGATATTGGACTTTACAACTTGAGAGTTGTCAATGAAACCCTCAGCAGTTTTACACTGGATAGGTTTTAAAGTCAAGAAAAGGACACATCACAGAGTCTGCCTGATTAGGTAAATTGCAGATTAACATTTGCATTACATTTGGCAGGCACTTTTATCTAAAGCGACTTACAAGGTATATCTTATATTTGATCTGTTCATGCATCCTCTGAGAACGAAACACCTGACCTTGGAATTGCATGCATCATACTCTACAGTTTAAGGGGATGCTACAGAGCTCCAAAGAAGTTACACTTCATGTTACACTGTTCAAAGTTTAAACTGTAATTAGTGCTGTTTGTTAAGGCAAAATAATAAAAAAAAATTATCTTACTGATATAGATATACCAGATCAAGTAATTAGTGGTAAGAGAAGTCTAGCACACACAAGTGGAACTGGCAGACAATAAAATGGCTGAAAAAAACCTGGGACCAAAGTCATAATCAATATCAGAACAGCATATTGACTTTAACTCTGTTGATTTTGGCCCATAAGAAACAATCCTTAACAGCAAGGTGTTAAAAGCACTGAGAACAACTTAGCAAGGTTTTTTTTTTTTGCACAGGCAAATGGCAATTAATTTTCTTCAAAAATCTATGCCATTGCAGTCTATAGGCTACCAACTATAAATTCTATACCAACTGGAAAATTCATAGAACTATGGAGAACCACTGAATTAGAGGTTTCTTGAAACCTTTCAAAGAGTAATAATGATTCTTGCCTCACCAAACACCACCAAAAATCTTAAATATGAATCATGCCAACAATTTTGATTTGATTGAGTACATTAATAACAGCAGAAAACTCAATGTGCCTTTTAGAAACACATATCCATAACCTGAATATAAATGAATTGATTCAGGCGGTTTTATCGTAGGCTACTCTTGTATACACAAGAAATGCTACCTGCGTCTTCAAACCATTACAACATTGACCCAGAGTCATGAGCACATGGCACCAAAGATACCACGAATTAACACATGGCACCACTTTCATCTCCAACCCTTTAATCCGCAACAATAACTTGAGCGACATGACCCCGTAAAATATACCCTGTAGTTTAATCAATCAGACTCATTACGGGAATATGAACAGATTGTGTGATCTTTTAAAGTAATCACCCTTATTGCTTGAGATTTCCCTCAGCCTTTTCGTGTCACTTAAGCTAATGGGAAGGTAAGAGAATGAGAGACTGGCCCCATAAATTCACATCTGTCCTGACTTTAACCGCAGCTCAAACACACAAAAAAAGTCCAAGTTTTAGTAATAAACTTTATTGAAAAAGGTTTAGCGTTCTGGACAGGCATTTATTATGCTTGCGGGAAATCTATCAAACAGATGCGAAATGTGGCTTAATAATCAAGATAAGCGACTAGTTACCCGTCACGATGATTATGCTTGGCTTGGAGTCAGCAAAGGGCTGTGTTTGTTTTTCCCTGCCACAATAAATAATCCGCCTCTTGAGATGTGATTTCTGTATGTACGTAGATGTAGAAAACGGCTAATGTTTACTTTTATACACTAGTGACTAATTTAAATGTCCGGCCTACCTAAACTTGAAGCGAACGCTTTATTTATAGCTGGTTGTGCAACGACTGTTTTAAAGACGTTAACTTCAACAGAGTGGTGTTCAAAAAAGCAAGATGATGGGGAATTCAAAATCTAATTTAAACATGGAAATAATCAGAAAGGCATAAAATACATAGTCAATCAAAACGGTCCAATCAATGGTGCATTTGTAGGCAAACAAATACAATATCCGCAGAACTTTACCAAAGGCACTCAACACTGACCCGTAATCCCTGGCTAATTAAATAATTCACTAATTGATTCATCGCTAAATCAATAAAGCAGGAGACGGTTTATGGTGCTGGTATAGCTTAGGTGACCAGTTGGTTTCAACCAGGATGATGTATTTTTCATGACTATTATTATTACCAGGCCTATAGGATTAGTGATTTGAACAAACCCTGAACACTAGCATTAAACTTTGCTACATATGGTTGGACTCTCTTAGCCAGTAATCAACCAGTAATTAACAAACATTTCTAAAAAGCTAAATGTCCTGCCCAAAGATCCAGTCTAAGGTGATGGTTTTACGAGGTTTCTAGCTAGTCATTCATGATCATTACTGCATAGTATGTATGTGTTAAGTTAATGGGGTTAATGTGTTAAGTTAAGATAATGGGGATTTGTGGGGAAATTATGCTTAATCAACATGAAAATTATATATATATATGTGTATAGTTATATAGTTATACTTTGTATGCTGGGGTAAAACAAAGGTAGGTTTCAATTGACCTTGATATGGTCTATAACATGACATCGTTTCAGCCTGTGTGATGATGAAAGCAGAGACTGCCGACCAATGGAGGACAGTCCCACACACTCCCCATAAACATTGTTTCTGTATAATGAATGATCATCCAGAGAAGGCCGACTGGACTTAAAGAGGGATGGTTTGAATGGATGAAAATGCTAATTAAAGTGTAATTCATCCCACTGGAACTGTATCTCTGTCTGAAACTGGTGATGTCTAGGTGAATGTGTGTGTGCAGATGGGGTTTATGGCCTCTCTGTCCCCTGTCGGTGCCGTGAGATCATTGATGAGATTGATTATGATGAACATTGAGTCACAACGTTACTTTTAAGCTTCACGACCCATGTGAACAATAAATTCATGCGCCTAAACAGCCTGTAATAATTATTTCCTACCACAGCGTAGCCGTAGACCAACCAAAGGGGTTTGATCAGTTGTTGAGGTTTCAGTGCAGTCATTGACAAAACTGTTTCTGTAAAGGACAGTAAAATAAACAACATTAACACATCACATTGTTAAAGAGGCAGAGCAGCCATCATTCACAGGTTTTCAGATGCCCTCCTCAAGTCAGTATAGCAGAGATATCGGTGTTCAAATTCGTCATTTTGACAGCATTTAGTTTCTAGGAGTCAAAAAAAGTGAAAATAACTCTGTGTCAGTTGTTTTCTGTTTCTTCATGTCATTCGAGACAAACTGGACGATGGTGAGATCAGATCTCTGTGTGGAACACTGGCTGTTGTCAGACTCATTGCAAACTAAAATATCACTGGATTATTCAAATTAACGGCAAAAGGAATGTTTGGAAATGTAAACTGATATATTCTACTGACAAACTGCAGTAAAAGATAGAAATGACTGGCTTAAAACCTCTTTTTGTTAGTAGAAATAGTAATAAAAATACTTTAATAATGATTTCCTTTCTACCGAAGAAGAGTAAGCTACAAGAAAGAATGTTACTTTATAACAAAGTATAAGTACAACATCATTCGTTTCTAAATCACCAAGGTATTACCAGTGTTTTGGGGCATAAACATATGAGACATATACTTACATATCACTACATAAAGAAGAAAAGACGTTACAAAATATCAATACAATTTATATTTATATATATGTATATATTTTTCGAGTGTCCTACACAGGTCAACTAGAGATGACAACACAACTTGGGCAACATCTCCCCCGTGTGGTGATAACTAACCAGTTCCATCTGTTGCCGTTTCAATCACACTTTATTCATCATATTACAACAAGGAATGCCATACATGTAAATGAATGCCAATATATATGTCTCCAGTCTTATATCCTAGAAATTTACAGGCTTGCATAATTATGAATTCCTGAACAGAAGCAAGACTTGACACGTGCAGGTTAAAATATCCTTTAAAAACACATTCTAGTCAAAATCAATCTGCAGTAAATCTGAATATTGTGAAAATGTTTCTGAAATAATCAGAAATGTTACTGCTGCTAAATAAATAAATAAATAAAACAAACAAAAAGCAGAAACAAATGTAGGTCCATTTTGTTTCTGAGATTGCTCCACACCAACCAAGACTTATCAGACATAATAAACAAATAACTGAATGCAGAAATTATCTCTAGACATGGATTTCTTGCTCAATTAAAATGCATACTTAAATACATTTCAAATGTTCGTATTTGTACAAGTTTCCTTTAAAGAACACTAAAATACTGTAAGCAATTAAAGAAACTCCTATTTACACAGTCATTTGTACCACTTAAAAAGAGAAAAGTGAACACATTCTTTTTACAAAGTAATGTGACTAACATGAACAAGTTTTCACAGGCACGACCTTTAGTTAAACATCCTCAAAGTCTCTGAAACAAAAAACTGAGCGTAGCATAACTAACACACTTTCACCTTGTAATAAAAGTTGAGAGCTATAGCCAGACAAGTTAGTTAAAATTACTTGTACTTTAATCCACAAATTCTTCAGCCCTACTTTCAGAGTCCTTCATTAAACTTGAGCAGAACTGTTTTTTCAATGCTACAACATTCATAAGAATGATTTTAGTCAGAAATCGGTTTCACAGGTGAAGTCCACTGGCAGTAACTCAGCTTTATCTTTAGACCTTCAAAACACAAAAGTCCCTAATTCTCTGCCCACAAAAAAACCCTGAATGTCTTGCTTTATCAGGAGAGCTATGTTTAAATAACCTAACTAATGTCAATTGCATTTTTAACAGCTAAAATTCTAATCAGAATCCTCATAAATATACATTTCTTTTCATTCCATAAAATGTAAAAGCTAAGAAATGAGAAAAAAAGACAGGTAGGCCAAATTACAATCCTAAAACAACTGGTTTGTAATGTAACTGTTGCCCTGGGAAAATACAGCAACTGCTATTGCCCTCTATTGAGTGTTTAGTGTGACATTTAAGTGAATCCCACAAAATCAGAAACATGCCCGGTTCATATTTTACCCCAAAATCATAAGGTCATTGCATTGCTCAAAATGGATTTCGGTGTGAAATATGAGACACTGATGTGAAGGCTAGCGTGATCATGCTGGAGTGTGTAACCATGGCGTACTGAGCTCAATGAGGTAATACAGAGCAAATGTTTGCGAGGCTTGTGAGTCCAGTGGGTTATTTTTGTCCGAAGGAGAGAGTGCATAGTCCAAAATGCCCAGAGTCCACAGGAAAACTGACATGAAATCTCAGTGGAAGCATCATACTCTGTTGGTATCTACGTCTGTACAGTTTGAGTCCCGAAGGTTCTGGACTTGGTCAAGGACCCAGCTGATTCTTGGCCTTTCCTGAGGATTGGCCACCATAGTGGAGCTGAGGAGGGTTTGAAGACCTGGAGAATAACTGTGTTAAAGAAAGAGACAGAGTAACCAGTTATACAGTATACACAAGGATGTGGCATGTACTCCTGTTACCAAGATGTTAAAATGTTCTGATTTAAAAACATTACTATAGTTTTCCAAATCTCATTCCATGACTTCAACTGTTCAATAACAAGCAGTTTTCTGCTATAAAGAGACCTCCACGTGTTGCCCCCCATGAGACTATCCACTCCATTAACAGCTTTTAGTCTTTAAAATCTCTTTTGAGAATTCATGATTTTAAATTTATAGTCCAAGATGTCCAAATTTGTGTGTGCAATTTGTTTATAATATATTATGTAATATTCCACATTTAACTAAATTACACCATTTTAAAATGGGAAAATAGATTAAAATACTAGTGTATATATATATATATATATATATACACAACCCGAATTCCGGAAAAGTTGGGACGTTTTTTAAATTTTAATAAAATGAAAACTAAAGGAATTTCAAATCACATGAGCCAATATTTTATTCACAATAGAACAAATAACGTAGCAAATGTTTAAACTGAGAAATTTTACACTTTTATCCACTTAATTAGCTCATTTAAAATTTAATGCCTGCTACAGGTCTCAAAAAAGTTGGCACGGGGGCAACAAATGGCTAAAAAAGCAAGCAGTTTTGAAAAGATTCAGCTGGGAGAACATCTAGTGATTAATTAAGTTAATTGATATCAGGTCTGTAACATGATTAGCTATAAAAGCTTTGTCTTATAGAAGCAGAGTCTCTCAGAAGTAAAGATGGGCAGAGGCTCTCCAATCTGTGAAAGACTGCGTAAAAAAATTGTGGAAAACTTTAAAAACAATGTTCCTCAATGTCAAATTGCAAAGGCTTTGCAAATCTCATCATCTACAGTGCATAACATCATCAAAAGATTCAGAGAAACTGGAGAAATCTCTGTGCGTAAGGGACAAGGCCGGAGACCTTTATTGGATGCCCGTGGTCTTCGGGCTCTCAGACGACACTGCATCACTCATCGGCATGATTGTGTCAATGACATTACTAAATGGGCCCAGGAATACTTTCAGAAACCACAGTTGGTAAACACAATCCGCCGTGCCATCAACAGATACCAACTAAAGCTCTATCATGCAAAAAGGAAGCCATATGTGAACATGGTCCAGAAGCGCCGTCGTGTCCTGTGGGCCAAGGCTCATTTAAAATGGACTATTTCAAAGTGGAATACTGTTTTATGGTCAGACGAGTCCAAATTTGACATTCTTGTTGGAAATCACGGACGCCGTGTCCTCCGGGCTAAAGAGAAGGGAGACCTTCCAGCATGTTATCAGCGTTCAGTTCAAAAGCCAGCATCTCTGATGGTATGGGGGTGCATAAGTGCATACGGTATGGGCAGCTTGCATGTTTTGGAAGGCTCTGTGAATGCTGAAAGGTATATAAAGTTTTTAGAGCAACATATGCTTCCCTTCAAACAACGTCTATTTCAGGGAAGGCCTTGTTTATTTCAGCAGGACAATGCAAAACCACATACTGCAGCTATAACAACAGCATGGCTTCGTCGTAGAAGAGTCCGGGTGCTAACCTGGCCTGCCTGCAGTCCAGATCTTTCACCTATAGAGAACATTTGGCTATCATTAAACGAAAAATACGTCAAAGACGACCACGAACTCTTCAGCAGCTGGAAATCTATATAAGGCAAGAATGGGACCAAATTCCAACAGCAAAACTCCAGCAACTCATAGCCTCAATGCCCAGATGTCTTCAAACTGTTTTGAAAAGAAAAGGAGATGCTACACCATGGTAAACATGCCCTGTCCCAACTATTTTGAGACCTGTAGCAGAAATCAAAATTGAAATGAGCTCATTTTGTGCATAAAATTGTAAACTTTCTCAGTTTAAACATTTGCTATGTTATCTATGTTCTATTGTGAATAAAATATTGGCTCATGTGATTTGAAAGTCTTTTAGTTTTCATTTTATTAAAATTTAAAAAACGTCCCAACTTTTCCGGAATTCGGGTTGTATATATATATATACATATATATATATACACACACCCACACACACACACACGCACACGTGCTGATCATATAACTAGAATATCATCAAAAAGTTGATTTATTTCACCTATTCCATTCAAAAGGTGAAACCTGTATATTATATTCATTCATTACACATAGACTGATATATTTCAAATGTTTATTTCTTTTAATTTTGATGATTATAATTGACAACTAAGGAAAATTTCTAATTCAGTATCTTAGAAAATTTGAATATTACTTAAGACCAATACAAAGAAAGGATTTTTAGAAATCTTGGCCAACTGAAAATGATGAAACATGAAATGTATGAGCACTCAAAAAGAAGCATGAAGTGCTCTAAAACTTCCTGGTATACGGCTGCGTTGACCTTGGACCTCAGAAAACACAGTGGACCAACACCAGCAGATGACATGGCACTGCAAACCATCACTGACTGGGGAAACTTTACACTGGACCTCAAGCAACGTAGATTGTGTGCCTCTCCTCTCTTCCTCCAGACTCTGGGACTCTGATTTCCAAAGGAAATGCTAAATTTACTTTAATCAGAGAACATAACTTTGGACCACTCAGCAGCAGTCCAGTTCTTTTTGTCTTTAGCCCAGGCGAGATGTTTCTGACGCTGTCTGTTGTTCAAGAGTGGCTTGACACAAGGAATGCGACAGCTGAAACCCTCGTCTTGCAGACGTCTGTGTGTAGTGGTTCTTGAAGCACTGACTCCAGCTGCAGTCCACTCTTTGTGAATACTGAATTTGGGATTTTCCTTAGTTGTCAGTTATAATCATCAAATACAAGTTTCACTTTTTGAATGGAATTATTGAAATAAAACTTTTTGATGATATTCTAATTATATGACCAGCACCTGTATGTATGTATGTATGTGTGTATTTATTAGGGCTTGCGTAAACTAGTAGAGTTCTCGATTGATCAATTTTTGGAGTTTGGAAGTACTACGTGAATTTTAGGATTACAATATTGCCTGTAGCTGTTACTTTCTATGACCTTGCATGTAAAATTTTAATATGTAATGTAATAATTAGGAGTGTGTCTGAAGCATAACTTATTCGGAATGAAACGGGATTATTGCATCAAATACGAATAACGGAACAAGAATAATTCTGCCTGAAAATTCAGCTGAGGCTGGCACAGTCTGTTGTTTTCTAGATAACAGCACAATATTATACACAGACCTCTAAAGTCACAAAATAGAGTGTGAAGTGAATGAATGTAAACTTTATGACTGAAAAGAGTGCAAATCAAACACAGCATTGCTGTTGCCTCTCCATGCATCTCTCAGAAATCAGAGCTTGGGAAGAGTAATATCAACTATAATAATACATCATACAGATTCTATTATTTGTATATATTTAAAAGGCAATGATTTAAACCTTAGGGTACTATATAATACAAATTAATGGATTAAAGGGTTAGTTCACCGAAAAATGAAAATTATGTCATTAATAACTCACCCTCATGTCGTTCCAGACCCGTAAGACCTCGGTTCATCTTCAGGACACAGTTTAAGATATTTTAGATTTAGTCCGAGAGCCCTCAGTCCCTCCATTGAAAGTGTGTGCACGGTATACTGTCCATGCCCAGAAAGGTAAGAAAAACATCATCAAAGTAGTCCATGTGACATCAGAGGGTCAGTTAGAATTTTTTGAAGCATCGAAAATATATTTCGGTCCAAAAATAGCAAAAACTACAACTTTAATCATCTTTGTCTTCTCTTCTGTTTCTGTTGTGAGAGATTTCAAAACACAATAGTGTAGTGATATCCGGTTCGCGAACGAATCATTCGATGTAACCGGATCTTTTTTAACCAGTTCACCAAATCGAACTGAATCGTTTAAAACTGTTCACGTCTCCAATACGCATTAATCCGCAAATGACTTAAGCTGTTAACTTTTTTAATGTGGCTGACACTCCCTCTGAGTTAAAACAAACCAATATCCCGGAGTAATTCATTTACTCAAACAGTATACTGACTGAACTGCTGTGAAGAGAGAACTGAAGATGAACACCGAGCCGAACCGTTTCTGTCAGACGCGTCCGATTCGAGAACCGAGGAGCTGATGATACTGCGCATGTGTGATTCAGCGTGAAGCAGACCGACACACAGAGTGTCTGAACTCTTTTGGTGATTGATTCTGAACTGATTCTGTGCTAATGTTATGAGCCCAGGTAAACCGAAGGCTTGAATCAAGGGCAATCATCGCAAATTAAGTCATTAGGTCGAGCGCAAAAGAACCGGTGAACCGATTTCTTCAACTGGTTTATTGAATCGAACTGTCCGAAAGAAGTCAATGTTTTTTCAATGTTTTGTTCATTATCTGGATCGGCTCTGTGTTCATCTTCGGTTCTCTCTTCACAGCAGTTCAGTCAGTGTACTGTTTGAGTAAATGAATTACTCCGGGATATTGGTTTGTTTTAACTCAGAGGGAGTGTCAGCCACATTAAACAGCTTAAGTCATTTGCGGATTAATGCTTATTGGAGACGTGAACCGTTTTAAACGATTCAGTTCGATTTGGTGAACTGGTTCAAAAAGATCCGGTTACATCGAATGATTCGTTTGCGAACCGGATATCACTACACTATTGTGTTTTGAACTCTCTCACAACAGACACGGAAGAGAAGACAATTATGAATAAAGTCGTAGTGTTTGCTATCTTTGGACCAAAATGTATTTTCGATGCTTCAAAAAATTCTAACTGACCCTCTGATGTCACATGGACTACTTAGAAGATGTTTTTATTACCTTTCTGGACATGGACAGTATACCATGCACACAGTTTGAATGGAGGGACTGAGAGCTTTTGGATTAAATCTAAAATATCTTAAACTGTGTCCCGAAGATGAACGGAGGTCTTACGGGTTTGGAACGACATGAGTTATTAATGACATAATTTTCATTTTTCGGTGAACTAACCCTTTAAGCACAGCATGCTCACCAATCAAACAGCAGCGTTGCTCATCTCAGTTTCTCCAAAACCAAACCAGTTCTCTCTCAAGAGTAGGCTAATAATCAACTTAGATACAGATACATTTTCTATTTGGCCTACATGTTTGCATCTTTATCTTTTACTGGTTTGCGTGGAACACGCACATTTGTTTAGTGAATTTCACAAAAATACTCGCTTATGTGCGCATTCAATTGATTCAGTCGAGTTCAAATGATCACTAAACATTTGTCATGACATCTCTCTGCATGCATAATAAATATTTTCGAAATTAATTATTTAAAAATTATAATTCATAATATTAAATTTTTATTGTAAGAACAACAAAAAATTGGATCTGGCATTGCAAAGATCTGCTAAAACAGCTGCCACAATAAAATCCACACTCAAAACACATCTGTTTAGCTTTGCATTTCCTGAATGAGCTGAATGTACTGTTTTAATTAATCATAAAACATTTTTTTTATTATTTGAACATTTCAATTCCTTGCTTTTAGTGTTGTGAATATTATTATGATTAATGTCTTTCATTTTATATTAAGCACTTTGAATTACCATTGTGCATGAAATGTGCAATACAAATAAACTTGCCTTGCCTTTTCTCATGAGGACCACGGAGGCTAAATTTTACACAATAATGGGCCTGAAAGTTGGAGCTCACCTGCACGACTGTGGAATGGAGACTGGATTCTGGACAGCGAGAGCCACACTGTCACCCTTCTGAAATATCAAGTCATATGGTCCCTCCAGCATCATCATACAGTACAACACACAACCTAGAGACTAAGGTACAAAATACAAAGATTAAACAGCAGACATAACAGACTGCCACAGACATAACATTATGCTGACCTGAAGGAGCAAAGTTTAGAAAGGACAAAGTTTGCTAACATTAGCCATGCACAGACATAACTAAACAGACTGAACAGCAATCAAACAACATGTCATGGGACTGTTGCAGGATACAGTAATTCACGCTGTTTTGAGAAGGAAGTGTTGAAACGTAAATAACCTTGTAAAAACAAAAATGAGAATTACCCAAATATCTGTTCTCTCATCAATGATACAGTGACTCTCCACATTAAAGAGCTCTGGTGCTCTGTACGAGATGGTGCACCTCTG
The DNA here is from genome assembly GCF_963082965.1 of Carassius carassius. Taxonomy (NCBI): domain Eukaryota; kingdom Metazoa; phylum Chordata; class Actinopteri; order Cypriniformes; family Cyprinidae; genus Carassius; species Carassius carassius. The sequence goes on from NC_081760.1 coordinate 10,973,537, forward strand.
AGCGGCCCAATCCTGATAGCGAAAGTGTATAAACATGATTCTTTTAATGTTCTGATTGGCTGAAAATGTATTGATAAGTGCCGCTGGACAATTTTCTGCTCTAACCTGTACTGTCATGGCCTCCCGTGAGCCCCGAACTTCAATCCTGGCCTTGTTCATGGAGCCCAAGTCCATTAAAAAAGGGCGATCATTCTCATCCAGTAAAACGTTGGTGGGTTTCAAGTCCCTGTTTCCAGAAATAAAGCTCATGAGTGATAATAACAACAGGAAAACATTTCAGGAGGATATTCAAATGAACATTGTACATGACCACAATTGTGCATTATCCTTCAGAAATCATTCTAATATGCTGATCATCAATTTGATGGATTCTTGCTGTATAAAAATCATTAATTTCGAAAAAAAAAGTTTGAATTGTTGTAGTGTACATATTTCAGACTGAAAACAGGCTATTCCTCGGGAGTTATCAGTTCAGTGCCAGGACAGCTTTTGATAGGGATGGGCGTTTTCCGCAAATATCACATTCGAATATTTGAGCTCACAAAAAACAAATATTCTAATATTCGTTTATTTAAATTAAGTTTAATGAGACAGACGTTATTTTTCAGCAACATTTATTGTTTCCGTCATTTTGAACAAGCTTACACACAATAAGCTTGAACATTACACATCGTGTTTTGTAGCTGAAAACCTTTAACAATGCATGCAAACAAACAAAAGTACAGACTAAAAGCAAAAAAGAAAAAGTGAACAAAGAAAAAATGTAAAGCAGCCTGCAGCAATAGGCTATTGTAGAATGTAGCCTACACTTAACTTTTAAACTTTTAAACTGTCAGCAATTTTCTTTTGCTTTTTTTTCTATTGTTTTACATGTTCTTGTTAATAAACACGGGCATGTAAACATGATCGGGGGCAAGTCGGCTCCTTAGTCTGTTAACAAGGCCGGCCGTGGAGAAAACGCGCTCTGACGGCACAGACATTGTCGGGACTCACAAATAACAGTGTGCTAAGCGAATAAGTTTTGTGAAGCGCTTCGTGTTTTCGTTTTCACCACTGAATGGGATCCTCATCTGGTGGAATACATGGCTCCAGCAAGAACTGTTCCCACTCGTCTCGGCTGGAATCATTGCTGGAGAACTGGCTCTGCCTTTTCCGACGAGTGGGCATTGCATCCTCTTCATCATTGGTGATGGCGGCTGCATCCGCTCCACTCGCATCAAGGGAAATGTTCTGATAATGTTTAAAAGTTTTTTTTTTCTTACTTCTCTCATGTTTTCATCGAGAAACCTGAGATGTTTGTGCCGAGGGTCTAGGGCGGACGCGAGAAGAGGAGTTTTCACTGCATTCTCCAAGTTAGCTGTGTTTATTCGTTGCTTGTGAGATGCCGCAACAATGTTCTTGAATTCGGTCACTTTCTATGATTCTCCACGGCATATTTGAAGTACTGTAGAAGACCGCAGTTCTTAAGGACCGTTCACATATCGCGTCTCTTGTGCGCTCAAGTTCGTTATTTCCAATGTAGGCGCGAGGTATGCGCACTGGAAGCGACGCGGACGCGATGCGCATGCAGTGCGGTGTGCCCGACTTTTCCAGGCGTGTCCGCCCCGCATCGAGTTAAAAACATCTAAACTTTTCAGAATGCCACAAGCGCACCACAGGTCATGTGACAAGAACTAAATATTCAGCTTCATCCTTTCCCGTAACAACGTTGAAAGCTCAGCCAAGATGAAGGAACAGCTGATCATAGCTGTATATGGATTGCCATTTTGAAATAAATTTAGTAGCAGAGCTACTGAAAGCGATTTTATTTATCCTTTGCTGAAATTTCCGCGTCTTCATGGAGAGAGCGCGTCATAGTTGCTTAGCAACGGCAGACGCCCCAGGAGCGCTTCGGCCCGAGTTCTTTGGAAAGGAGAAAGCGGCGCGCCTAGCGTTTTTTGCTTTTTATTTTTTGCTTGCATACATCTTCAAATATGCCGTGGAAAATCACAGAAAGTGACAAAATTAGGATTATTTTGAACTTTTTTTTTTTCGGAGAAATTCGAATATCATTTTTATTTATCGAATAATTAGAGCAGAATGAATATTCGAATGTTCGACTATCCGTGCATACCGCTAGCTTTTGATATCTACAGAACTTTGATATAATATCTTCTTTGGGTCACTTATATAGAAAGTCTCTCTAGGATTCATATAAAAGAACCCCTCTGCTTTTAATGCATCCTGTTTCATTCTGGAGCATAAGTGAATGCTTGAACTAGAGGTCGACCGATATATGCGCATGTTCAGTCCACACTCAGTGGTCATGGCGAGCGGAGGAACGGAGGAGCTTGAACGGCCCACACATTTTGGATTCCCTGTCAGATATAATGATGAAGGAAAGAGGTTAGAGTGAAAAGATTGTGCCAGATCTTTATGAACAGGAGAAGAAAAAAGTTGTGGATGAACTATCCCGAGCATCCTCTGTTGAGCTCACGACAGACGGGTGGACGTCCAGGGGGACGGAGAGCTCTGTGACAATAACTGCTCACCATCACAGCACACTGGAAGATGAGAAGTCGGGCTATTATGTTAAAAAGAAGATATTATGTGCACTTTAAGATGATTTCATATATTTTAATTTAATAATTTAATGTTAATTAAGAAAGACAAAACGTACACTGTAAAAAATTGCTGTAGTTTCTACAGCTAAATTTTACAGAATTTTCCTAGATAAACATTTTACAAGATGCAGCTGTAATTCGCAATGCATTATGGGTCAAATAAGGTTTTACAGTTGTTAACAGTATATTTCCCCGTCAACTGTAATTCATTTACAAGAAGCAGGTGTTGTCACTGTAGTTCCTGCTTTTTACACTAACTTACTGTAGTGTGGCATTATGGGATTGCGCGTGCATCATTCAAATCAGAAACCCAGCCGACTGGAGCAGCCCGAGAACGATTGAAGATTAGAGGCTTTATTCATAATTCCTGGTAAGTTCACTTAATTATACTTGAGAAATATATCCTTTTTATATTTATTTGAGTTAATGTATAAGCGATATCAGGTCACAATAGTCTCCTATCCTGACATTTAGAAAAGTGGCCTTGGTAACTTCTGTTCAGTAAATTTTCTTATTGTTATTTAGTTCATTTTCTTATTGAGAGCATTTAAAGTAGTGTTTACCTAACTTTTATCATATAGCCCAATGCAAACGATTGTCATAGTGACTAACGTTACTAACGTTATCTGTCGAAATAACTGACAAACAGCAAAATATGTGAAAATTTTTATATGTGTTCATTTGTTTGTATGTGTTCAAATGTCCCATATTGCCGTGATGCCTTATTATAAGTGAAAGACATCTTTATATGCCCGACTGGACAAGTTAGCCTGATTAAAAATAAAAAAAAAACAGAAAAAAAAGACTGAGGAAACATCGAAATGCGAGACTGATTCTGATTATATTAACGTTTCATTCAACATCAAAACAACATGCTTAACGGCACAAATAAACTCACGGAAAGTACATGAGGTAAATGTTCAAATGTTGAGTTTATTTATGATATAAGAAGCATCACAAGTGAGCTGTTTTCGTGAGTATCACGATTGCAAATACATAGTCCAATACACAATTAGTTAACAAGTTACTTACTTCTTTTAGACACAATATTAACTGTTGTTCTATTTCACCAACGAAAATAGTTCCAAACAACGATCCAATCAAAACTATTTTCCTCATTCTCAAATCAAAACTAAGCGGTGTTTTTGCTGAATGATTCAGCTTTTTGAACGGATCTGTTCAATGAATGACTTGATTCATGAATGAGTTGATTCACTCGTTAAGTTATTCGCTGCCACCTAATGGCACGTTACACGTTTAAAAGGTATCATTGCATTTTTCCAACATTTATTAATTGTATTTTCAAAAATTAATGTAAAACATTAATGTCGTTACACAGTTGTAATTTTGAACTGTAAATTAATTAATTTGATTAGTGGTACAGTTCTACAATGTAATATTATAATTTATTATAGTTTGTTTATTCTAAAATATATGCCATTTTCTGTGTTAATTTTGGTATCATTTATGTGCTTTAAAGAAATCACAAGATTATTTTCTTTATTTCTTGTAGGTGCAAAGAATAGCAGCTGATGTGGAGAAATGTTTGATGCTTCAAGACTCTGAAGCTGATTTTATTAGGTAATGTATTAATTCTTTAAATAATTTGATAAACTTGTAAGTTAGATTACATTTTATATTGAAATACTGCAATGTAGGTTGAATTATTGCTTATATTTCTTTTTCAGGTTCACCCAGTGGCTTTTGACTATTTGAGGGTCAGATGGTTGTGAATTCAAACCTCAACTTTGTAGCTGGATTTGGAGTCTTAATACAACTTCAGTCTGATATCCCTGGAACAGACATCTTTTGCACACTTGAATTTTTTCAAGGTAATAAGTTTTACTTAAGTAATTTCATTTGCGAAAAAGGTTACTTATTTAGTTTATAGGGTTACTCCACCCCATAATGACAATTTAGTCAATCACTGTTAACGTGATTAACAGTGATTAATGTCGTTTCAAACCCGTAAAAGCTTTGTTCGTCTTCAGAACACAATTTAAGATATTTCAGATGAGAACAAGAAGGCTTGCGTCTGCCCCACTGACTGCCAAACAATTAACAATGTCTAAGCCCATAAAAGTATGAAAAGCATCGTCAGAATAGTCCATCTGCCATCAGTGGCTCAACTGTAATTTTACGAAGCTACAAGAATACTTTTTGTTTGCAAAGAAAACAAAAAGAACAACTTTATTCAACAAAGACGTTATTTTTGTTTTTGTTCAAATCAAAGCATAAATAAACATTGAAAGCGTGTCCATGTGACCCAGCTGACACAGAACAGCAGCTGCAGTTCAACAGATACTCGCTAAAATGGCGCTACACTGATGCATAGAGGAGGCGAATTGTTGAATAAATCTTTATTTTTGTTTTCTTTGCATACAAAAAGTATTGTCTTTGCTTCATAACGTTACGGTTGAACCACTGATGGACTATTCTGATGATGTCTTTCATACTTTTCTGGGCCTTGACAGTTGTAATTACTTGGCAGTCAGTGGGATGGTCAGAATCCTCCCGGTTGCATCCAAAATATCTTAAATTGTGTTCCGAAGACGAACGAAGCTTTTACGGGTTTGGAACGACATGGAGGTAAGTGATTAATGGCAAGATTTTCATTTTGGGGTGGAGTATTGGTAAATGCTGATTGTATTGTATAAGTGGCATTTTGACATTTATTTTATTGAGCTAGTTTCATTCAATACTTAACTTTATCCTGATGCTTTTGCTTGTTTTTATGTGCAGATGTTTTCTTGGAATCACAACACTCACTGGATACAAGACAGACACATAGAGGCAAAACAAGTGGAAAAGTCTCAGAAGAGGGACAACCCTCGTGTGTGCTCATCTCAGAAAGTTGATGGACTTTCAGTATGTATTTATTAAATTGTCTTTGGCAGGAATATTCTTAATTTAATAGAACATAAGCTCAAACAACAGAATTTGTGATTTAATGTTGATTCCAGCATTTTATTTTAATCATTTTCTTTAAAACTTTTTTTTTTACAAACTAACAAATACTATACAAATTCTGTTGATTGACCTTCATTTTTATAGAAAGTTGATGTTCTACTATGGCTTATTTTTTTTACATGTATTTGTAGTTATTTGTGATGCTATGTTATTTTTATGATAAGATTTTAACTGTTGAAAGACTGACATTTTTATTTTACCAGTAAAAGCCTTGCAATGTCTTTCTGCCAGTTTTAATAAATACTTATTTGCAACATCATTGACTTCATTCATTTTTATTCATTTGTAAATGTATTAAGATAGAGCTCATTATAATGCATTGATATCAGTATTTTATAGTTTACTGTTAAAATTATTCTTTAAAGCAGTTTCATTGTTAAATTATTACAACATCATATTGTATTTAGGGGTATTTACATGATTTTATTGGCAACTTTTGTTGCCAGTTAAATACTGTAATTTAATGAAATTACAAATTAATGCTGTAAAATATGTTTACAGGTCTTTATTGGCAACTTTTTTGCCAGGTAAATACTGTACTTTAGTGAAATTACAAAATATTGCTGTAAAATAAAATACTAGTAAAATTCAATGTTACTGTAAAAAATACTACAAACTACTGTATTTCACATACAGCAATTAACTGTAATTGGCTTTGCAGTAATTTCCTGTAATCCAATTTACAGCAATTAATATCATTTTTACAGGATTTTGGCAGGATTGGCAACTTTTTTGCCAGTAAAATCCTGTAAATTCTACAGTACATTTTTTACAGTGTATGTTTATTTGTCTTGGCCTTTTTTCTTTTTTTTTTTTTGCTGATCCGAAAAATGATCCGATCCATACAAGGACGAGCGAGCGCGGGTTTGACTAGATGTATTTGGAGGTTATTGCTCACGTCTCGTTCTGCACATATCCAAATGTTTCCATATTCGCAACGTATCTGAATGTTAAACTATAATATTTTTTATTTATTTAATGTAAACTAGACGGAAAAGATCATCCTCTTCACATGAGCAAAAACGTCCTTGTGGACCGGTACATGGTCTATTTAAACTGACCAGTGTAACCTTTTAAATGTTTGGTTGACTGTACTTTATTTTAATAATGAACAGACTGCGATGTAAGTTTAAAATTAGAATGCACTTTAGATGTTCTGTGTCATTTATACCAAACACTAATGTTGCTGGTTGCTAGTGTGTTTGCAGCACTACTGTTATTTATTTTTTATATATTTATTTTTTTATATTTTTCAGTTTAATTGATTTTTATTTCTAAAATTGTATTTATTTAAATGTATATTTAAGTTTACATTTATGTTCCAACAAACTTGAAAAATTCTACTTGATAAATGCTCTAAAACTTTTATGTAAATGATTGACTATATATATATATATATTACCTGTTTTATATATTTAATACTTGGTCTATTTATTGATTTTGTTTGGTTAACTTTGGATACATTTTTTATTTTAATACCATGCAGTGCACAAAATTAAGATTCGAGAGATGGTTCAAGTCAGTGCTCAATAAATGATAAGTTTAGAAATGTTGTGCATCCACTTATTATTAGTGTGACATTTTAGCATGTAAATGAAGGGAAAAACTTCAAGATATCGGCCCTAAAAATCGGCAGCACATATCGGCCATCGGCTGACCCTGACCTCTAAACATCGGCATCGGCTATAGAAAAACCCATATCGGTCGATCTCTAGCTTGAACCTTTTGTAATAGTTGTGTACGAGTCCCTCAGTTGTTCTCAGTGAAGAAATGAAAAGATGGATCTCAAAATCATACAGTCATTGCCTGAATGGGTTCATATAAGCAAAAAAATGCGGAAAACCAATGAATTGGCAAGACGTAGAGGATTTTTCTGAAGAACAGTTGCCAGTTCAGATGTGACTTATGAGCAACCATCACATACACACACACACACACACACACAAACAGGAGTGGATCATTTAAGTAACAACATACAGTATTAAGAACCAAATCTGTTTAAATATTGCTATGCTTTATCATAAAACCTTGTTTTATAAACTGAAAAGTATTGTTCATTCTTAGTTCATGTTAACTAAATGTAAATGACCACTGTTAACAAATGTATGGGGCTACCAATTACATTAATTACTATTAAGTAACTAGTTATTTTTACAGGTTCCATCTTCAATGCAAAACTAATGATGGATAAATTTTTCCTGTCAGTACCTGTGTGCATAGCCTTTGTCATGTATTGCTTTGAGGCCTTCACTGATGCCATGCAGAATGTGTAGTATGCGGCTCTCTGGCATAGAGCTTCCCTTATCCCGCAGCTTCTCAAGAACGGACCACAGACTTCCCTTCTGCACATAAAACGCTTTTAAATGGCATACTATACATTGGATTTATTAGAAGTCTGGAATTGAAAAGCAGAACACGGTCCACTTACACTGATGTATGGGAGCAACAGCCAGGCCTCACACTTTCCGCCACGCTCCATGAAGGTGTGTGCAGTCAGGCTGAGGATGTTGGGATGGTTGAAAAGGCGGTGCATCTCCACCTCAGTCTGAGCCTCTTTGCGGCCCTCACGGTCATGGCAAAGGATTCGCTTTAGAGCGTAGAAGTGGCCATCATGTGCACCTTCTACCAGATCCACATAGCTGAAACCTCTAGAAGGTACGATGAAAATAATTATAAACAATAGAATCACAATGAAATTACTATTTGTCTAAATTACTATTTATCAAGCTATATCATCCACTTAATTTCCCTTAAGCACACTATAATTAAAAACTGTCATCCATAAATATGAAAGAGGTACCATTTTCAAACATATTTCTTCCATATTTTTCCTTGCCAAGGTGGCAATGTTGGGCTCACACAATACCGGTCATTTTTAAAGGAACAGTTTAAAGGAACAACAACAACAAAAAAAAACCTAAATATTTGCTGAAAATGTACACACCCTTAGGATATCCGAGATGTAGATGAGTTTCTTCATTAAAGCAGATTTAGAGAAATTTAGCATTACATCACTTGCTCACCAACGGATCCACTGCAGTGAATGGGTGCCCTCAGAACGAGAGTCCAAACAGATGATTAAAACATCACACAATAATCCACACCACTCTAATCCATGAATTAATATCTTGTGAAGTGAAATGAAATGCTGTAAGTTTACAAGAAACAAACCCATCACTAAGACATCTAAACTGTTGTTTCGAATTAAAAATAAAATAAATAAAAGAGCCCAAAATCCATATAAAGCTTCCTCTAGTGGAAAGGTCCATCTTATTGTCCTCTCTCATCAAAATCCACCAACATATTTGTTAAGAACTGTTTAGGGTTGTTTTCGATTAGAAACTGTGCCTGATCCTTGCATATTTTTCTCCCGATTCAAATGAGACACTTTTTCAGTGGAGAAAGCAATATTAAGAATAGAATATTTCATGTCATTACGAATGTCATTACGATGGATTTTTTTATTATAAACACACAGATTGATAAATTCATGAGTCGTGTGGATCATTGTGATGTTTTTAATTAGCTGTTTGGACTCTGACAGCACTCATTCATTGCAGAGAATCCATTGGTGAGCAAGTTATGTAATGCTAATTTGTTTTTGTTTTTTATCTGTTCTGATTAAGAAACAAACTCATCTATATCTTGGATGGCCTGAGGGTAAGTACATTTTCAGCAAACATTCACTTTTGGGTGAATTATTCCTTTCTAAGTATTTTAAGGACTAAATAGTCTAGTTGAGGAGTCTTACCCTTCTTCTAGTTTCTGGATGAAGTAATATCTCTTGTTGTCAATGGTGATGGCACTGCGCGAGCATATACACAAAGCTTGTCCCATCTTCTTTGGAGCATTGCCTATGACCGACCATGAATGAAGGAGAGGCTCTGTAAGAGATTTAGACTTGATTAGAATTTTTTTTTTAATTTATTTTATGCCATATTCATTTATTCAGTTTTTTTTTTAAATTATAATTCTACTCCATATTCAGAACAGAGCAATGTGTACGACTGTCACACATGAATAAAACACTAAAGCCTGTAGATAAAAAATATTATTATTTATTATTAAATGCAAGATAATTTAGACCGACTGGGCAAGTAAACGTAATACTGCCTCTCTCAGTGTCCAATTTTCCACTAAAATAAATTATTCATGGTGTAGAACAGAGTTTTCTGATTGGCTTCCTACTGTTTATTTTACTTTTATGACGTACGCTGTTGTGGAACAGATGCTACTTGCTAGTGAAACGCGTTGAGATGTGAATCTGTCACAAGGATTCATGACTCTGTCCTACTCATAGGCGCAGGGCCAGATTTACGCATAGGCATAATATGCACATTCCTATGCTTGCTTATCCAGGGGAATGAAGAGATATGACATATGCTTCGATGTTTGTAAATAGTGCAATTAATATGCAACATGTGTAGGCTATAGTCAAAGTTTAAATGTAATATTAAATATTCATTATAATATAAGAAACATGATGTGTTCAAAGAGATCAAAACCCTGAAATAACGTTGAGAATAAAAAAAAAAGCCAGAGATGTTGGCTTATTAGTATTATAAAAGTGTCATATCTGTGTCCTCTTATGTCAGGTTCTTATGTAATCAATAATTAATTCAAATAAGAAGACATGCTGGCTATTAACAATCAAATTATATCACTATCAACAAAATTCATAGATGGACTGTGCATAAATGGCTGCCCACTGCTCTGGGTGTGTGCTCACAGTGTGTGTGTGTGTGTTCACTGCTCTGTGTGTGTGCATTTCGGATGGGTTAAATGCAGAGCACAAATTCTGAGTATGGGTCACCATACTTGGCAGAATGTCACTTCACTTTCACTTTTCACTTTCACTTCACTTTTAAAGGTTAAGTTTAAATATATTTTAAACATTTTAATGTAGAAATATTAAATGATTGGAAAAATGATTGATTTTTTTTGGGAAGTTGTGGCCTAATGGTTAAAGAGTTTGACTCCTAACCCTAAAGTTGTGGGTTCGAGTCTCAGGCTGGCAATACCACGACTGAGGTGTCCTTGAGCAAGGCACCGAACCCCAACTGCTCCCCGGGCCCCGCAGCATAAATGGCTGCCCACTGCTCTGGGTGTGAGTTTTTGAGTATGGGTCACCATTTTTGGCTGTATGTCACGTCACTTTTTTTTCCACTTTCACTTTTTAAAATATGAACTATACTATCACATAATTTAGTGGAACATTAATATAGTAATATAGAATCATCCTCTGTAAAGAAATGAGGTGTGGACATTTGAGAATTTATTATTATCTTTCTAAATGTGCGGTCTTTGGGCCTAAAAACTTAATGGACAAAGTCTAAAACAAAAAATTCATTTGGTCTATATAGCTAATTATGCCCTTCATGACAACCGTGAGGCAGGTTAATTTTTTTTATAACTCATCTATTTAAGATATGTGTGCGTGGATTCAGCAACCAGCTCCTGCCTTTTTGCCCATTTTCGATGATCTGGGAGATGATGGCAACGGCCCACTCCGCCCACTTTGAGCTTCAAAACGCTCTTCAGAAAACTACGGGTGACGTCACAGACACTACGTCCATGACTTTATACAGTTTATGGGCCAGAACTGGCCACGACACTGCGCCAATTAATGGAATGTTCTTTCTCAGTTCTCAAACAATTTTAGAACTACATTCGATTTTTAATAATTGAATGCAAGCGCTTATTCAGAATTAGCTTTGGCCAGATGTGTGCAAACACACAAGGAATTTGTTGTGTGTTTTTTTAAGGTGCTCCTGGTACATACATACATACACATCTGACATGAGAACAGAATAAAAATAAAATTAGTAAGACTTAGCAATAAATAATGTGTATGAATCTGGAACAGTAGATTTATGTACAAATTTATGCAACTTTACTTTATATAGAACTGTATAAATAAAGAGATATGCATATGTATTTACATAACACTTGAAAAAGGCAATAATTTAAGATGTCGAATTATTGACAGAAATGAATTACAGAACACAGGTAATGATTCATATGTTAGCGGTTTAAGCTGGAGATGGCATGGTGGAAAAAAAAAACTTTTATGCCTAGATGTTCTAGTGCACAGAGATCTGTAGCATCTGCCTGAGGGGAGAAGTGCAGACAGGTTGTGTCCGGGGTGAGAGGGGTCTGTGATGATGTTACCTGTTGCCCATTTCTTCACTCTGGAGTTGTACAAGTCCTGAAGACTGGGCAGGTGCACACCAATGATCCTTTCTGCAGTCCTAACAGTCTTTCTGCAGTCTTCTTTAATCTGATTTGCTGGCTGACCCAAACCAGACAGTTATAGAAACCAGACAGTTTTTTGCGATAGAAAACATTTGTTTGCTTGGGTGGTAGCTAATGTTAGGTCTATTATATTAATAGGGAAGGTTTTTTTTGTTAGTTTTTTTGCCTACGTCACGAAAAGAGGCAAATCTGGCCCTGCATAGGCAGTGCGTGTGTGTAAGGCTTATTCTTCTGGTTAAACCAGTACTGATTACCAGGGCCCCAAAGGAAGAGATGGCACTTGAAAAGTCTGGAATATATTTTATTTCACCTGGAGGGGGGGGGGGGGGGGGGGGGTCGGCATCAGGTCTGCCTATGCATCTTGTACAACGCCCCTGGCCACGGGGTCTTGGGGCAAAAATGTCACTAAATATAACAAATATAATCTATTACGTCTGTTACTAACATAGTGTAAATGAATAGAAAGTGGCGTTAAATTAAAGATGTTTTCAGGTGTTTTAGAGTGCTACGCATTATAACCAATCACACACGATTCTACTTAGCTTAGGAATGCAATGGCAAATCAGAGGCTCTCAGATGAGTCATCGCTGAAACTCAGCAGCTTTGTTGGACGCTAATTCCGCGAATTCCCTCATCATAAACAAAGCGCCGATGTGCGTACATTTCGCAGCTTTAGTGGTTATAATTTTTTTTGAGAGTTCGACAGATCAAAATTAGTGATAATGATGTGAACATAATTTATTCGCCGTTTGAAAAGCCGTGGAAAGGAAACTTATAATGTTTTAATCACATTAAATACAAATTATGTCCCATTAAACATATTTTATTAGCTTAAATGACACCCATGTCTGGTTCTTGCCTAAAAAGACAGGTTTATGATGTTTATAATTAATAGAGCTGGCTGCTTTTCGCCTTACCATGGAGTTGGTTCACCCTCCGCGTGAAGTCCTACACATCGATCGATTTCTGAATTCGGATCCGAGGTAAACGTGGCATCTTCAAGAACTGGTTTGTGTTTCGATTGTACGCATCGAGCGAGACCCGTAACATTCACATGTAGACTAGGTTTTTATCTAATTAACGTTACATGATGGTGTTATCAAGCCATCCGATATGGTTCTACATAATGATTAAAGTGAGATTCGGTTCACCTTATGAGACGCTCTCCCTGTCCTCCGCTTATTTCTCCGGTTTCTTCCGTCTACCAAAAAAAAAAAAAAAAAACCTAACCGTGACGTATTCTAACGTAGGCTTTCGGTTTAACCCATTCAATGCTGGTCCCAAAGAACATCCTTGGTTAGCCAAGTGCTTGTTGCCTAAAAAATTCCTCTAATAAAATTGACGAATTAGTGGAAAAAAAAGTTTCTCAATTTTATTGTGGCCTATAGGTTAATTATTTATAATTAAATCGAAAAAGATTTCGTGATTTACAGTTAAATATCCCATTAAAATTCGGGTTATTAAATTACATTTTTGTTAATATTTGCATCAACAATTAAAATGTTTTAATATTATATAAAAAAAATGGCTAACGAGTCTAGATGTAAAAACATTTATCCGATTTATTGTGGTCTAATGCTAAATTAACTTTAATGTTTTTTCATATTAATGCTCTTATGAATTTTTTATTCATGATTTACAGTTCAGTATTGATTTTCCCTTTTTAAACCGATAATTATGATAATTTATAAAAACAATATAATTGTTAATAATTGCATAAAATAATGAATTTTATATTACATAATATTTATTTTTAATATTTTACAACATTATAGTTAACTCCTAGATAGAATATCATGTTATTTTCTCCATCATTACAATTATTAATTGTAATATTCAAAAATGTAAATAAAAATGTAATATTCTAAAATATATTAGAATATTAAAAGAGAACACATTAGCTAAAATGAATAAATATATTTAGTCAACATTATATAAGATAATATATGTTTTTATTTGATTTCTTAAAGTTATTATAAAATGTTAAAGAAAATATTTTAAAATCTTTTCCGTATTGGGGAGAGTAAAAACAATGAATTGCATACACTTGACAACGTCACCAAGTTATTAAAAGAACCACAACAACAAAAACATAATTAAAAGCTATATTTTAATTTTGCTTTTTATTTGACAGAAAAAAAAAACTTTCCCCCTTTTAGTACTCTTCCCCTTCCTCCTCGTCCTCTTGTGAATCAAGGCCCACTTCTTCGTAATCCTTCTCCAGAGCTGCCATGTCTTCTCTGGCCTCAGAGAACTCTCCCTCTTCCATGCCTTCACCCACATACCAGTGCACAAAGGCTCTCTTAGCATACATCAGGTCAAATTTGTGATCCAGACGGGCCCAGGCCTCAGCAATGGCTGTGGTGTTGCTTAGCATGCACACAGCTCTTTGCACCTTGGCCAAGTCTCCTCCAGGAACCACAGTTGGGGGCTGATAGTTGATTCCCACCTTGAAGCCAGTGGGACACCAGTCCACAAACTGGATGCTTCTTTTGGTCTTGATGGCCGCGATGGCGACGTTGACATCTTTTGGAACCACATCTCCTCTGTACAGCAAACAGCAGGCCATGTATTTTCCATGCCGTGGATCACACTTCACCATCTGGTTGCTGGGCTCGAAACAGGAGTTGGTGATCTCGGCCACAGAGAGCTGCTCATGGTAGGCTTTTTCAGTGGAAATGACTGGAGCGTATGTGGCCAGGGGGAAGTGGATACGAGGGTAGGGCACCAAGTTGGTCTGGAACTCTGTTAGGTCGACGTTCAAGGCACCATCAAAGCGCAGAGAAGCAGTGATGGAGGAAACAATCTGGCTGATGAGCCGGTTGAGGTTGGTGTATGATGGGCGCTCAATATCCAGGTTTCTCCTGCAGATATCGTAGATGGCCTCATTGTCCACCATGAAAGCACAGTCAGAGTGCTCCAGAGTGGTATGGGTGGTCAGGATGGAGTTGTATGGCTCCACTACAGCTGTAGACACCTGGGGAGCTGGATAAATGGCAAACTCTAGCTTGGACTTCTTTCCGAAGTCAACAGAGAGACGCTCCATCAGAAGGGAGGTGAAACCTGAGCCTGTTCCGCCACCAAAACTGTGAAAGACCAGGAAACCTTGTAGCCCTGTGCATTGGTCAGACTGTGCGCAAGAATGGACAAAATGTGCATTTTAGTTTCGGTTATATATATATATATTTTTTTTAAGTAAATGCAACACTTATTATTGACATTACCAGTTTCCGTATGCGATCCATCACGGAGTCAATGATCTCCTTGCCAATGGTGTAATGTCCACGGGCATAGTTATTCGCTGCATCCTCTTTGCCGGAGATCATCTGCTCAGGATGAAACAGCTGACGATAAGGTCCCGTGCGGACTTCATCTGAAAGAATAACACCACAGAACCACATAAAACCAAATCCTGACCAGCACTGTTGCTGTTGACTAAAACTAATTCAAATAATTCATTAAAGCAGAAAAATTTACATTATTATTTTTCAGTTAAATTACTGAAAATGTTATATATATATATATATATATATATATATATATATATATATATATATAAAATTCAAAATATTACAGATCCCAAGAAATTGTCACATTTATTTCTCAGGAATTAAAAAAAAAAAAAGAAACACTAATAAATGATTATGTAAACAATTTAAAATAAGTTGCATTCAGTAATAATTATTGTTCCTAGATGTTCTGAAAGCATTATAATGGTGTGCTATCTATTATAAGTTCATTAAATGATTTTACTGATTACATGTTAAAATGACAAAAACATGGCCTTAAATTTAACAACTTTATGATATTTACCAATGACCGTTGGCTCAAGGTCTACAAAGATAGCACGTGGTACATATTTGCCAGATCCAGTGTCGCTGAAGAAGGTGGTGAAGGAGTCATCATGGCCACCCACTGGTTTGTTGCTGGGCATCTGGCCGTCGGGCTGGATACCATGTTCCAGACAGTACAGCTCCCAGCAGGTGTTACCCATCTGGACACCAGCCTGGCCAATGTGGACAGAGATACACTCACGCTGGGGAGAGGAAACAGATGGTTACTAACGGAATGTTGCATGGCATTGCATGCATAACATTAATAATTTGTGTATGTTACTCCGAAACATAACTACCCAGCTAAAATAAAAATGTTCTAAGAACGTTCTGCTAACATTTCTTAATTTTATGAATTTTTATTTCAGAATATTCTTTGGATGTTTAAAACAATGCTTTTTTTGTAAAATGTTTAATTTTTCCCCCTTTTTCTTTGTAATGCAAATGTTAGTGGAACATTCCATTTGATCATTTTACTGACATTACGGAATTACTTTTAAAATGTTCTTGAAACATTTTTAAACAAAGCCAGCTTTGAATTTATATTATGTCATGTTAAACAAGTGTTTGTTTGGAAAGGGAGTTTCCTGAAAGACTCAACCTTTATGATGTGACAATTGCCACATTCGGCAGGCAGACCTACTAACCCTCAGTCATGGCCAGTATTGTCTCTTTTACACATACACAAAAAAACACCAAAAAAAAAAAAAAAAAAAAAAAAAAAAAAAACCCGACACAAACACTATTTTACTTGCTCCTCACACACACACACTCCCTTGCAAGTCTGAAGAAATGAAAAAGCATGAGATGTCGACAAAAGCCCCAACAGGTTTATATAGGAATACTGAGAGCTACACCCTAGTGTGGAATTTTCATCTTGTGTCCTAAAAGGTTTGTTTGTTTTCAACATTAATAAGAAATATATGTTACGGAGCATTAAATTAGAACAGAATGATCTCTGAAGGGTCATGTGACACTAGAGACTGGAGTAAAGATGCTGAAAATTCAGCCGTGTGTTGAAGGAATAAATGACATTTGGAAATATACTCAGACAAAACAGTTATTTTTATTGTAATAACATTACACTTTTTTTTAAATCAAATAAATGCAGCCTAAAGAAATTCAAAGACCCCAGAAATTTGCATGAAAGTTTAGTAACCAAATACAGTCACAAATTAAATCACTAAAACATGAATGATACAATAACAATCTCTTAAAACATGGTAAAATACCATATAAAACATGATATTTCTGTGCTAAAAAGGTCCAAAAACACAGGAACACCATGCTAGACATGGATAACATACACTCAATAAGCTATAAAAAAAAAGTCCTGATCAGGACCCTGATGAATGTATATCAAATTATAAACAAATGGATTAAAAAAAAGTATCTTTTATATATATAACAAAATATACAATTTCATTATGTGATAAACTAAAAGAGTGTGTAGTGATATGAATCAATGGTTGTCATTGATCAGATTTGATAACGAAATGTAGCGATTGGTCAGTTTAAAGTCCCAAAGTCAAATATTTCTTTATATTTTCCATATGCTGTATGTCAAGATAGTGATTCTGTAGTTCTACTCATGGGTTTGATTCCCAGGACTGATAAAATGCAAAATGACTGGATAAGTGTCAGCCAAATGCAAAGATGTAGTAGGTATTGCCATTATGCAATCAAAGCATTGAAGACACCAATGCAAAAATATGATTCACATGGTTGACATAGAAGTGCTCTTTTATGATTCAACCCCTAAATCTGGCTATGCTCCAGAGAGGTGGCCTACATCAGCATTAGAAGAAATATCCAGACTTTGATTCTTCTCTGCATGCATGACTTATCCTCTGCATTTATTATCCTGGGGATGGACACCATTTTTACCCCTCTGTCCTTTCTACATATTGGCGAGTCATTGTGGAGGGGGATGGAACATTACACAGGCAGTCCGCCTAGTTTGGGCATGGCAGTCAGGCAAGAAGTTCTTTATGGGTTGTTAAAAGGCGTGTTTAGACAATAATTGCGGGCTTCAAACTTTCAAAATAAAGTGTTTAAGACAGTTAATAATGTCCTTAGTTTTATCATCAGTTCAAGCCCGAAAGGGGAACAGAGTGGTGTGACAGACAAAGTGATGAAGCTGTATGTGTTTGCAGAAGCCACATATGGTTAAGACAGCTGACTCACTCCACTGTGTGCTGGATTTGAGACTTTAGGCTTTGCAACTTTACAGATCTTCATTATGCACCAAAAGCTTGTAACACTTCAAGGAGAAAAGGGGAGGGGAAAAAAAAAAAACAAAAAATCATATGACCCCTTTAACACAACTGTTAGCTATACTGGGTGGCAACTGACATCATGATTTGTAAAGAAATTAAAAATTGCTTTTAATTGGATTTTAGTAGTAAATCAGCCAATTCACGTTTCAAACATTAAAATTGCAAAATAAAGGTTTAGATCATTAATCTTTAATACGTCACCAATTAAATGTTTGTGTCATTCAAAGCACCCAAAAGAAACACAAAAGGACTTAGGATTTGGAAACTGAGAACCATTTGTTCTCAGTTTATATTTTGAGAACCATTTGTTCTCAAATATATTTTCCAAGCAAAAACAGACTTTGAGATCTACAACACTGTTTTAGTTGTATACTGGGGGCCTGTAGGCACTGCATTTCACAATGCATATTTGTTTTGGACGATCCTTGGCACACAATATTTCACATTTATTTAATCAAATCTTGAGATTTTAGAAGATTCATAAATTAACTAGGACCATTTTTATAGTACCCACTTTAATGAATGACGTCATCTTACAATAATATCAAGAAAAACAATTAATTGCTCAATTGTCTTATTGAGTAATATTTTAAATATTTCAACCAGCATGAACAGGTTATGCCTTTTTATGGATCATGGGGCACACAGACATGCTGAGGCAGAATGACGCATCAACATTCAACAAAAGTCACACACCCATAACCACGCTGCTAAAGGCATAAAGCTCCCAGTATTTCCACAAGGAGTGGTTTTGCATGTTGTATAAACATTTAACCGTAGTAACTATTATTATGTCTTTAATAGAGTCATTACGGAGCATTAAACTTTCTCCATTCTCAGATTTTTTTTATATTAAAATGAACTACAATTAAAATGAAGTACATCAAACATTTGCATACATTCTTACACCACACGTGTCTACACCAGACGCGAGGCAAAATAATATCGAACCCATTACATAATCATCGATGCGGTCTAGACTGGATGCAGCGCTTTGCGACCATACACTGTGGGTGCGACACGACCATAGACTGTATAAAAACACGACAAATAACCGACAGTAAACCGTTGCATCGTTCTTATTATGACGTTCTGACACAAAACACGCAGTCACGTCCAGTGTATGTTAGACTTTAGCTATTGCTAGCGATTGCTAAAGCTGTTGCGACACCTCAACTGTCGCATCCGGTTAAAACATTGGGCGTTTCTCAAGCTGCATCCGTGTTGCCAAGTCCGCATTTTCCCGCGTAACAGGGATTATTTAACACGGTTTTCGCGGGTTGTTTTTTATGTCAGTGGGTTGAAGAGATAATTAACGCGATAGTTTGCTCCTGTGGTGCTAATTTTACCAGAGAGGTCGACCAAAAATAAATAAATCATACAAATAAAATATTAAAATAAAAAAATACATACGATGTTTACCCCCTGGAACGCGATTATTAACGGAGACCATCCGAAAAGCGAAAGGGCTAGTTTTGAATAAAAATTGGGCGGGTTTTGTTAAACCTGGCAACCGTGTGGATGTCGCATTAGCAGGCAGCATGCGTCAAGTCTGGTTTATTTCAGTTAACCGAGCATTACATTCGCGAGTCATGAGCACTTTACAATTTATGCTTTACTAAGAATAATGGTTGAATTTATAACTGTTAATATTTTAAAATAAGATCTTTATGACGCATGCAGCCTTCAAATGCGACCTGCGTTTGAGGAGCGGCCATGGTGTTAGCTCAGTGGTAGGCTAACGTTACCTAATATGTAACCTACATTATGGCCCAATTTGTTTAACGTTACTTAGTCGAAGAACCTGTCACAGTAATAGTAAAAAAATAAGGGTCTACTCACCATTTTTCTTTAAAATTAGGTTTTCTGGCGGGAAAATAGTTTGAAGATCACTTGAACTCTCACTGCGTACCTGCAATGGGGTATGAGTGAGACAATCTTGCCGCTGCAATGACAGGAGTTTGACTTTATACCAACAGCAACACAGAGGAGGAGCAACGTGACACTCCTTCAAAACTCCCAGTGCTCATAGGCCAGTATAATTAGACTATAATATAACGAAAGACCACCCCAAATAACAGCATTTCACAAAACAAAAATCAGAAAAAAATACTTTAGGTCATTATATATTATTTCTACTAAGCTACTGGTTACTTTATTTTCTATTTTTTTTTTCACTTTAAACGAATCAACCTTACAACGTTAAATTACTAATAAATAAACAAATAAATAAAAAAATAGCACTGTCCTAAATATGATATTTCACATAACAGATGTTTACATATACCCCACAAGACAAAATAATAACCGAGTTTATAAAATATGATCCCATTCAAAAGTGTACATACCCTTGAGTCTTAATACTGTGTGCCATTTCCTGGATGATACACAACTGTTTTTATATTTTGTGATAGTGGTTCATGAGCCTCTTCTTTGTCCTGAGCAGTTGAACTGCCTGCTGTTCTTCAATAAATAAATAAATAACTTTGTTAATGCTTTGTAAATCATGGACAACCCATTTCAAACAAATCTCACGTAGCTCTATTCGATTTTCTGCAACAAAAGCAAATAACTGCACTTCTTTTGGACGAGTTCGAATCACGAAACGACCAGGCTTTTAAGACCTTTATTATTATTATTATTATTAAGCTTACTTCTGCTGTTAGCTGTTAAATCAAATATTTATACATTAACACATGATACCAACATCACGTAGACAAAATGTAATTGTGATGGACATGTTTGATTTGATTGAAAAAAATGACGAATCTGCTGCAGATCGTTTCACTGCTGGATTTAAGCTCAGGAAGTCACCAGATAACACGGAAACCAGACAAAACGTTGCCGAACGTTTTGTAAACGGAAACGGTGGTGCGTTGAACACCCTGTTCTGATGACGCAAGAGTCGCAACTATGACAGCTGACAAGGCCATTCTTTGTGTTCTTTTTAAATAATTTATCGGAGACTGATGGAATGGTATAAATACGTTTTTAATACTGCAAAATATGCTCGGCGTTACAGTCACTTCCTCTGCAGTCCAGAATAAGTCCAGAGAGCATCCCAATCGAGTGCAGGGATTAAAATACCTTTGTAGTAGGCTACAGGGTTGAGCGAGAGGATTTAAACCCAAACGATGCTGCAGGCTGATCTGGATTTTAGGGAACCAGGGAAGTGTTCTGGACACGCAGCGCCAGATGGGACCCTGGAACCTGGGAATCTGGTATAGTTTCAAATTTTTTAAGAATTATAATAATAATATATATATATTTTAATGTTAACCCCCCCCCCCCCCCATTTTTATTTAATTTATTTATTTGTTCATGAGTCATTTTGAAGGTAATAGCTAACATGACTGCAGGACAGCACTGTACTTACTGTAGAAGTGTGAAGAGATTTGTGCAGTGTTGCCAATTTAGCAATTTTGTTGCTAGATTTAGCAACTTTTCAGACTACCCTAGCAGACTACCCTGTTTTTCAAAAAGCACCTAGCAACAAATTAGCCAATTTTAAAATGTTTTTTGGCATCTTTTAAGCAACTTTTGTAAAGTGACTCAAAGATAAAAAGGCTCATATTTTAATCTAAATTACATGAAAAGAGGAAACCATTGAACAGCTAGAGCAGCACATCCATAGATCAAAATAATACATCTTTAAACACTAATAATTTACCATCATTGAAAAATTTGAATACAACCAGTGAATACAAATCAAAAAGTGACACCGGTAGTCTGCTTTTTATTTTGATCGCACTGTATAGCCGAGATAAAGTCCACAACAAACAATAACAAAGCAACTGATAAACCTTTATGGATCCAGTGAACATTAAAATATTATGCACTGATAAAGTGCAGAGTAAAAATATAGTACTTGTAGTAAAGTGAATAATATAAACAGTGAGTACAACAGTACAGTAACATACGTGATATAATAGATTTATAATAGCACAAATTATATGTATAATATGAATAATACCATAATAAATAAATGAACAACAATAGCTGAATAATAGCAAGAATAATATGTAATATGAAAGGTTGAATAATACAGAATAGACAAAAATGAAGAATAAATTAATAGTAAATTATAGAGTAAAATAAATAATCGTGAAATGTAATTTTAGAATACTATTTCTGTAATAATTATTAAACAAATTAAGACACAACTACAACCCGAATTCCGGAAAAGTTGGGACGTTTTTTAAATTTTAATAAAATGAAAACTAAAGGAATTTCAAATCACATGAGCCAATATTTTATTCACAATAGAACGAAGATAACGTAGCAAATGTTTAAACTGAGAAATTTTACACTTTTATCCACTTAATTAGCTCATTTAAAATTTAATGCCTGCTACAGGTCTCAAAAAAGTTGGCACGGGGGGAACAAATGGCTAAAAAAGCAAGCAGTTTTGAAAAGATTCAGCTGGGAGAACATCTAGTGATTAATTAAGTTAATTGATATCAGGTCTGTAACATGATTAGCTATAAAAGCTTTGTCTTAGAGAAGCAGAGTCTCTCAGAAGTAAAGATGGGCAGAGGCTCTCCAATCTGTTAAAGACTGCGTAAAAAAAATTGTGGAAAACTTTAAAAACAATGTTCCTCAACGTCAAATTGCAAAGGCTTTGCAAATCTCATCATCTACAGTGCATAACATCATCAAAAGATTCAGAGAAACTGGAGAAATCTCTGTGCGTAAGGGACAAGGCCGGAGACCTTTATTGGATGCCCGTGGTCTTCGGGCTCTCAGACGACACTGCATCACTCATCGGCATGATTGTGTCAATGACATTACTAAATGGGCCCAGGAATACTTTCAGAAACCACTGTCGGTAAACACAATCCGCCGTGCTATCAGCAGATGCCAACTAAAGCTCTATCATGCAAAAAGGAAGCCATATGTGAACATGGTCCAGAAGCGCCGTCGTGTCCTGTGGGCCAAGGCTCATTTAAAATGGACTATTTCAAAGTGGAATAGTGTTTTATGGTCAGACGAGTCCAAATTTGACATTCTTGTTGGAAATCACGGACGCCGTGTCCTCCGGGCTAAAGAGGAGGGAGACCTTCCAGCATGTTATCAGCGTCCAGTTCAAAAGCCAGCATCTCTGATGGTATGGGGGTGCATAAGTGCATACGGTATGGGCAGCTTGCATGTTTTGGAAGGCTCTGTGAATGCTGAAAGGTATATAAAGGTTTTAGAGCAACATATGCTTCCCTCCAAACAACGTCTATTTCAGGGAAGGCCTTGTTTATTTCAGCAGGACAATGCAAAACCACATACTGCAGCTATAACAACAGCATGGCTTCGTCGTAGAAGAGTCCGGGTGCTAACCTGGCCTGCCTGCAGTCCAGATCTTTCACCTATAGAGAACATTTGGCTATCATTAAACGAAAAATACGTCAAAGACGACCACGAACTCTTCAGCAGCTGGAAATCTATATAAGGCAAGAATGGGACCAAATTCCAACAGCAAAACTCCAGCAACTCATAGCCTCAATGCCCAGACGTCTTCAAACTGTTTTGAAAAGAAAAGGAGATGCTACACCATGGTAAACATGCCCCGTCCCAACTATTTTGAGACCTGTAGCAGAAATCAAAATTGAAATGAGCTCATTTTGTGCATAAAATTGTAAACTTTCTCAGTTTAAACATTTGCTATGTTATCTATGTTCTATTGTGAATAAAATATTGGCTCATGTGATTTGAAAGTCTTTTAGTTTTCATTTTATTAAAATTTAAAAAACGTCCCAACTTTTCCGGAATTCGGGTTGTAATAACACAACACAAAAAATTGTGAGTTTAATTAATGAGCTCCTTAAGTATAATATATACATGTGCACACACACAACAAAATCTTCTAAATCAATCTCAGCTCAAGATACACATTTTATTTCAGTTTTCAGTGTTAGCTTTCTCTGGGAATAGAGTGTTTTAGTTGTGATGGCAAAACCTGACAAATAAAGACTGAACCTCCACCGGTTCCCTCAAGATTTTCTGTTTTATTCAATGAATGAGTAAAATAATGAAAACAACTTGACGATGCTTGACATTTTGTTCAAAAAAGCACATTACACATTTTTTCATATATGGTAATAAATATGAATGGGTGTGTGTGCAGTTTACGTTGTACAACAAAATGTCAAAGTATAGTTATGTTTATCACAGACCCGAATATGAGATACTCCCCGAAAAAATTATTAATCAAAATTAATAATCATTATTACAACTTTA
Source organism: Carassius carassius (assembly GCF_963082965.1). Lineage (NCBI taxonomy): Eukaryota > Metazoa > Chordata > Actinopteri > Cypriniformes > Cyprinidae > Carassius > Carassius carassius. The sequence continues at coordinate 10,997,705 of NC_081760.1, forward strand.
AGTGCAATAATAAACAATGATTTTGTCATGATATTGCAGCTGGACTCACTACGAGTTCCTGTGTTTTTCATTTCTAGGCTATTTGTGTAGTTTTTGTGTAAAGACACATACAGTACATGGTCAGCATTGAACAGCCTGTATAAATCATTTTAAATGCAGTCTATAGTATTGTGATTGACTGAAGAAACTGGTTTTATTTAAATTAAAATTAATAATTCCTTACATTAATATAGCGCTTTACATAGAAGGGGGAATCTCCTCAACCACCAGCAGTGTGCAGCATCCACCTCCAAATATGTGACAAAAATAACAGAAACATTTAATAAGGTAATTATATTAAATTATATTGTTATAAAAAATTACCCTTACAAAGGTAAAACATGCTCCTGAAAGTCAAATCCGAGGGAGAATATGACCAGGGTCATTCTGGGTTGTAACCACTGATCTATATATATTATAGATCAGTGGTTGTAACTAGTACAAACACAACATTAGTCTGTGGAAGTATATTCTTGTCTCTTGCAAATGCAGAGAACAGCTTTCTTCAGCTTTCCTCAAGGATTTCCTTTTCCTGTTTACAATTGGCTAAAAAGAAAAAAAAAGATGTTATATATATATATATATATATATATATATATATATATATATATATATATATATATATATATATATATATATACATATATATATATATATAATCAGTTCACAGTTTTATGATAAGCTATGAAATCCTTAAAATCAAGTGATAATAAACGTAATCTTTGTAAATAAGTAACGTCAGTGAAATTAAAGAGAGATGCTTGAGCTCCATCACTAATCCTGACAGTCTGATATTGTCTTGTCAAAGTGATAATACCCTGAGATCTGTTTTTATTATTTTGTGACGGTTTGTAAATGCCCAAGCTGCAGACGAGTTAGGTATGTTTTCTTCTGTCCTGATGTAAAAGAGTTATGGAGAGTTGCCTGCTCCAATATGGCAGCGATGTTGAAGTGCGGACGAGCGGTCAATGAGGCGTCTAGGTATTTATATGTCTATGTGCACATCAACCTGGAGAGAGCTGGAGAAAGATGCCTAATACTACAAACATTAAATCTGCATTAAGTTGCCAGTTCCAATTGGTCAATAATAAATGCACATTTGTGACCCTGGACCACAAAACCAGTCTTAAATCGCTGGGGTATATTTTTATCAATAGTCAAAGTAACATTGTATGGGTCAAAACGATTTTTTCATGCCAAAAATCATTAGGGTATTAAGTAAAGATCATGTTCCATGAAGATATTTTGTAAATTTCCTACCATGAATATGTCGTAAACTTATTTTTTTATTAGTAATATGCATTGCTAAGAATTCATTTGGACAATTTCAAAAAGGCGATTTTCTCAGTATTTAGATTTGTTTGCACCATCAGATTCCTGATTTTCAAATAGTTGTATCTCGGCCAAATATTGTCCTATCTTAACAAATTATACATCAATGAAAATATTAATTATCCAGCTACGTTTCGTATTCTACGTAAAATCGCTGTTTTGTGTTAAATCAGCTTTTAGCAACAAATCAATCTGCCTTTAGCAACTTCCCCTGGAAATTAGTTGGCAACACTGAACTGTGGTTCCTAATTATTGGCCTCTCATTTCAGAATGAATAGACAAACATTTCAGGTGAAGGATAATCCACTTCTTACCTCTGAGAATGTGTTATGATCTGTATGACCTTATTATTTTTATTGTAAGTATTAGGCTTATTATTGCTAATCACTGTTGTTGTGCAATGATATTTTAATATTTACCATTATATAATAAAAGGAGTATAGAAAAGTTTATATAAGTCTACCTTAAAAAAGTCTACCTATAAAGTTTACATTAATCAGTGTCTAGGACACCTTCCTCAGGAAAGCATATGGACCAGAATACATTGCAGTTACTAAATTATATTTAGACAGAATATAGAAGTTCCAGATCTATACTTCTGCTCTTAATATTTCAGTTATTTTGCCTTTAATGTAAATAAACATGTTCAAACAATATACTTGCTCTTGTGAATTTATTTTTATGTTAATTACATTTACTTACAAATTCCCACTGGGGGAATAAAGACCTCCTGTTGTGAATCCATGCACAAAACAAAACACCAGCCATGAAGTACAAACCGAGGATTTGCAAAGAAAAATGTAGGAGGATTTCGATATAAACCAAGAAGAGACTGTTTTTCCTTGCTAAAGTAAGGAAACTTTGGTTCCTTTGCTCATAAACAAACTCACAAGACTAGCATATCATGGCATGCATGCTGCACATATGTGCTGGGTCATCCGCCAGAATGGCTTCTGTGTATGGCAGACAACGGAAGTAAGAGAAAAGTTTTATTACGTTTGAAATATGGATATTTTTCTTACAAAAATGCATGGATTCATTACAGGAGGCCTTTATACAAACCTTAATTGAAATTGCGTCATTACCTCAGAATCTTTTGACTATTCAAACAGGTACTAGACTTTGAGGATTACAACATGGCAGCATGCACAGTGTCTCGTTCCCTCCTTCTAGGGAACCGAGGTTATGTACATTACGGGAGACTTTCCCTATAAAGTTCGGTCTCTCGACACTGCGCAGTTTACACTTGGGGAAAAGAGCAGAGCCTTTTGACTACTCCATAAGGCACTCGAGGGGAAAACAAATGCCCTCTAACTTTAGCACAGTAATACAAACATAACTCTACACATTGACTGGCCGCAGCACTGCTGGAGCTGTACATATACTGTACATATATACCACTTGATACATAAGTAAAATAGCATACTTACCACTGTCAACAACCTTTCTAACACATGTAGAGAGTCGCTGACTATAATATACCATTATAGGCATGCCCTGGGTACACTGGACCTAGTCAAAACCACCCTGATCAACTGGGGACATAGCCAGAATAGGCAACAATCAATACCAGGCTGTAGATACATCACTGCAAAGACAGAACGACTGGTGTCAAGTCTGGTCACCCATATTTATATAGCGCTTTTACCAATACAGATTGTGTCAAAGCAACTGTACAGCTTTAATTAGTAAAATAGTGTGTAAACTATGTAAAATGACAATAGTAAACCCAGTTTTTTAAGTTAAAGGCAGTTCATCATTGAATTAAGTGATGTCATCATCCAGCTCAGTTCAGTTAAAATAGTATCTGTGCAATCAAGTCGACGATATCGCTGGAAATGAAGTGTCCCCAACTAAGCAAGCCAGAGGCGACAGCGGCAAGGAACCAAAACTCATTTGGTGACAGAATGGAGAAAAAAACTTGGGAAAAAAAACGGCTCAGTCGAGGGGCCAGTTCTCATCTGGGCAGACAAAACCAGCAGTTCAATTCCAGGCTGCAACAAAGTCACATTGTGCACAGGGTTTAATTGGTTCCTGTGGTATTTTCCCGATGGCCATCTAGGAGACAAGGTCTTCATTGGGGATCTCTCTCTTGGGCTCATCTAGTTGTTCTGGTCTCCATTGACATGTGAAGGATGGAATCTCCAGAGGCAAAAGAGGAAACACTCCACCAGTCTCTGGAGTGAGCGAAAACCACCCTGATGGTTAATGTAGGACACCACTTTCAAGTTGTCGGTCCGAACCAGAACGTGCCGATCCTTTAACAGTGGAAGAAAGCACTGCAAAGCTAAAAATGCTGCTTTCAGCTCTAGGCAGTTTATATGTCACTTTGCTTATGCACACTGTTCTTCTGTTGAAAAGGGCTCCCCAGTCCGTCAATGACACTTCTATATAATAAGAATTTTTCTGCTGATCAAACTGCCCATCAGGACTCCCTCTTAAACATCTTCGTGCTGAACCAGGGGGCTACTGTCTGCATGCATCTGAGGGTTACCAAGACACGGCACTGACTTGTTCTTCCATGCTTTGCCTGGCACCTGAGTTTTCATCCGTAGCAGAAGTGGTCTCATATGCAGAAGTCTGAACTGACATACCACAGTTACTGCTGTCATACACACTAAGAGTCTCTGAAAGCATTTCTCGTGGAAAGCTCTTTTCGTGGAAAAATTAGGTGGTGGTTGTTGCACCATTTCGAACACTACAAAGAAAAAGATCTGTTGCGCGGCAATGGTGGTTCATTGCCTTACACTGTTTCTAGGTCTCCAGAAATTTATCAGAAAATGAGCCTGCAGTCTCACCAAACTGGCCGATCGGAGATATGGGTGCATCCAACAGCCGCGCATTCTCTGACTCCCTCATATCCATCATCATGAGCCAAAGACGCCGCTGCAGTGTGACAAGACTGCCTATGCAATCAGGCTTCAGTATTTGGGAGGAGGGGGATGACCCCCCGAAGCATAAGCTACACAGTATCGAGAGACCAAACTTTATAGGGAACTAAACTGTCCCTCTATGCACTTTAAAGTATTCTTTCGTTCTTTCTGAAATCTGCCTGTCTTTTTTAATTTTCCAATGTCATGGTACTTGTGAAATAAATAAATGAAAATTAATTATATATATGGTATAAAAATGGTATATATAAAAAAAATGTGTGTTAAAAAGGTATTTTCCATTAAATGTCTTATTGGAAACAGACTAGTGGAAATGGTTGTCAAAAGAGATGGCGACAAATGGTTACATTTATGGCCCTGTCAAATGTGGCCCTCTAGTGCCTGCAAAATAAATTGCATCAACAACTCGCTATGGGCCATTAGCTAAGCGGCTTTTAAATCGTTAAATGATGATACTTGTTGTCCCACAACACATTATTGTAATAACTTGTGTCATACTACTACTGCATCACTGAATATTGTCTAAACTTACTGCCATTAGACAGGTTAAATTAATGATAGTCCACTTTGTATTTGGCTGATCTTGAAAATATGTGACATTTAGCAAGATGTTAAAAAATTAAAACAGAGAACACAGAGAAGGAGCTTCACATATTCATAATTCATCAGAGCTACAAACAATTTAAAAAAATAAATAAAAAAAGATTAATAATAAAAAAGATACAGGTACCAAAATATTTAGTGTGCATGTATAGGGAGAAATTAACTATCCAAGTGTTGCTTATGTTATCACACTACAATACAAAATTATTTGTCAAATAAATGAAACTTTATGAAACATTTATTTGAGTTGAAATTGTTAGCCTACTTCTAGAGAATGCAGTGATACATGACATGGAGAAAAATAACTGACTGAATGAAATGAGATGAAAGTAGCTTAAGATGAATTTGAAAAGTGTGCCCTCTACAAGCACAGGTGGCCCCTGCTTGCGCTGAACCCGTCACTGATCCCAACTCAAATTCAAACCAATTTAAAGAAATTAAAGATAACTATAAATAGGTACTGTTTTCAATAAATAAATATAAAATGTCATTTATAAATATGTATTAGTTACATATTTTAATACTTACTAATTCTTTATTTGTATATGTTTGTTTACTCATAGTCTTTACGTTTTTGTCCTGCTTTTCCTAAATAATTTTGAATGGCAGCTGATATTTCTCTGCCTTTCAGATGGTTTTGTTTGAACTTTAAATCTTATAATAATAATAATAATTATTATTATTATTAAATTGCATTTAATCTTTCAAAATGACAGATTTGTCCAGTAGATGGAGGTATGCATGCTTGATTTCAGAACTGCTATCTGGCAGTTGCTGACACTAAAGGATCCCTGCATTGGCACTTTGACCTTCCATTTATAATTTCACAAATAAGATGTAAACACATGGGGGCAGAAATTGTTAAATGAATTAACGGTGTCATCAATATGCTCTGCTTAATAAAGGACTATGTTTACATAACATTCAGGTCACCTTAAGTTGAAGACAAGAGCATGTACAATACAGGACAAGTCATCAAGGGGAAAACGTGTAAACGTTTGTACATTTCTTTTTCTCCAAAAAACACATAGAGCTCGAATTACATTAAAAAAACAAAACAAAACACACATTGTCTACCTCTACAAATGCTTTACTTTGCTATTTTTTTTTTTATTAAACTGATTAAATTAAATAAACATTAAGCGACCTCTCTCTCTCACACACACACACACACAGTTGATTATTTTATTTGGAATGACAAATATTGATTAAAACAACACAGCATCCAAATATTCACAAAGAGCCTATTATGTTTCACCTGACAATACAGACTATGCAAATAGTCGCAACCACATTAATAAGTAGGCTATGGATAAAGGTGACATCATCTTCTCCAAACATGCAGACTGCCTATGATTGCTGACATAGAACAATATCTGGCTGTTTGCTTAGAGGTCTTTTTACTCAGTCCAGCAATCTGCAAGCCTCTGACACATAATCTGTGCACATGTCCCAAGCTACCAAAAATAAGAATATTCAGTTTGATCCTGTAACCACACACTGCCAAAGCACTTGTTAATGACTGATACTTTAAAATTTTCTCAGAAAAACACAAGTCCATGTAAAGATCAAAACAACAGCCCACTTCCAGAATCAGAAAGTTCTTAGAAAGTTCATTGATGACTATGATGTCTGGAGTGTTTGGGTATTCCCTGAGAACACTTCTAAGGGAGTTTATATTATTATCAACCAGCTAGTTTTAACAGTTTTGTTAAACACACACACACACACACACACACACACTATATATATATATATATATATCCTACCAACAAATATTATATTAGTTTCTGCATGAAAATTACAGTTGTTGGTATTACTGACAAGAATATAACCGCTTCTTATATAGCACTTACAATCATTTTTCAAATTCAAATGTGTCGGTCTCTATAGCTATATTATTAAATAAAGATAGTTTGATGTGCACGGTGCTACGTCACCGTTGCTTCATGGACATCTCCTCCCACTCGCTTTGTTTTTTGATGTAGGACGTGACTGTGTCTGTATGAACGTTCGATTTAAATCATGGCTATTGTGTAAATCTAATCCGTGCCATATGATCTCAAGTAAGACCGAGAGTTGCCTTTAATTTGAATTAATCAACAATTTACTGGTTTTATTCGCCACTGGCTGGTCTGGACGTCCGTACATGAAAATGGACCAGGCAGCGAGCCGCTACCAAGTGGTAAGTCTAATTCACGCGTCGTTATATAAAACGATTAAACATGCCATGTTATACAATAGACTGAGATTATCGAGTTGTTGATTACTGGCATTTAGTCCGCTTCCTCTTGATCATACGTAGACTTCCGCATCATGACATCTTCACCGCTACAATGCGTTCAGGTCCGTTACACGGTGTGCAGCTGAATGGACGCGTTGAGAAGTTTCATTTTATATTTTCACCCTACTTAATACTCTCCGCTCTTCCCCCAGAAGAAAAACTGATAGACTCGATTTATGAAATGCCAAATACCATGTGATATGTGTGTACGAATAGTTAAGAAGCAAAAACGCATGGAAATCAAGCTATTTATACCATCGTTTTACAAAAGTAGGCCTACCATAATGATATCATAAGCCTATTTGTAAAAATAATAATAATAATTATGTTTATATATATATATATATAATCCAAAATTAACAGGCCTAATACAGTTTTACCATAGCAGCTCAGATGTATGTATATGAAACAACCTGTTTTGTCACAAAAAAGGTTTAATACGTTTTATGTCATAGTGTGTTCTATCCAACATAGCAAATGTCTTCTGGCCCAGATCCGGGCCACACAATGACTTTTCCCCAGGCGGGAAGGAAGTCGACCAGAAGTTGAAGTCTGCTGCGTGCCGCCATCTTGTAGCAGAACTTCACTTGCGTTAGCATCCCATTGACTCCCATTCATTTTGGCATCACTTTGAGAGCGAATAACTTTACATCTGAGGCGTTTAAAGACTCCATTTGTCCATTATTTATTTCTAAAGATAAACGACAATGTATAAAGGGCTCCATTACCTTCTATGTTACATTATGGCCCCGTAGAAACAGTTTTTGTAAAACTAGGCTAACGATTGCGTCATAACCAATCGACTCTCTGTCGCACAGTAGAGAAATTACCGTACAGACAGGAGGAGAAGCTTGCAGGCAATCGGGGAGACGTCAAGAGAGAAGCCCATAGATACAAGCCCTGGCGTTACATTATAAAATACTATACAAAATAATTAATCAGAATACTTACTCCTGCTCACTCACGCCAAAGAACTCCCCGCTCAAGCTCGCCGTCTCTGCAAGATTAACGATGGCAGTTTGCACGCACAGCTACTAGAAGATTTACATCTGTCAGACAGGTTGCTGACATCATCAAGCTTAGTTTGAGTCTGCGCGTCAGAAACGGAAGTGCTAAAAATCGCTAAAAATGGGCTTCACTTGTCTCAATTGAGTTCCAATGGGGTCGCTGTGTCCATTTCTTTTACTGTCTATGCTTTTCCCTCGGCCCAAGTACCGCAAAGAATGACGGCCCGGAAGTGGCCCAGAACTGGATTAAAGCCTCGGGCCACACATGGTCCATAACCGGCCCGAATCTCAGCCAGTTAATCAGCCTTAGCTGGCCCTGATCTCTGTCAAAACAGGTTTTATTATTGGTGCCAATTCTCAGCCTCAAGTAAACCAGAATCCCCAAATTTGAGCCACACCTGAGCCTTATATAGCCCAGACCCAACCCAGACAGCAAGCAGTGTCGGCCCAGATCCGGCCCGAATGGATTTCACGCGGGCCAAAAGTGGGCCGGATCTGGGCCAACACTATATTGCTGTCTGGGAATTGTAATATTTCATATTATTACCTTGTATATTACTATGATCGCAATTATTCATTTTGTGACATGCTTTAATGTAGACACAATCTATGCCAATAAAGTACATTAAACTGAATAGAAAATCAGACTTAAAACCCACACATCATGTAACTGTGCAATAAAAAAACTTATTGCATTGGTTTTTCTATTTATTTTTATAAAGAACAAATCAACCAATAAAGAGTGAGTGTATAAACTATACAGTCTATAAGAGAAACGTAACAGACACGTGTAACTTAATCATAATAATTTATTACAGATGTGACAAAGACCAGTACCACAGTAGTCCAAATGACGATGCATTGCAGTCCACTCTGGCAGAATATAATAGTAGTGCGAGGAGCAGGGCATAATTTAAGTTGTTAAACGCTGAAAATACTATCCCAATCCACTCCCTCAAGGCACGCGTTTCTCATTAAAAACACACATCACCGGAAACACGGCATGTCGCAATCTCTGACGAAACCGATGAGAGCAATGAGCGTTTATGCTGCCGTAATGTAAAACTTCTTAACGGCACATTTTTAAATAGTTACTATAGCTACAGAGGAAGGAGATGCATATCGCCAATGAATGCCGTTTGAATTTGGATCGGTTCCTCACACCAAGCATCAAATGGATACAGGATTTAAATAAAAATTAAATACTTTCATGATCATTTTATTTCATGCTTGTGCATGACAGCATAGTAATAAAAATGATGTGACCCCACTCTCTATTATAGATCAGTGTGTGTCACATAGTAAGCCAAATAAATATTACATGATAACGGTTAAATACTCTTTCTTTCTTTTCATGTAAGGATTCTAAGATTATTTGTACCGAGAATGCTACTATAAAATTAAATAAAATTATAATTAAGTGCAGTTTAATGCACTTAATTTTTAATTATAGTGTTTCATTCTGTTTTGACTTGCCATTTCAAAGACTACATTTTAACAATATTACACTGTACATTAAAATGTATGTGATCATTTAACCATTATCATGCAATATTGTATTTATCTTGTTTATCATGGATCACATAATATGCTGCCAGATCTTAGCCTGATTTGGGCCACATATCACCTGACTGATCTGGGCCACACTCCTCCCATCAACAATCGACCCTCATGTTGTTTGCCAGATCCCCGCCGTGCCGTCATTGCCACACATGGCCCAGCTCTGGCTGAAAGGGTACATGCCATTGCCGACAGGAGGCAAGCAGTGCCACCTTGAGGCCACATGTGAGCCAAGTCCGTTTGCTTTGTGGGATATTTACATATAGAGGCGTTACAGATAGTTTTGTTTTGTTCAGATTTGGCACAGCAAAAATGACTGGCTCTTTATTTAGTAAAATGTATGGCTTTTATAAAGCTGCCAAATTTGTCATTGTTTTGTCTGGTATGTACGGAGCCCCGCACATGACATGCAGGAAAAAATAGTGGGCTAAATCGCATGGTTTACTAATTCGTTCCCTCAACTTACTAAAACGTGCGCACGATTACTAGGCCTATTGCGTTCCCTCAATTTACTTTATTTTGTTCACTCGATTTATTAATTGTTTAGCAAATCGAGGGAACGCAATAGTAATCGTGCACATTTTAGTACATTGAGGGAACGAATTAGTAAATCGTGCGCACAATTTATAATTTTTTTCTTGCATGTCATGTGTGGGGCTCCGTAGGTATGTGTGCACAAATAGCATTACATTTTTCAAGGTAATTAAACTAAACCATAAAAAAAAAAAAAACAATAAAATGCCATGTGATGTATTATTCAGTTTTGTTAAATTGCACTATAATTCAGATTTAAATTAGATTCAAATGAAAACATTTCTGGCTCCATAACCCTTTTTGAAATACCATCATTTTACTTACAAGTGTGGGATAATTTGCATATCGCCACCTAAATGTTTACAGAAAGAAAAAAGGCCTGGCTTTTATTCTAGATGTTGGTGCCACCGACATGTTGTGGAGACGCTGTGTGTTTCCTTGTGAAAGTGAAGCTACTTTGTTTGGCCTTCCAAAAGAGGACACAACTACAAATGAATGGTTAAGTTGTATTTACAACACTTTTCCAGAACAGTTCGACCCAAATGTTCAGATGTGTGCTGTGTGTTTTATGGAAGACTGTTTTCTGATCCAGTGGAGAGAAGACTACAGTTCTTCTCTCGGTTGTTCTGACTCACAGTCTGTAAGTATGTTTACATATTTAAAGGATTTTATATTGACGATTCAAACTCAAATTTTAAGCAGTGTAGAGTACGGCTTGTTGTTTGTCATTTCTCCAATCAAAAATGCAGACATGGTTTTTTGTTTATGTGGCGCGATGCAACGCAATGCGTAAAAAGACAGTATAAGTCAGTGGTTCTCAATTGCAGTCCTCGCGCCCCCCCCTGCTCTGCACATTTTGTATGTTTTTCTTATCGCTTCAGACGTTTTCTATTTGAATGTAAGTGCCCTGCAAAGTGGACATCACAGGATATTCCAACATGATTCCAGTTCGAAGCGAACGTATATGTTCCATTTAAAGTACACTGAAGTGTGCGAAACATGAATTTAAATTCTATTTACTTACAGAGGTATATGATGTCACACTTGTAAAGTGAAGTAAAGTTCAACAGATTTCCCCTGCTCAGGTAGTAGGGAGCAATGGACACTGGGTAGGGACCATGTCAATTGGAACACAGTTCATGCACAGAGCTCACTTCTAATGAGCTGATTATCTGAATCAGGTGTGTTAACAAAGAGAGACATGCAAAAAAGTCAATGGCTTAATACTTAATTAAGCTATACTTATACTTAATACTTAAACTAAGAAAAATAAAAAAACAAAAAAAAAAACCTTTTTACAGTAGCTAATTCAGAAGCACCAGATTGTCGTAGCAAAGTCAGAATTACCTCCTCTCCTAGAGTCACGAAACAGTCATCCATAAAATGCATTGTTGTAAGTAATCTTAAAGATTCCTAAATGCATCTACTTTCGGAAAACCAAAAAAAGTGCTTTTGCTTTTGCCTAGATACACACAGCATCTCCCAGACATGGCTGCTTCAACACTAACTGCGTTTACTGAAACCACACCTTTCTTAGCGTGAACATTTGGGTGGCATTACGCAAATATTTCCACATAGTGATGTAGACATGTTGGGGGCGTGTTGGAACGGGGTGTTTTAGGGGGGTGTGGCAGAGTCTTAACTTTGATAAAGAAAAACTCTTTGGATTTGAGACTTTAGTCTTTGCAACTCTACAGATCTTCTTTATGCACCAAGAGCTTGTAACACTTCAAAGAGAAAGGAAAATCGCATCATATGACCCCTTTTAGCAGATTTAATTTTGTTCTGATCAAAATGCTATGACATTGTATGTCACAACTGTAAACTAAACTGTGAACCTTTAAAGGTTATAAGAATAAATATGTCTTTTCATAAAATACATTTTATACATATACATTGATTTAACTAAATAATCCTGCAAATCCTATATCGGCTAACGGCCCCCCTACTTTCCAAGATATCGGCATCGGCTATCAAAGACCCAATGAGTCGACCACTAAACGTTTTGTCGTATGTTTGGCTCCAAAAAGCCTTTCCAAAATACCATAATTTAACTTTGTTTTTTTTTCACCAGTTGCACCCCCCTAAGGATGGCTCTGAGTGCATTTATAACATTTTATGGATTTGGGGCATTCAGTTTTTTTCAATGATCAAGTAAATAAATGGTAAGTCGGGTGCCTATTGATGTTAAATTTTGAGGCATCATTGGGGCGTTCCAACACAATTTGAGTAGATATAGGTTATCTTGGATCTTTTAAGGATGCATTTTCAGCAGTTAGGTATGTTCAGGGGTGTTCAAACCATTTTGTGGCATCGTTTGGCATCATTCAAATGAATTTTGAATTATCATTGGCAGAATTAGGAATGGTTCATTATTATTTTGAGGCATGACTGGTGCATTTCAGTGCAATTTGAGTTGTCTTTTGGAAGGCCTCATAGGCACTTTAATCATAGGCATACTTAAATTTTTCTAATACATTTTGAGGCATGATAGGCATGTTTGTTAATTTTGAATGCAATAATAGGTCTGCTTGGAATCTTCAACAATGTTTTAAAGCATTATAATGATGCTTGTGTGTTGTTATAGGTACATTTGGGTGTGTTCAAAGGCATTTTGATGCATCATATATGTTTTTGGGATATTAAAATGCATTTAGAGGGGTCATGGCCATGTGTGGGATGTTGAAATGTATTTTGAGGCGTTGGGTGCAAACGTCCTGTCCTCTTGGATGACACAATGCTAGGTTTAGAGTCACAACATTTCTCTGTATCATCAACAACATAAGTTGTGGTATAATAACAGGTTTTTTTGTGAGTGTGTGTTTTCCACCCTCAACAATAGCGCAGTGGCCTTGTACATGAGTAATGTGGATCCAGGGCGTTTTGTTTATTATGGAAATCTGGTGGCTTACTGCTCAGCTGGGACTGCATTCCATAATATAATATATTTTATAAACATAAAATACAAACATTATAAAAAGTCCTTTAAAAAATAAAATCCTTAAAAAAAATGAAAATAACATGTTTGGACCATAGTTCTATAAATACCACAATATTTATAGATTTGAGCTTCAGAGTATAAATCTGGCTCTTGGTAAATGTTTATCTAACAATTAATACATCTAAATACTGTATAGTCTTAATATTATTGTATGCTTCGTTAAAAACCCTGTTTTTTTCTGTTCTCAGAAGTCTTGGTCAATAACAATGAGAGCCTTCTGATAGGTTTTCATTTTTAGAGAAGAGCACAGCAATTGCAACTCAATTTCTGGAGTGTTGTAGTAAGAATTTGGCTAGTTTATTTTGTTGTAGACTTCTAATTCAGTTCTTTGTAGGAGAAATTGATTTTTGTTTAAGGGATTGTTTGTTTATAAATTAAATGTATTCATTTTGTCTCCCTAATATTTACCCCAAACATTTAGTGTTAGTTGTGCATGTTGTTTCATTGAAGATTAAAGAGCGACATAATTCATTACTAGAGTGCACGCTAGGGATTGAATAAAACCACAACTACACAAGATAAGGGTTATTTTCTTTAATTAATTGAAAGATTGAGTATCTTACCCGTGGTTCTGCCAGGATCCATGACTGCAGCATGGAACCAAGGTTTGTAATTAAAGGAGCGCTTCATTTCCTGATGTCCTTTATATCCTGTGTTAGGAATTATGGGAAATGTAGTTTGGGTACCACAAGGGTTTGGATTGTTTGTTAATTGTAAGATTGTTATAATAAAGGGCATTCTTTCCATTTTATTTTATTATTGCTTTATGATGAATGGAATTTAATGTTTATAGAGTTTATTTGTGTATATATTATACTTTTCTTTTTCATTTAGGTTTGATGTACGGACTTGAGTCCCCTTGTAATTATAAAATGGTTTGCTCTGTTTTGTTAAAAGGGTGTGATTTGTCTAGGGCTGAGTCAGTTCTGGTTAGGGATCCCTGGAGAAACATCTGAGGCCCAGAACTCAGTAGCATGTTGATTTTATTTATCAGTTAGTTTTCCCCCCTTTTCCTGTCTTTTATTTTGTTTCCCCATATTTTCTTGCACTATTGTGAACAGTATATGAGTGCGGCAGTTATTAAAATCTAATTTTGAAGATTCTATGATTGCCTCCTGAAGATTTTATGGAAGAACCCTGACACACTGTCTCCCACTTAACCATTAAATAATAATTATTTCATAAAAATACCTTTTTCCAATGGCCAGATGATAACCTAATAAATGCCTGTCTCCTATGATTTTAATTTGTACTATAAATAGGGTTGGGTATCGATTGGGTTTTTTACAATACCATCTGCCATATCGATACTTTTAAAACAGTTACTGGTGCCTAAACGGTGCCTGAACCGATACTTAAAAAAATTTAATAAAAGCCACAAAAAACTATGGATAACATTTAAAGAGCATAAAAAATATTTAAAGTAAATCCATAGCTTTTACACGCTCCTTGGATCCTCTCATTTCCCAAGTTGTGCTTCCCTTACTCTAAGGCTAATACCGTATTTTTCTGACTAAAAGTCGCACCTGAGTATAAGTCGCATCAGTCCAAAAATATGTCATGATGAGGAAAAAAACATATATAAGTCGCACTGGACTATAAGTCACATTTATTTAGAACCAAGAACCAAGAGAAAACATTACCGTCTACAGCCACGAGGGGACACTCTATGCTGCTCAGTGTAGTCTACAGGAGCAATGAGCATGTAGACGATAATGTTTTCTCTTGGTTCATTTGTCTCAGTTCATTTCTCTTGGTTCATGTCAAATTAATTTTGATAAATAAGTCGCACCTGACTATAAGTCGCAGGACCAGCCAAACTATGAAAAAAAGTGCGACTTATAGTCCAGAAAATACGGTAAATGTATTTCACGATCTGGGTCATTGTTTAATACAAAACCACACATAATGTTTCTACTGTATCTCTGTCAATCACTCTGATATTTAGTTAAATTAGTGCCATCTGTCACTGTCTTTAAACAGTTCTGTGAATGACTGCATGGTCATTCTTTATGAAGTAGCAACAATGTCCTTTGTAAGTTTGTAAGTTAAGTACTGTGCAAACGTTTTTCAGGTAGCTTTGCATGAGGGTTTCTTCAAGTGTCTTGGAGATACGACCACAGTTCTTCTGGATTTAGTTTATTTCAGGTTCATCTGTTTCTTCATGTAATAACAGACTGATTCGATGATGGTGAGATCAGATCTCCATGTGGAGCACCAGTTGTTTTCAGACTGCTTGTACATTCAAAAATCTCACTAGATTAGTATTGAAATTAATGGCAAAATGAATGTTTGGAAATGTAAACTGATATTTTCTTCTGAAACCCTACAAAAAAAGTTATAAATAAATGGCCAAACACCATTAGTTTGGGTGAAAATACTAACGTACCTAAGACTTTTGCACAGTAGTGTATGTATAAAGTAAATATAATTAAATTAAGTATATTTAAATAAGTATAATTAAAGTATGTGTTCATATGTTTTAAGGGCTAGATTTTAGTTGGAGGAAACAGCTGCGGTGTGATGAGCGGTGAACGGAGCGAACACTTTACAGTAGATGGGAAACTGATTGCTCCCTTGTGATCTTTTGTAAACTGTATTTATGACAAAGAACTGTGCAGATACAGATATTCTAACAATCTATCGATAAACACACACCTTGTGTCCTCTGTTTCTGTTTGAGTCTGCTCGGATTGCACTGAAAGATGGGGAGGAGACAGGCCCAAGGGCACCCATTTGTGAGCTCTTGGGATGCATTGTTGGCGTGTTGCTATTTTGGGGAACTGAAAATAGACTGCGCCATAGACCAACTCAAACTTGGTATAAAGTCTGGTGCAATATTACTTTGTTATTAAAAGAACGTTTAATTAATTTGTGCTTATTGGCGGATGCACAACGTGCGTAAACTTTGCTTATTACACACACATAGGGACACGCAGCAGCACACAAACGTTTAAAAAAATTACAAATTACATTCAGTCATGACGGCAACTGGCTTTTAAAGGGGATGGGAGATGAAACTCTGATTGGTTTATTGCACGTTACGGCCAAAAAACACCCATTACTCACTGAGATAATACGGACAATACATTTAGACCATGCACCAGGGCGTGCCGACTGTTTTGTGGTAAGGGGCGTAACATTTCCGACACGCTTGTGGTATTTTGTCAATCACAACACACTGGATAGCTGGCCAATCAGAGCACACCTCGCTTTTCAGAACGATGAGGTTTGTAAAAATCGATGTTTCAATACTAATTAGTTTCGGTTTCATTGGTTTCTGGATATGACCTTTTTATATCGTAACCAAACACTGTAAAAAATATGGACGACCCACCTTCATTCACTTCCATTGAAGAAAAGTGGAAGACGCCATTGTCCCAATAGGGCGCGGCCATTTTGCGCTGATTTGGGACCAGAGTCTGTGCAGTAGGGAACAAAGTGGAGCTGCATCTTGCCACACTCCCACAGATTCAATCGCAAACACACACCCCTGACACACCCCTGTTTTTTTAAAATAAGCCTGACTGGACTAGTCTGCTGATTTTTCGTATAAGAGGCTTGTGTTAAAATAAGGTAAATACAACCATAATCTCTTCCTGAAGATCCCGAAAAAGTCTGTTGGCGCCTCAGTTCATTCAGAGAAGCTTTCAATCTCAGCTGTCAACCATGATGTCACACTCCCATTTTTATAGCATCACATAACTAAAACCAAACTTATTTTAAAAATGAACAGCCTAACTTTCATCAGCGTGATAAAATCGACATCAAATGACATAAAACATGTTTGAAAACTAAATATTTAAAGTGAGAAAATTAATTAAGTTTGTCTCACATCCCATTAGATTACATGGAGAGGGTGGGGTTTATGATCTATACTGGGACAAGCCACTTGGGGTCAGTCGAAATTCCTTCACCACGATAGCCATACTGGGGAACTCAAGTGACATCAAGTCAGCCTTTTTTAAAGTTTTCGGCAAAAAGGGATTCTGTGCAATCTTAGTCATAATACAGATAAGATGTACCACTTATCTCCAGTATGATGTTTTTAACAGTCCATTGCAAACCACTGGAGATAAATGCTTTGTCCCTGGTCAGTTGGCTGTCCTCAGTGCAAAGTGGGAACCCGATTGACCATTGGCAATCTCGCTGTCTTTGATGTGGCTTCACAGTGTAATCATTCTCATGTGAACTTTATCCCCTCGCTGGATCTCGAATCCCGTCTCTATTCGCAATTTTGTAGAAATAGCAGAGTTGAACCTTAGAGCATTGACCTATGCAAAGACTTCCGTGGCTCTCAGCCCTGTCAGGAGACCTCACATATTATCAGGTGGCATGCCATGGTGAAAGATTGTCATGGCTTGAATCCTTCCAAATAGCAAGTCGTTATTTATCATTATACTGTAGTAGTTTTGTTAGTGTTTTTTTTTGGTTCAGTCATAGTCCTTGAGCTGTAAACACAAGTTATATTTATTTTCTGCATTTACCATGCTTATTTATTAGCAGCATGTGTCCAATAGAGTCACTATGTTAAGTGTTCGATAATGTTTTTATTAATGTATATATATATATAAGTTTAATTTGATGGGAAATTTCAGGCATTTGTTAACATTTAGTTTTTTTTTTCTGTTAAAAGTCTGAGGAACCTTCCTGTTTATTTAAAGTAACATTACATAGGTTTCTCCTTTTCATTTTTGTTAGAAATTAATTATTGAGCTAGTACATAAAAATCACACAACCATGCCATTGATTTACCCTGAGTCACTTAGGATTAGGATAATTTCAGAAATAATGTTTATTAACTTTGATTTTACTGCTGTCTCTTTTAATTTTATGAGAATATTTCAGGCATTTATTAGTATTTATAGTTAAATTATTCAAGTATTTTGTTAATCTGTGTTATATTTTCTTAAGGCTATATATTACAAGAAAGGCTATATACATAATATATATTATATTATATACTATATATATAGCTGTAGCTCAAGTCGTAGAGCATTGCTAAATGCATACATTTACATATAAATGTTTACATTTAATTTATATTATTACAGGTAATGTTGCATTACTGTGAACTACAGAACAGAGGTTTTGGTTTTGCGACAAAACTACAATGAGAATTGTCCCTGTAAGTTACTACTAACTGCCCAAAACCTGAAGCAGACTAATTTCACCAGCTCGAAAACCCCATATCTGTTTGGGTGATTGCTTTCCAACAACGTATCAAACAGGTGCAGCTGAAGGGACAAGCTTGTGCTTCAGTCTTGTGGTTTGCATTACCATTGCTCTCCTGTTACTGTGAATCTCACTGTTAGTTAACTTTGTTGGCAGACAGCTGTGCATCTTACTGCACTCTGATGTGCCAAATGTGTCCCCTGCAATCTTGAACTGTCATATTACCATGAGGCCTCAGTTCTCAGAAGGTTTTCAGGTCACATTGTGCAGATTAAGATTTAAGTCTCCTTTTTGATACTAAATGTTTTATTCAGTACCTCACTTCAACACCTCCTTCTTGAAGTTTAGCTTTACATATTGTTTTGTTCATTGTAGAGAAAGGACAGTAACCAAAGAGACCAAAGAGACCAAGTTGTTGACATGTTCCCTGCGTTGTTAGATGATATCCTGTATCCTCCCTTCATTGAGTACATCACAGTGTCAATTCAGCCAACGCAAGACACAAGACCTTGTTAGATTTGTCTTAAATTAAACAATACTTAGAGTCACGTTACTTCAGTCTGAAAATGTGTTTTTGTTCTGCCTCAGTTGCACAATGAGGATGAGCCCTCTGAAGGGGCTGCAGGTGCCGAGCCGTCCACATCCTCCCAGACCGCTGCCGCCATCGCAGGCATCAGCAACCCAGCGATGGATATGGAAGCTCCGCCTCCTCCTTATACCAGCGTGGCGCTCGGAGCAACAGCTGCACCAGGTACAGACACCTGGAAAAAGTAATTATTTCCATAGTAAGAGCAGGGATCTACTAGATTCAGTATGGTAATATTACAGCGACATCATTATTGTTACCGATAATGCGATTTTAATGAAGCCATGCATGTGCCATGTGCATTATTTCAAATTATATTTGAAAGAATCATGTTTGACAAGAGAATTCCTGGTCAAAAAACTACATTATCCATGATGCTGTATAGAAAATTCAACCAATCACAAAATTCGAAAACGTTAGTGTTGTCAATTAACACGTTACATTGTGATTAAAGTTGAAAGTTATTTATTTATTTGTTTAATATTTCACAATATTACTGTTTTTTCTATTTTATGATCCGATAAATACAGCCTTGGTGCACTTTTTTTTTTTCTAAAACATCGAATAAAACAATTTGCAGTAAGGTCCCATTAGTTAATGTATTAGCTGACATGAATGAACCATTGACAGTACATTTATTACAGTATTTATTAATCATTGGTAATGTTAGTTATGAAAACACAATTCTTATTAGTTCTTATTAGTTTGTTAGTTCACAGTGTATTAACTAATGTTAACAAGCACAATCTTTAATTTGCATTGATAAATGTAGAAATTAACATTAACTATAAGATAAATAAATGGTGGTAAGTAAATGGAAGTACAGTTCATTCTTAGTTTATGTTAACTATTGTTAACTAATGAACCTTACTGTAAAGTGTTACCAAAAAAAAACCTTCAAGTGGAAGCACACTTAAGACAAAATAATTAATAATAATTAACTAAACTGTTTGATGATATTCTGGTCTCTAGGTATAGCTCAGTATAAGTCTGTTGTTTAAGCAACCATAAAGTGATATTCATAATGCAAGTTATGCGTCACCGTTTGATACTTCGCATTATGGGCTTATTCACATTTCCAATTATGAGCAAAAGTAATTGTGCTTGACTTGGTGTTAGGAAGACTCATTGTTTGGAAGACTCATAGCTAGAAATTTGTGGCGTATGGCTGACCTGTGTTTTTTATCGCTTTTTAGAGAGCACATTTCCGAGGGACTTTCCCGTTCCCCCACCATACAGCGTTGCCACATCTCTGCCCACTTACGATGAGGCAGAGAAGGCCAAAGCGGCAGCCATGGCTGCCTCAGCGGTGGAGGTTATTCCACGAGTGAGTATTGCATCTGCCTACGCATCCCACAGATTCTGTGAACCCAAACACCAAGCCCTCGATTCGCACAACTTTCCACTGTGGCTTGTGAATTGCTGTAGTAATGCTGGTATGATTTAATGATGACTAAAATGAAATGGGACATCTCTTAAAATCATGTCTGATTAGATTTAAGCAGTAACATAAAGTGAACCTTTTTGAGGATGTGGTGTGCCATAAAAACCATGACCTAGAAAGAAAATACATATACTCTGATTTCTCTAAGCTCAGATCAAGAAGTGTTGTATAACGTAGCCCCCCCCCCCCCCAAAGAAATATATATTTTTCACAAAAGATTTTTGTGGAAATTACGATACAACGCTCAAATGTTTAGTTTCAGTAAAACAAATAATTACAATAGAAATTATTATTATTTATTTTTCAGGACACATTCAACTAATAAAAATTGTAACATTTATAATGCTGCATAATTATCACAAAAAATGTTAACCAGAAAAATCTGTTTTCAGCATTGATAAGAATTAATAATAATTAAACACAAATAATGCTTAATAATAATTTAATACCAAGTTTTTTCTTAAGGATCATGTGACACTAAAGACCAGAGTAATGGCTGCCAAAAAATCAGCTTTGCGTCACAGGAATAAATTATATGTTTAAATTTATTCAAACAGGAAACAGTTTTCTGTGTTTCTGATCTAATAAATGAAGCATTGGTGAGCATAAGAGGCCTTTCATGCTTTGAGACTTCTCTAAAACATTAAAACATTAAATGTTAACATTTTAATTATTCCAAACTCATGACCAGATGTGTATATTTAATATATATATATATATATATATATATATATATATATATATATATATATATATATATATACACACACAAAAGTTCTTTCTGCTCCTAGAATCTGATTGGATGAGAGGAGTGTGACATTCTAATGATAAGAGATTAAAGAGAACCATTTGTATCACTCCGCTTGCAGTATTTCTTACAGCGAGTGTCATGGCGGATGCACAAATCCATTATAATAAAAAAAAATACTGTTTTTGTGTAACATAATGTAGTTTTAAGAGATTTTTAGGTGAGAATGTGCTTGTTTAGACTTCAAATATGTGCTTTGTAAAAAAAGATAATGTCTATTTGAAAATTTGCTTCAATATTTTCAGAGATGTGAGCTCCAGGACGACATGAACCTGCCGAGAGCAGCTTTACCTCGGCCAGTTCTTCTGGAATTTACCGCTGGCTCTGATGTCTCCTATAGGGGTTAAATCATGAGATTATTAATTTTGGGAGATATTTCATTTTGGGTAAATCTTAACAGGCAGTCTTTGGTCTCATTAATCTAATATATTGTTCCAGAGCAAATAGTTATGGCTGAGGGCAAAGTCTCATAACTCATAATGTTATATTTTATGTAACTTTAATGCATTGACGCAATTATACTTTTGACTGAATTGCCCAGCAACTTTTATGATGGCTGTTGTCATTTATTAAAAATTATTATTCAATTCATAATATTTTATATAAATAATAGTAGTATTTAATAATAGTATTTAGTTTTGAGAAACGTTGTGTGTTTGTGATGGTGATTAGTTACACTGTTCTGCCATGAGATGGTGACTAGAGTGAGTGGGGTAATTTATGAGTGAGTCAGCAGTAAAGACTTTTATATTGGAAGAGACTGAAACAGGGTTGTACACAAGGAAGTTATTTTTAATTTCAACCACACCTTCGCTGTGTCCAAAATTGCATACTTCCCTACTAGTAGTATGTCCAAATGAGTAGTATTCAAACAAGAGTAAGCAAAAAGTACCAGGATGACCTACTACTTCTGCCTGGAAGTGCACATTCAATGGACACTTCACTATCCCATGAGGCCATGGGAGAGGATTTATGAATGGCAGTGAAGCGACACAGCCGACACTGGTAGGTCATGTGACAGCAGCAACATGGTGGATGTACAGTGACGGAAATATTTATTTGATCCCCTGCTGATTTTGTAAGTTTGCCCACTTTCAAAGAAAGTAAGGGTCTGTAATTTGTATGGTAGGTTTATTTTAATGTATAGAGACAGAATACCAACCAAAACAAATCCAGAAAAAAAACACATTATTTAAAGGTTAGAAATTGATTTGCATTTCAGTGAGTGAAATGAGTATTTGATCCTCAAGCACAACCCTTTTTGGCAAGCACAGAGGTGAGACGTGTTTTGTAGTTGGTCACCAGGTTTGCACACATCTCAGGAGGGATTGTGTTCCACTCCTCTTTACAGATTCTCCCTAAATATTTAAGGTTTGTCACCAATGACCCTTGCAGTTGGAAATAAAAAGGCTTCCAGAACAAGCAGGAATCCGTTCAAGTTTAATTTTATTAGGAAGGAATTGTTCCACAGTGCAAAAAGAAGAATAAATAAAAAAACCTGTCTACTGACTGTCGTCATCTTAAAGGTCCGGTTTTTCGTGCTTTTTTGAAGCTTTGATTGTGTTTACAGTGTGCAATATAACATGTGTTCATGTTTCGCGTGTAAAAAAACAGTATTTTTCACACAATTCACTTATCTGTATACCGCTGTTTTCACTGTCATAAAAACGGGCAGACTTCCTTGTTCTATAAAGTCTTTCCTTCAGAAATACGTAATGAGTTCTGATTGTGCCAGCGGTTCCTGTGTTGTAATTCGACAGCAGCTGAGCGCACAATGCCCTCCTGGAAATGCGATTGGACTAGTTTTGGAGTAGTTTTGAGAAGCAAGTGGGCAGGATTTGTTTTGAAAGCCTGGCAATCCTGATCTGAACGCACTTGCTGGAGATGTACTTATAATCACAGGAGCGTTTTTACAGATGAGATGCGCATGAAAATCGCATTCGATTTTTTTGCCCAGCCCTAACATCTAGTTAACAAAGCTAAACAGCGTTGCCCTTTGTGTAATAAGTTACAGAAACTGTTAAACGCAACAAGTTAAATAATCAAATACACTTACCGGTTGTGGTCCATAAACAACGCCTTCTCCAGACAAAGAGGGAACTGCTCCATCTTTCAAGAATAATCTTGGTAGCACTTTATTTTACAGTCCTGTTCCTCGTGTACATACTATGTACTTATTATAGTAATTACAATAACTACGTAATAACTAGGTACTAACCCTAAACCTACCCCTAAACCTAACTCTACCCCATGTAGTTACCTTGTATTACCAGAACTTTCTTAGATAAATACACTGTAAGTACACTATAAGTACATGTACGTACACGTACTGTAAAATAAAGTGCAACCATAATCTTTGTGCGAAACCGGCATTAAACTGGTCTCTCACACCAATGGCATGTGTCTTATCCACTGCACAAACACCACAAATTGTAACCAATTATCTCCAAGTACAGTGTCCCTGGGAAGGGCAAACAAAGATGATTGGACTCCGAGATGAAAATAAGAGCGTTTCGACGACATGGCGACAAACACAAACGCAACTCTTCCGGAATCGCAACAAGACCACGCCCCCCTGTTTGTGTATTCATGTGGGCAGAGGTTAGTCAAAAAACTGTTTTAGTGACGTCATTACTGCAGGAACTAGAGGGATGTAGTCCAAACGGGTCGTTCGTTGTAGGCTAATTCTGTTAAATAAAATATCTCGCTTGGCATTGAACTTTGAGCTTTAGATTTTTACAGATATTATGTATACTCTAACAACAACATTACACACTAACTAAAGTTTAAAACATGGGATCACGAAGAACAGAACCTTTAATGCTTACCCCCCCCCCCCCTTTAAACTTTAAACGGGCTTGTACATGTGCTTTCTTGAGCAGGGGGATCTTGCGGGTGCTGCAGGATTTCATTCCATTGGGTTGAAGTGTGTTACCAGTGGTTTACTTGGTGACTGTGGTCCCAACTGTGTTAAGATCATTAACAAGCTCCTTCTGTGTAGTTCGGGGCTGATCCCTCACCTTTCTCATGATCATCCTTACCCCATGAGGCGAGATCTTGCACAGAGTTCCAGAACGAAGGCTAATTGAGGGTCGTTTTGTATTTCTTCCAATTTCCGATTAATCGCACCAACAGTTGTCTCCTTCTCACCATGCTTCTTGCTGATGGTCTTGTAGCCCATTCAAGCCTCATGCAGATCTACAATCTTGTCTCTGACAACTTTTGACAGCTCTTTGGTCTTGCCCATGGTGGTGGGAGAGGCTGGAATGGAAGATACAGATTGTGTGGACAGGTGTCTTATGCACCTAACGAACTGACAGTAGGAGTAACTTGTTAAAGTGACAGGACTAATCTGTTTTCCACATGGGCACATAAGCAATCCATGGGAGCCAGAATAAAATAAACCTACCATAATAATAACATATCCTCCGTTTCTTTGTAAGTGGGCAAACTTACAAAATCAGCAGGGAATCAAATAAATATTTCCACCACTGTAGTAAGTCTGAATTTCATTCATGCTACCCATATTCATTTTATATAGAACTTACTTTTTTTTAACGGTCATGAAGTACATTCAAATGTAGTACCTACTCAGTACACGATTTCGGACGCACCGAATGTTTGCCAACACATTTTTAGGGGAAGTTGCTGAAGGAAGGTCAATTTGTTGCTAAAAGTTGCTAAATGACGTTGTAATGTCATTGACATCATCATGTAATCGTGACGCAAAATTGTCACTGCATCAAATCTCAGCAAAAACATATTTTATGCATGTTAATTTAGATTTGTTTGTAAAATATGAACGTATAATATAATAATTTGTATATATAAATAACTGTTTTTACCTAAAATTATTGAACACTGACACTTTTCTTAACAATAATTTTTTTGTTTTTTTTTAATAGCTAGTAAACTAGTAAAACTACACATTGTGAACAATTATAGTTTAAAGCAGAGCGTTAGTAGTTAGTTTGATACACTCTAAGAAAATCTGAGGTGTTCAGTGTAAAAAAATCTGGATTTAAATTCAAAGAGAAGTGACAGTCTATCCATGATCTGGCATTTTATTTATAACAACTATCATCAATATCTGCTGTGGATGTGCTGAATAAAAGGCAGAAATATTTTGACTGATGAAACGTGAAGACAATAAACATACAATTGAAAACAAAAATGTTTATGGTTAGGTTCTTTTTTTTCAATTCATCTCCAGGTAATAAATAAAGTATATTAATAATGCAGTGTTCATAGGTTCATGCAGTGTTACATTTTTTGCTAGGTGCTTTTGGAAGAAAAAAAAAATACTATAGGGCAATCTGAAGTTGGCAACACTGAACACACACAAAAAACGTTTTTTAAAGATGCTACGTTGTTCATGCCGCATCACAGCCATGCCAATATACTGTCATATCGCACCGCTACTCGTGTGATATTGCTCATAGTTCCATTTAGCAGTTGCAGATTAAGAACCTAAGTGCTCAAACCCTGTTATGAAATCAGAAACAATGAATTAGAACATTCAAGCCTTAACATTCATTGTTATACAACCTCAGAAGCTCTGTTCTGAGCTGCGGTAGCAATGTGGAGCTGGATTAAGCTCTTACAAAGGCGTAAGCTGGGTCATAAAGTAGTAGTTCATACAAAAATGAAAATTGTGCCATTTACTCATCCTCATGTCATGATGCTGTACAGAGTTCATACAGTGAAAGTCAGTAGCTACAGGGAAGTCCTGTTAAAAACTTTAACAGGACACACACATGCACGCGCACGCACACACACACACACACACACACACAGACAATACCATCTCAGTGATATTACTATATTGCTGCTTCAGAACACTTGATATTTAGTTTCCACTGAAGTTTAAATGTTAACATTATATTTTATTATGTATTTATTTTAACAGCTTGTCCCCAAACTTTTCCACAGACTCCAGTTGAGACAACTTTTATGATTTACATCTGGTGAACTTTTCCCTTTACATGCCAAACGATTAATAATTGTGCAGAATACCTAGCCCTTGAACTGGATGCTTAACCTCAGGTTGATCTGAATGTACTAACTCTGCTGCTAGTGCACTTGAAGTGTCTTTAAGTTAATCAGGAATTACAAGCTCTTTCAAAAAATTAAGTTGTGAGAAAATTGCAATAATTTGTCAAGGATTTAACATCAATATATAAGTCATTTAGTCTTTCATAACCATTTTCCACCTCTCTGACCCTCACTTAAACAGTTTTTGCTACTTTACCTGCTATAAATAAATGCCCTCTTTTGTTGTCCTTGTATCATTTTAGTATACCGTTGTTTATCAATGCAAGTCCAGTTGCTGATGTGTAAACATTGAGGTTGCATCACAGCCATGGTGATTTCTCAGCAACTTTTGCCTTCTAATATGCTTCTAAAACAAATCTTTCTTGTTGAAAAGGATGTGGATTTTCCAGTTCGGGATGACTTCAGTGATGCTGATCAGCTGAGGGTGGGAAATGATGGAATCTTTATGCTGGCCTTCTTCAGTAAGTGTGTATGATTGTAATGGCATACTATTATAACCATACTAAACTGCATTACATTTGTACACAAAACTAGATGTCAAATGCAAAATAACCATATTTATTTACAAATTAATGACTGGATTGATGAAACATGCAGTTTACTAGGGTTTCATAAACATTTTAGCATATGACTGGCTAAAGCATTTAGCTTTTCATAATGCATGCAGTTGCATCTCAAAAAAATTGAATATCATGGACAAGGTCTTTATTTTTGTAATTTAATTAAAAAAAGCTAACTTATGTTCTAGATTCATTGCGTACAAACTGAAATATTTCAATATTTCAAGAGTTTTATTGTTTTAATTCTAATGGTTATGACTTACAGCTTAGGAGAATACAAAAATTCAGCACAACACAACACAGCCTGGCTGTGCCCAACATCACATACTCTTGAGTAGGTGCTTATTTTGTGTACTTTGCGACAGCTAAAAAGGATGTTCCATCTATATAGTATGTATGCGTGTAGCATAAATGTGATCTGGACATACTACATTCACCATGTTTTCATTACTGCCTTTCACTGCCACAAATCCTCTCCCATTGCCTCATGGGATAGTGTCTATTGTGTCTAAGTGTCTATTGTATGCACATTTCGGGGGAGGATGTGATTTAGGATGCAGCCACAGCCTCTGTGTCATTATTAATGCTGTGTTTACGCCATCTGGTGGTGATGTATTAAACTTCAAGTATTTCTATACACTGTATATCAGATCAGTCAGTACAATAACACATTGCAGCGCTGTCCATCATAGTCCAGTCATGTATATTTAATGTTTAGCCACGATTTTATTAACAATGCATCACCATATTTGTGATATATGCAAGTTGTTTTTTTAATGCTCATAAAAATTACCATACAAAGTTATTTATATGTACTTATATGTATATATATATATATATATATATATATATATACTCTCATTCATCATTAATACAACATTCTCTTTTGTTTGTGTAACCAGTGGCCTTTCTGTTCAACTGGATTGGGTTTTGCTTGTCTTTCTGTTTGACCAACACCATTGCGGGCCGATACGGTGCCATCTGCGGCTTTGGCCTCTCTCTTATCAAATGGATCCTCATTGTGCGGGTAAGTTAAGACTTGAAACCCACGCAGGAAGATAAGAAACTCTGTGGTTATCTTTGAGTGATAATTACCATGAATCAAGTATTGTGTTATGAACGTGAAATTTAATCATGATTAAACTCAATGCTCAGCGCTATATCATTCTTCTCTTCAGTTTTCAGATTATTTTACTGGATACTTCAACGGGCAGTACTGGCTCTGGTGGATTTTCCTTGTTCTCGGTAGGTTTTCCTGTGGACGTTAAGCGGGAATTTTGTAGTTTGTTGATCTGATAATATCAGAATGACGAAGTTGGAGTCATTCGTCTGCAGTACTCTATCACCATCTGCTGGTTGAATACATGATGACATGACTTTATATTTAAAATGGAACTCAAAATACATGCTTTATCAATGTTTTTTCAGCATTATGACTTAAATGCATTTTGTTAATTAGAGTAGATAATATTAAGAAACAATAATCTTTGCATTAATGTGCTTGCCGCTGGGATAAGGCTGTTATGGATTTGTGAATCTTGTAATTGTGTGAAATATTATGCCTGTCGTACCCTTTCTACTGCTTTATTTGATATTCTCTTTGGGAATTAGGGATGATTGATGTTTGCTAACACCAGCTAGGCGTACTCTTACTTTTCTAAGCGGTTAGACTTTTAGTGTGGTGAATGTGAGTGGGTTTTCTTTGAAGCATCGAGTTATTGACCTGTGACCTGTCTGTCATGCACTCCAGGACTCCTGCTGTTCTTCAGAGGGTTTGTGAACTACCTGAAAGTGCGTAACATGTCCGAAAACATGGCGTCTTCTCTCCGAACCCGCTTCCTCCTCCTGTACTAGAGGTGAGGATGTAATCGCACGCACCCACACACACACACATACATATATACATATAATAAATACATATAAATAATACATGTGTGCGTGTGTGTCAAAAATAGAGGTGTAATTATTTATTAATTATATTTCTTTATTTTAACCTGTTTTTGTGAAAAATGCTTTTACTGAGGCTGAATTATGGATTAGCATATTCGCTTGGCCTGGGTTAAATTTTTTTTTTATTATATTCATTGTAATCAATTATTAAAGGTGCATTGCAATTTTTGCAAACCATGTAGTAAAAATTTATTTTTCTCTTTTCTTTTTTTCTTTTTTTTTTATGGTGAGCCTAGTTACTGTGGCAGTCATGTTATTTTGTTGAATGTTGCTTTGAGAAGGAACACTTCCTCTTTGGTCAGGAATTACCTAATATGCATAATAACCAAGCAGTAAAATAGAAGGCAAAACATGTGCATTTAAATCCATTATATTTGACTAGGACTAGAGGATATAGCCAAAATATTATCTTTTGATATTTGAGATAACATGTTATCTCAGTGTGTACGCATTTCATCTCAAATTACTTAATAAAAAGGGTAATTTGATTGATTGATTGTCATATATCCGTGTTTTTTTTTTTTTTTGTGTGTGAAAAGTTCCTTTGAGAGGCTGATTTATTCATTAACATATTTATCAGCCTTGATTTTAGTTTGACACAAATGGCTTATGTGTTTAAGTGCCAGGCAAATGCAAAAAGTAACAGACAGATTTAGCTTAAATTAAACTAGAAGTGCAATTATTGTTGAACCTATATTTCTCATAAACTAGACAAAAATATCTGTTCGATAATTTTTGTAATAACTTTGACAGCAGGATTGAATGTTTGAGCTTGATATATGCAGTCAAAACACTACTAGACTATTAGGTCTCACAACAAAATAAAATGAGTATTGTGTTTAAAAAAGAAAAGAAAAATCAATTCAAATTGTTTTTTTTTTTTGTTGTTTGTTTGTTTTTTTACCCTATTGTGGTAGAGCTTTTTATTAAAGTAACAGATTAAAGCAAGGATTTTTCTTGGATTGAATTTGTTCCAAAACAACACAAGAACTGATTATTCTTTTGTTAACTTGGACATGCAAGCCGGATGTAATTTGCTTCATTGATAATGGCTCTCATAACCTTGCTTATATGCAGTTTGCACAATGAAGGCCACGGTGGCAAACCTCCAAAAAACAAGCTTCTCTCTCATTCACTCTGTCTCTCTCAGGGTCGCCTCGCCAAAACATTCCTCCCTAATGTGAAATTCCTTGATGATTTGCAACCCGTCAAATGAACTGGACTGGATCCCACTGAGGGGAAGAGGAAGAAGAGAAAAAAGAAAACTAATATCTCTGCCAAATGTTCTGAACTGAACTCAGTAAAAGCGGAAGGTTTTTCTGCACTCCAGTGCAAATCAGCTCTTGATATCCAGTTTTCACATCATAACTTCCCAGTTGGCCTCAGCACATAAACTTCTGGTTTATTACTAGATTTTGACAAGAAAAAAAACAAAAAAAACAATCCCTTAATGGTTCATCTTTCCACATACTGCATGCAGAGCAATGGATCTGTGTACTTGAGTTGGAAAAACCACAAAAGATCACTAGAAATATGCAGCCAAGACATCCTATGCAATGTCTTTTACCAAACTGGGTTAGCAGTCTTAACTGGACGAAACTAGATTAGTATAATTCTCTTTGTTTCATTGCATCCAAGGCTTTGGCAAGTTTGATTGCATTGCAGTATTAATACCAAGTTTAGATTAATATACAAGTTCAGTAACTGTAGCTAAACGGCCGAGCTTTATAGTAAATGATTAAGTAACTTGATTGATGTGTTTCAAACTGGAAATGGAATTTGTACTTATCCTAAAATATATATTTGCCTTTTGCACCTTCGGTTTTTTACCATTTATTATTATTATTTTTTTATAGTTATTGGCTGTTTTAAGTTGTGACCTTGCTCAAGCTGTGACCTGCCTAGTTGACTTTAGTTACTTGAATCCCTGAATGCTAGACATTTGTTTCTATTCATCAAAAGCATCTTCAGCAATATCGGATATTAAAAGAAATGCATGGTTAACTCGGTTACAGCAGTTTAAATGACTAATACAGTAAACAAAAAAACAAATAAATAAACAAAAAAGAGAGAAAAAGCTAATTACACTTATTAAATGTATGTAAAACAACCAAATGAATTTTGTTGTAATAATTGATATTTTGGATATTCTCTGATTGGCAGAGATGATTGTGTGCTATGTTTATTCTCTTGTCTTGCATAATGCCAATAAAATTTGAAATTACAGGTACATTTCCAGGTATATTTCATTTGGATTCATTGTCTAAACTGTTTTTGCATGTGTTATTTCATGCAATGGAATGCATGCAGTTATTTAATGTTATTCAAGAATAAATTAATAAAAACAAACAAACAAATCAATTAATAAATGAGATGGTCAGAAATCTTCAAAACGCACTTGCTCCGTCTCTAAAATGAAATGATCTTTTAATTGATTAGTTGTTTGGTAATCATACCAGTTATTACACTTGAGGAAATTATAGTGCTGTATCTTTCTTAAATGTAGCATTTATAGAAGAAGATAATTAAATAGTAATTTTACATATTAACTTCACCCTTAGAATAATTGACTATAGTATGCATAGTTTCAGCCCAAATGCTTTTGTTACTCCAGTAAATCAATAAAGGTTTATTCTCCCTCAGACCATGTGAGAAGCTTCAGAATCTTTTTTTTTTTTTCATTTTTTATTACATTTTTGGCTAAAGCCAAATTACAAAAACTGTTGTAAATCAAACTGATATTTTGTAGAACAACCTCCGTTGTTAAGTAGACAAGTAGTGTATTTGCTTTTGTTTAATGATATTGATGCAGTAATACCACGATATTATTTGAACTACTTTGGAGAACTATGTGAAAACCATCATATATGAATATGTTAATCATTTAGTATTATAGTGTATATCAAAGTATCACAATCTGATACAATCATTGTACCACAGTACAGATTTTCTCAAAAGGCTATTCCTTCATCACCACTGAGTGGCACCTTTTTTCCTCCTGCCCGTTTCCAAGTACACACACAAACACACACACACACACACACACACACACACACACAAATTCTTAATAAAGCTTTAATGAGTGACCCATTTACATAACGCCTTTCCGGTCTGCACATGGCTCTGGTCCTTTCTCCTGGATGCATAGTTCACTGCTCGCAAACATTCACAAATACATACACACACCATGGAACTGAAAGATTACTATATTCATATACTGTACGTATATTTAAAAGCAGGCTCAGAAATTAAAAGGTAATCGGGGCAAAACTGCACCAAAAAGGGCATTATTATTATTTATCTAATTTATATATTTAGTAATTAATTTGATTATCTGTAATAGTTTGTTGTTCTTTAATTCAAATATGGTAAATATTACGTTGCATAAAATCACTCCTGAAAAAAACGATATCTCTTAATATAGGTAGGTCAAATAATATTATGGAAGTACTGTTTAAAAAAAAATGGTATCTTGGTGCCACATAGGTAGTGCTGATGTTTGTCCTATTTATTAATGTCTTTTTTTTGTTTCCTAGTAGGAGCAGTACAAAGCAAATACTGTCACATGTATCCAATAAAAGAGAGCGAGAGAGGGAGAGAGAGTGAATGCGTGTGTGGACTGCAGTATGTGTGTGTGTGTGTTAGAGAAAGCGCAAGGGCCATGCTGACAATTGCTGTCGGCAGCATTTTCAGAGCCTTTTTTTTTGTTCCTGGCCACGTCTAAACCAAGTAATGCACCCACTGGCCTCTCCTCCTCCTCCTCCTCCTCCTCCTTCTCCCTGAGGCTTTCCGGCCCAGCGGGTAAATAGTGGCTCTCTTAAGCTCTGGCACACCTCCACTCACTCCTCAGCATGCACAGGTACAGATAGGAATGTCAGGGGCTGGGTCTCAACCTGCACTCACAGCCTGCACGTTTTTTTTTTCATTTCATTTTCATTCCAAATTGCAGGGCCTTAAAACTATGGAGATATGCAACCAAACAAAATGAACAAATCTATCTAGTTTGGTCACACTGAACTCTTCATTTGCAATACAGATGCATTGATACACTGCAAACTTGCATCGCTGTGCCATAACTATAACTGAAGCAATTTCGTTTTGTTGCAAAGGAACAATGGCTTGATCTCTCTTGCTATTGCAATGTAGAGTGAATATAGGATGCACACACACAAAACCTGGACACGCCGTTTGATCTCAGAGGGTCTTTATTCTTCTTTAAAGAGAAAATATATTTAAAAGAAAAAAAAAAATCACAAAATGTTAATGCAAGCCTCTCTCTCTTTCAATTTCTGTGTGTGTGTGTGTGTTTGTGTTGAATACAGCGTCAGGGTTTGCCCACAATTGATGGGTTGAGGGTAAGTTCCGCCCGAGGCCAGCATCTCTTGTACGTTGTCAATGGCCTGTCAGATGCCTCGAAAAACTTCCACCTGTGTTTTTCATTTCATTGAGATTCATTCAATGGCACATTCAATGAAAAACAGGCTGAAAACAAAATCATCTTGACGAATAACAGAATGTAGGTTTAAGAACAAATGTAATAGTAAACCCTGTTAAGTGTGTTGCTGTTTAGCTGTAATTTTCATCATGCAACTAAACCCTGACATCTTCATGCCTTCTTGGAGCTTCAGGGAACACGGGTGGGAATGAAGAGCATATCCACTGCCTTTCAAGTGGGCAAGAAAAGCACCACAGTGGCTTGGCTTTCACTTGTTTTTCTGGCAAGGACGACCGTGCCTTTTCTAGATCATTGACAGAAAACCACAAACTGTTTGGCTGTACGCCTGCTTTCAGAACGAGTAGATCAGCAAAGTTAAATTTTACTCCAAGGATCTCCTGAGATCCAGAAGATAGAGATTTTTAAACCCCAATTTCCATTTTTCCTATCTTTGGCTGTTATAAGGTCAAGTCTACATGAAGAGTTTTGGACTCTTTGCCTATTATGAATCATATTTCCCACCAAATTTGTTATACTTGTGGCTCAAAGTCCATGTTTATAGTATGTGCTCTGTCAGACATATGTCTAAAAATACGCCGGCCATATGTTATACCAGTGCTATTTTCAAAGCTATTAAGGAACATGCTATTTCACAAACAAATAAAAATTTATTGTTTTATGATTTTTGGACAGATCTGATGAGGCCGGCATCACGGGCAATGCAGCTGTTGGATTTAATAAATCACCTCAGTGTTGCTAACGATAAACTCTTGTCTTGTTGCTATGTGAAGCTTTGCTTATGTGCGTTTCTAAGCTTCTAATGCTCGACAGGGGACTGTAGAGGCCACTTCCCAGCACCAGAGCATTTACTCTGACCTGAGGGTCGTCCTGTCACTTTGGCAAGATTTCTGCAGTTTGGTGTGAAATGTGATCAAAGATGAAAGGTTTCTGGAGGTTAGTGTTTTTATAATGGCCTCTTAGGATAGTACACACTACTGTTCAAAAATGCGGGCTCAGTATATACATATATGCGCTGCTCGATCATTGTTGGCTACTTAACTTTTTGTGACAGGGTACAAAAACAATGACTTTCAATATTACTTTATTGTAGATTTACACAAATATGTAACAAAAATGTGCGCGTGACTGTGATTGTCCCTAGAAAAATAATCTTTAGTGATTCAACAAACTTCGAAAAATTAACCCCAGAATCTATAGATAAACATCTAATTTCCACTAATTACAGATCAAGTGTAAAACATATTAAACTGAATCAAACTGCTTTTTAACTGCTGTTGATGAATGACTTGCAACTTTAGGGCATGTACTCATGCAGCGATAAAGTCAGCCGATAACCTCAGAGCAACAGAAACGGAACAGAATGTTATGCTACGAGAGCAGTGTGAAAATAAAGAAGGGCCGAAAGACAGAAGGGTGTAATGCTCGCATGTTTTTCTGGGAGGATACGCGCGTGTAATGGCACAGTAGAGGCTGTAAAAGGAGACGCGTGTTTGCACTCCCTCAGTAGTGAAGAAAGCCCTCAATGGTGTTGAGTTAGCAGTGGAGCCAGCTTGCCTGCCTGCCAGCCATTCTTTCTCTCTCTCTTTCCCATTCGCTGTCTCTCTCTCCTTTGCTTCCTGGTACACCCCCACTTGACAAGGTTAATCTGTCCTGATGATGAGCAGTTGCGCTTGGCTCCGCTTTTTCGTAGATTCCTTCCGATAACCGTAACCTGAACCCTGCACGCGAGATAGGAGCAGGAGAGCCGAGCCGACGCTCTGCGGTGAGGAACTCGCACACCTCCTCAGATGCTTTTATTACTTGGAATGCTTTCAGCTAGAGAATGATGAGCATCTGGTGAAAAAGATTTATGTGGTTAGATCAGATGTAACATTGTGCGGTGTTGTTAGTTGGTTAGTAAAAGAATGGAAATGAGTTGCAACATACATGCATACATATTTATTTATTTGGGATAGTTTATATATATATATATATATATATATATATATATATATTTTTTTTTTTTTTGTATATACTCCAGTGATGATATTTTCAGGACAGCCTACTTTTCTTATTCACTTTCTAGATACAAACAAACAAATAATCCCACTGTAACAAATTAATATTAATGTTGCACATGTAGGGGGTCACGTTGCCAAAGTTGTCACAATTTTCTGCTAAATTTAAGCAAATATATATATCGCATAAATTTAGCACAATATTTTTAGCTATATTTTAAATATATAAAATAATATGCATTTAATTAACTATGTTATAATTAATTTATATACTAACTACACATACTGTAGCTATAATATATAGTTACAATTTTTAGGAATATATGATATTCCTATTCATTTAGTATAACAAACAATTTTAACCCCCCCCCCCCCCAAATTATTATTATTTTTTTAATATATTACCTTAAGATTTTTAAAAAAATTTATTTTGGTAGTATAAAATAAAGCATAAATCATAAAGAAACATGACAGCTACACTAGCAACACACATCTAGAAATGGCATGTGAGAAAAAAAAATTTAAACAAATATTCTGCGTCATCTCCTATTGAGCGGTAAGAGGCTCCAGCTCAGAGTGCCTGGAGTCACGCCAACAGGAACAGGTTCTAGGTGAACTGAATCCCGC
Source organism: Carassius carassius (assembly GCF_963082965.1). NCBI lineage: Eukaryota > Metazoa > Chordata > Actinopteri > Cypriniformes > Cyprinidae > Carassius > Carassius carassius. The sequence goes on from NC_081760.1 coordinate 11,033,614, forward strand.
CAGCTGTTGCCTGGTCGTGACCATGGCAACTGGCGCACAATATTTGTATTAGGATGTGTGGGGGGACATCTGATACAGACAGTGCAGACCAGCTCGGTGCAGCTGTCCCAAGAAAAACAACTTTCCCTGTCTCTCTTCAATTGGTTCTTTCTGACTTCTGGGGATACGAAGGCACTTGGGTCAACTTTAGGACAAAATAGTTTCATGAAATAGTGAAATGATATAATAGTGGAATAATATTTCAGCCATGTGTTGGTTAGCATATGTGGGCTAATAATAATGCTAAGCGAACAGGCCGTAACATCTGTAAGCATTCACATTCTGTTTAGTAAGACGCCACCTGGCTAACCTTTGCCACAAACCACCCACTCGCCAGCTATTGTGGCACTGACAAAGAGGACAAGTGTATATTGTTTGACATCATTGTGGAACGTGTCCAAAGCTGTATAACAACGGTATATGTTAACAGAAACAATGAATCACCGGCAGAGGCTGAATTCACAGTAAAAACCACAGTCCTGTAGCTCATTCAACACGGTTTCTTTGTTTGTGAGCAGAGTAATAGCAACAGTGTGGTTGGTTCATCCCATGTGATGTGCAAAAAGAGTCAAAATACAATTATATGCTTACCCAGTGCTGTCTGAAAGCTTTCAATTTTTTACTTTGTACATACATTTTTCGGTACTGTAATTGATTAAAAGAAAAATTAGGAAATCAATTTGAATAATTTTTTGGAGGGGGGCCTTAATATTGATACTTAATATTGATACTAACTCCGTGATATTAAAGAATCAAAGAGGTGATACATTGTGATGCATTAAATGTTTTCATTGATATAATTGTTCACCATTATGATACATTCACAATTATAACATTTAACAGTAAAAAAAAATACAGTTTAAAGTTATAGCTTATCTATAAATAGGTCATTATTGTAATGCATTATTTAGGAGAACCTACAAGCAGTTCTAAAAGTAATTATACATTAATGTTCTGTGAATATTTTACATTTCATCACACACACACACACACACACACACACACACACACACACACACACACACACACACACACACACACACATATGTATATCTTGCTGACACAGCACTCCAGTGGTAAGCTTTGTCATGGCCAACATCTACATTCATTTCCCAGAAAGTTTATGAATGACTTTTTTTATCGGGTGTGATATTTCACAAACACACATGAAAACCTTTCCGTTTACCTCTTTTGTTGACTCACACTTCACCACAACTCAGTTTGCAACTTTACAGAGAGACAAAAAAAGACTGTGTGAGCAGTGTGAAAGTAAATACTGACCATAGATCAGTCACTAGCAACTTTTTGTGCAAGTATATTGAAAACCAGGAAACATTTTCATTTTCATTCTGTGCCCTTCAATCTATCCTCTTACATTAAGAACTTGTTTTATCATGGAATGCATGGTTTTAAATGATCATGCAGCTTTAGAAATGTAGCTTCAAATATAAAATGAAGACTTGACATCTGTTTAAAGGTTTCGAGAGTTTTGATTGTCTTGTCATGATGTACTATTAAATCATCTGTAGGGTAACTTAATCATACAAATAATTGTGCAGTTTTTTTTGCATTTATTTACAATTGTAACATTATTTCTGTGTACATATATTATTAAATATTGTCTTCCTTTATTTATTTACAAAAACATGCATGACGCGTTCAGGAACATTTTTAGTTGTTAAATGAATGTTTACCCGAACTGACCGTACAAATAAATCACTGAATGAATCCAACTTAAACTGTTTTTGCTACTGATATTTAAATATATTATATATAAATATGTTGTGAATATTCAAAATATTGTCCAACCCTAGTTTGATGAACATCAGTCAATTTCACATTCTTTAAAATATATGCAGTTAAAGAAACATACATTCTGATGCTGAATAACACAGGCAACTTAAGAGCAGAATGCTGATCACTGGCTTGTAACAAATATTTATGAGGCAGAACATAACACGTGGCAAAGGCTCACTTGTACCACCGTGGTGTTGCTGGCTAAACCCTTCACAACCCACCTCTGTGTTTTCTTAATAAACATGGCCTGAACAGGAGCACTTTTATCTTTGCAGTTATATGGCCATTAATAATTTGACAAGTATGGCTATTTTTGTCCCTTCCTGAGCATAATTATGGTACCAAATGAACACCAATTATATGGGGCTGCTAAATTACCCAAACCAACTTGGGCTTCATTTCCTCAACTCAGTTTACCCCTTTTGAGAGGGCTGAGATGAATGAGCGAGGCACGTTTTGATCAACATTAGAGTCTCTATCTATCTATCTATCTATCTATCTATCTATCTATCTATCTATCTATCTATCTATCTATCTATCTATCTATCTATCTATCTATCTATCTATCTATCCCAAAGCTGGAACCAAAGATGGTTAACAATTTTTTAGCAGCTGTTTGGACATTCTGGTGGCATCTATTCACTGCAGGTGATCCATTAGGGAGCAAGTGATGTAATGGTGAATTTCATCTTTGGGTGAACTATTCCTAAAATGAGGATTTTATCCCTAACACATACTCTGTGCAAATCTGTACATAAGGTTTCTTGCTATCCATAGAGCATTTAACTGTTATGCAATGTCTCACGTAATTGCATTCGGAGATGTGTTTGACTGCAATTCGTAACGCAGCAGGTTGTATTTTCAGGTGACATGTTTCAGCTACTGCATAAAAACATATCCGGTTTAATGGCATAAATATTTTAAGATAGAGACCTGAGATGAATGCAAGAATGAATGTTATGCACAATGCTGAATTTTTGCATAGCAAAAAAAAAAAAAAAAAAAAAAAATAATAATAATAAAATTTAAAAAAAAAAATCTGGATTAACTAAGAATAAGTAAATATAAAATGCAAGTAAAAACTGGATAATGCAAACTCAGTGTTTCTTTCTTATGTTTCCTATGTTTTGCAGGCAGATACTGATTCCGATTCTCTGTGACCGTTTGTATTTACATGTGGTAATAACAGTTAACTCTGTTCCTTGTTGCTGACCTGTGCAGGTAACATGCTCCTTCTCAGCACAACACAAAGAACTTGTAATGTAATAGAGGAGTCATATGCAAATGATGTAATTATGCAAAGTTGTGCAAAGCCTCTTTGTGCTTCCAAATCTGTGAACAATGTATGGAGACAAGTATGCAGAAAACAGGGCCAGTGTAAATCAATGAATTAATTTAGTTCAATAATAAATAAATGAATACATTTCTTTAAACTCAAGCTATGACTGATTCCAATTAATGATTCATGAGTTTTATTTTTCATTTGATATGTTTGGTAACAGTTTATAACAACTTTAATTAATAAATCATTAACAAACATCATATAATGATTAATGGATCATTAGTGAATATATATTCAAAGAATTAGAAACATCATGTGTTTGTTAATGTTTTCAAATTTTCTAATAAACGTATTAAACATTACATAATGTTTAACAAATCATTATTTCATGTAAGTTAAAATGCTTACAAGTTTCATTAAACTTTCAATTCACATGATCAAGCACTTATTGAAAATCTACAAATGATTTTAACATAACAGATTATTAAAAGCTTGTGTTAATGCACTTTAGCTGCTATTGAGGTGTGATATTAGGTTTAAATATTGATGGTATGTGTTGCATTAGCAAAAAATCCAGTGCCCATAAATATACTAAATTATTAATAATTTTTTATAAACATTTACAAACATCTGCAAAAAGAGTAGTAAAAATGTGTGAATGGGGTAAATTCAGGTCTTTCGGGACACTTTTTGCCATTGAGATGACCGCTCATAAAGGTATTAATGATTAGTAAACATTTCTGAACATTTACAAATGACAAATAGTTTCCACTTTAGATTGGGAACTGCAAAAACATGAACAGATTATTAATAAATGATTTGTTTAGATGTGTAAATAGAGGTCTACACAACAAACAGAGGCCAACAAATGACGATCATGTGTGAACTGGAAGTTAACTGACATTTGTAAGCATTTCAATTTACATTAAATAATCATATGTTAATCATTAGATAATGTTTAGTAAGTTCATTAGTAAACATTTACAAGAACATTATCTCATATTTTTAGCTATTTTAATATATATATATATATATATATATATATATATATATATATATATATATATATATATATATATATATATATATATATATATATATATATATATATATATATATATATATATATATATATATATATATATATATATTAGCAATCTATAATGTTTGTTAATGGTTTATTTTATATTTATTTTTCTTCTTTTTTTGGTTATTTCTCATTTTGTCCAGTTACAGTTCAGCTGAAGCACAACTGCTCCATAACATTTTTGTACAACTTCCCCTAAGGTCTACTCCACCACCACATGTTTGAGACGAGGGGCCAGCGATCCCACAGGTGCTGCTTATAAACTTGGCGGAGCACAATGTGGCGAGTGTCCCAGTCAAACTGGAAAGACGATGATAAGGACCACCTGCTCTTCAGGCTGACTGGTCATAGAGGGGTCTCTGTGACCCTTCACACACACTGACACGCACAGCCTGTTGTCATTGAACTATATCCACCCTGACTTCCTCCAAAGATTTCTATTGTTTGGGAAGACATCTAGTTGAACTGGAACTTTTGCAGAAATGGCTTGAAAATGAACTTCCACATATTGCTGGGTGCATGGAAACAGCATCTTGAGAGTTATAAAAGCGTGGAAATAATGATTATGAAGAGTTCTTTCAGCTTTTAATACATTTTGTAACAACAGTTTTTTTTTATTGTAACTGAAATTTTAATACAGTTAATACAAATACTGTATATATATATATATATATATATATATATATATATATATATATATATATATATATATATATATATATATATATATATATATTATAATTCACCTTCCTCATGACTTTCCTTTTTCTTAGACTGAATAGTTTGCCTGTTTGCTGAAGGTCCAGGTGCAGCCCTACATCAGAGGAATTTCATTCTCAACTTCCTCCCTCTATCTTCCCGCGGTTTCTGAGCCCTCCTCTCCCATTCCTCCCCCACCTTTAGCAGCTGTCTCAAATTAATTTGAAGCAGGTTTTACTGACATATAAAGCCATATTAATATTTTCCAATATTGTTCTAATTTAATTTATTTTAAAATGTGATTTATTCCTGTGATGGTAAAGCTGAATTTTCTACAACCATTACTTCTGTCTTGTCACATGATTCTTCAGATATCATTTTAATATGCTGATTTGCTGCTGCTGCTAAAAAACAAACAAACAAACAAACAAAAAGCATTTATTATTATTATTATCAATGTTGAAAACAACTGAGCTGCTTAATATTTTTGTGGAAACCATTATTATTATTTTTTTGATGAATAGAAAGCTCAAAAGAACTGCATTTTTTTAAAAACAGAAAACTTTTGTAAATATCTAAATGTCTTTACTGAAACTTTTAACCAATTTAATGATTCATTGTTGAGTAAAAATTTTAATTTCTAATAAAAACAAACTCTTAATATACTATTGTATTACAATATAAACAAAAAAGCATAGTATTGCATATAATCAAGATTCACATATCTAGTCACTTGTGAGTCTTTTTGGACCATGAAATTACAAACCCAGACTTTGAGATTTTAATTCCAGAGCTTCTTAAAGTTGTGTCCTGGTTTTGAGAAAAGCATCAGCATATTTACTGCTGAGGTCAAAAGGTCGACAGCCCTTAATGAAGAAAAGCTTGTAGATCATCATGTAGATGATCAATGGAAATGATTTTACCAAGTCAAAGAAGAGGAGTAAGACATTGGTCACAAGTTGTTTTGATCCAATCTGTCTGTATAGCTAAAAGGTTAGGTACACACCAGTGATAACCTTAGAATGCTCATCACACTGGGGTTGGAATAAGGTTAACAGCAGGATTTTTCTTTGCTGTATTTGCCTAAACAATGGCATTCCCTTGAGCTATACGCAAGCCTAGGACAATAGACAAGGGAAATGCCCTAAAAAAGGCTAAAGGGTTATCAGTTTTATAACAGCATCTCCACCAAAGTCAAGATAAAAGGAGCAAATTGTTCAGATGAATTACTTCCTAAGAGATTATTGGCAGGGAAATAAACTAAGGTTTGTGCTGAAATAAATTCAAGAGTCTGTAGTACATTCTTTCTTTTTCTTTGAAGATGTTATTTTAAGAACTATTGACTGAAAGGTTCTTTGGGGGACCAAAAGTCGTTCATCTATGGCAACTAAAAAAAAGAAAAGAAACCTACAACAAAAAACACTTCCCTCTTTTTAAGCGTGTACCATCAGATTTTGCAGATGTTTATTGTGTGATTCCATTTTGCCTAAAAAAAAAAAAAAAAAAAAAACTAACCCTAGAGGGAAGAAATATAGTTACATTTTCACATCAAATTTACTATGTCTATGTCTTACTATGTCACATTTATAATGTTACTGTCTGATGAGCATTACCCTACAGAATACTTGAATCTGTGTGATCTTAAAGTAAAATCTGAAACTTAACTGGTCACTATATGCAATGTATCGAAAAGAATACCTTGAACATTTGGCTAAACATCTATTTTTGTGTTAAGACTAAAAAGTCACACAGTTTGAAATGCATGAAGATGAGTAATTAATTAAATTAATTTTACCATAAATATCAAATTTAGACATTTAATAGTATTTAGAAATGTTATATTTCTTGTTTTTAAGAGCAAGGGCTTTCTCTTCATTACTGTCTGATGGAAAGTTCTCTTTGCTAACTGGGCCAGATCTTTTGATTTTGAGACGTTAAAACGCAAACATCCCGTGCACTTATTAATGTGCAATTTTCTCTCTTGGAGGATTTAATAGTAGATTTCTTTAATCAGTGTGGGAACTGTGTGTGCCATATTCATGCATGTTAAGCACATGTGAGTGAGTTCAGTACAAAAATATGCCAGCGGCTGTTTGCAATAAATAATGTGTGAACTGTGATGTGCGTTCAGACTTGCATCTGTCACGTGCTACGCAGAGGGCCTCATTTGTTTAATACATGAACATTGAACATATGTGTTGACCAGATGTGGATTAAAAAAAAAAAAAAGGTGCAGGTGCATCTCAATCAATTAGAATATCATGGAAAAGTTCTTTATTTTTTTGTCATTTAATTCAAAAAAGCAAACTTTCTTATATTCTAGATTCATTACAAAAACTTAAATATTTCAAGAGTTTTTTTTTTTAATTCTGATGGCTGTGACTTACAGCTTAGGAAAATAAAAAAATCAGTAGCTCAAATTTTTTTAGATTTTGGGGCTCCTTTTGCACTTATTACTGCTTCAATGCAGCGTGGCATGGAGGCGATCAGCCTGTGGCACTGCTGAGGCGTCATTGAATCCCAGGTTGCTTTGATAGCAGCCTTCAGCTCCTCTGTATTGTTTGTCAGATGTTATCTATCTTCCTTTTCACAATACCCCATAGATTCTCTTTGAGGTTCAGGTCAGGTGAGTTGGCTGGCCAATCAAGAACAGTACTATAATTTTCAGCAAACCACTTGGAAGTGGTTTCGGCACTGTGGGCAGGCGCTAAACTCCTGCTGCAAAATGAAATCAGCATCTCCATAAAGCTTGTCAGCAGATGGAAGGCATAAAGTGCTCCAAAATCTCCTGGTAGATGGCTGCATTGACTTTGGTCAATGGCGGTAGGGATAAGGTAATCAGATGTCCCGTTTTTCCCGGGAGTCACAATTCGTCGTCGATTAACTTAAAGTTAGTGAAGGCGAAATCACGCTGATATAAGTGCTCACTCTCGCGCAAAGTTCTCACATACAGCGCCAATCAGTTCTCAGCGCTCAAATACACATACAACAGTCCAAATGTTTATCATGTAGAATATCTCACATAAATACAGTCGGTTATAGATTAAGTGAACGTGAACAGGTGTGTGAAAATTGAATGTGTGTCAGTATTTCATGCATGCCTTCCGTCTTAAAGGGACAGCATTCCAAATTAAATACCTATCTGTCATTAATTTTAACCAACAAAAGATGTTAAATAAATGTATACATGTTAAGTAAAACCTACAGTATCTAAAAAATTAGTTTAATTTGTATCTCTATTGTATTTGTCTTATTATGCTTATATATATATATATATATATATATATATATATATATATATATATATATATATATATATATATGTATTAGGGGTGTAACGGTACGCAAAAATCACGGTTCGGTACGTACCTCGGTTTTAAAGTCACAGTTCGGTTCATTTTCGGTACAGTAAGGGAAAGAAATGCAAACATTAAACTGCAGGTTGTTTATTACTATAAACTTTTTTTTAACAATTTGTTTACACTTTTTTTAAATACTTTTTAATAAAATATATATAAAATAAAAAAAGTATAAGAAATAAAATACTGCTGCAAAATACTCTCAGTCTCAAACCAATATCATATAATAAAATATAATGAAAAATATAAATAAATAACTATGATTACAGTGCAGCATTACCAATCCCAGCTTGTAGGCCTGCTCATATTTAAAGAATATATATAACTTTTCCAAAGTGTAAAGTGCAGCATCAACAGTTTCAGTTTTTAGACCTGCTCAGATTTCGTTATTGTGTTGGACCGATCGGAATTAAGAGCAAAGGTCTGTTTAAATGCCGACGGGAGCTGCGTTTGAATTACAATTGTTTTTTCCTAGTTGTAGTGATGTTCACACTCGCGTGATGCCTTTTGAAAACCTTAGGCCGGTGACACACTGGCATATTGCACCTGTCAAACATAGTCTATTTCGCCGTCAATACTGTTGACGGTGTCCTTTATCAGTAGGCTTTATATTTATGCTCAACATGAAGTATAGATATTGCTGTCGTGAAGACAAGATCCTGGTCTGTGGGCGGCCTCCCTCTATGTCACCTACAGTAGCAGACTCTCGCGAGTATTCACACTGGAAGCGTATAAGTACAGCATCACAGCAGCGGCTGCAAAGCGTTTTCGGCAGACAGTATAACCATTTCAAACAATGGGTATAATTCTTTCAACATTTGTTTTTATAACAATACACCATACTTTCACCCAAAACGATTAATTAAAAAGTTTAAATGGGTAAATAAATATAGTAATACTTAATTTTCTTTTCTGGCATAATTGTGAAAACACTAGACATTGGCATTGTTGTTAAAACTCTTGACCTGCTTATTCTGTGCATTTTGAGCACGTTTTGTGTTAAATCACATTTATTGTCCATCAAAAGTGTGCTTTCACTTTAATTGAGCATGAGCAGCACAGCAAAAATAGACCGGACGCCGAAACCCCCGCTGCATTGCTGTTCACGCGCTGCTCCTGGTCCCGGTGTGAATGCACTCATTGATTAACATGGACGCCGAAAAAAATGCGCGCTGCTTGCGCGCCGCTCACGCTTGCGGTGTGAAAGAGGGGTTAGAATCAGCTGCAGGGCGGGATTTGCGCTGAACGCGGAGACTTCCGCCACTTAATGTGTTCGTTTGGAAACACAAAAATGTACCTATGTTCTGAATACAAAATATTGCATTCGGTCATTCGGTACACACGTGCACCGTACCGAAAGCCCTGTACCGAAACGGTCCGGTATGAATACACGTACCTTTACACCCCTAATATGTATGTGTATATATATATATATATATATATATATATATATATATATATATATTGATATTTTGATTTGGTCTAAAGAGAGAATAATTAATGATTATTTTAATTTGAAAACTACATATAAAATAGCTACCAAAATAAATTTTGGTAACTACAGTTTGGCTAAAACTATTGACCAAAAGTAATGACTAAAAGTTGACAAAAAATGCAATGACTTTTTGTCGACTAAAACTATGAAAGACTCAAATGACTAAAATGTGACTTAGACTATTAAGCATTTTCATCTCAAGACTAAGACTAAGACTTAAAAAAAAAGCCTGCCAAAATTAACACTGTCTGGACAACTGTCAAGTCAGTAGTCTTTCACATAGTTGTGGTTGCATGTTCTAAACTAGCCCAAGAGGTACCCAGTATTTATACTCAAAATTAATCAAACTAATCAATCTCAAAATGGAATATTCAAATTTTTTTGAGATACTGAATTTTTTATTTTCCTAAGCTGTAAGTCGTTACCATCAGAATTAAAACTAAAAAACTCTTGAAAATTTCAGTTTCTGTGCAATGAATCTAGAATATAAGAAAGTTTGCTTTTTTAATTAAATTACAAAAAATAAATACCTTTTCCATGATATTAAATTTATATATATATCTTTACAGAAAATTAAGTTTTTACAATATATTTAGTAGTAGCGTATCAGTGGTGACTGTCAGTTAATGTACATATTGCAGAAATGTACGAAAAAAAAAAAAAATTAAAGACGTAATCAATCAGATGATGAACACTATTAAAGGAACACTCCTTTTTTGAAAATAGGCTCATTTTCCAACTCCACTAGAGTTAAATAGTTGAGTTTTACCATTTTCAAATCCATTCAACAGATCTCCGGTTCTGGTGGTAGCACTTTTAACTTAGCTTAAAGGTCCTGTTTTTGTGTTTACAGTGTGCAATATAACATGTGTTCATGTTCCGCGTGTAAAAAAACACAGTATTTTTCACACAATTCACCTATCTGTATACCGCTGTTTTCACTGTCATAAAAACGGGCTGATAACTTCCTTTTTCTATAAAGTCCCTCCTTTAGAAATACGTAACGAGTTCTGATTCTGCCAGCGGTTCCTGTGTTGTGATTCGACAGCAGCTGAGCACATGCGGCCCTCCTGTAAACGCGATTGGACTAGTTTTGAGAAGCAAGTGGGCAGGAGCATGTGCCGGAGATGTACTTATAATCACAGGAGCGTTTTTACTGACGAGATGCGCATGAAAATCGCGTTTGATTTTTTTGCACAGCCCTAACATCAAGTTAACAAAGCTAAACAGCGTTGCCCTTTGTGTAATAAATTACAGAAACTGTTAAACGCACCAACTTAAATAATAAAATACACTTACCAGTTGTGGTCCATAAACAACGCCTTCTCCAGACAAAGAGGGAACTGCTCCATCTTTCAGGAATAATCTTTGTGCGAATCCGGCATTAAACTGATTGAGATTGAGGAAGCTGTCCTCAGCAAAATGTGCTGCACATAGTTTTACATGTGTGCGTTTCGACGACATGGCGACAAACAAAAATGCAGCTCTTTCTCTTCTCCATCGGAGCGCAACAAGACCACGCCCCCCTGTTTGTGTATTCATGTGGGCGGAGGTTAGTCAAAAAACTGTTTTAGTGACGTCATTACTGCAGGAACTAGAGGGATGTAGTCCAAACGGGTCGGTTTTTGTAGACGAATTCTGTTAAATAAAATATCTCGCTTGGCATTGAACTTTGAGCTTTAGAATTTTACAGATATTATTTATACTCTAACAACAACATTACACACTAACTAAAGTTTAAAACATGGGTTCACGAAGAACGGGACCTTTAACATAGATCATAGATCAAAAATGACCAAAGAGTTTCTATATTTTTCTTATTTAAATCTTGACTCTTCTGTAGTTCATCGTCCATC